>NW_022111369.1:27511638-27515282 GCF_000313985.2 Echinops telfairi | reverse complement strand
AATTTTGTGTTTTCTGTACTTCTCTACACAATGGAAATCTAATTGATTATGATTTTTAATCAAGAAAATAAATAACATCCATGCTACTTAAAATAATTTATATTTTTAAAGTATAAAATTAAAGAAAAAGTGGCAATAATTTTCAATTTGAAGTCACATAGGAGATCAGATCTTGTTATGCTCACAATTATAATTTACCTTTGTTCAAATTATCATACTTTTATAATGAAACTGAGATTCTCAACTAATATTTTCAAGGGCTTTGCTTGCTTGTGTCTAATGCAAATGTGGCAGGTTTGCTAGCATCCTTCCAATCAACACAATCATTTTGTGCAATGTGGAAATAACAACTCTACTAAGTGTTCTCTGAACTAATGATTTGTGTTCTATAGTGAGCAATTATTCTACAAAATGACAAAGTCACAAGGGCAAAAATCTAGCTTCCCAAAGCATAAAATCACTGCTTTATTTAAGAGTTGGGAGTCTTACTCTCATTAATAGCCTGAAATTGCATGGAAAGCTTTTCCATTTAGACAATTAACATATTAATCCACTTCATGTGGTATCCATCAGCTCATATATAATTTTTCAGAATAAAACTTTCTGTACCTTCTTACATTCATGCCTCATAGCTATTTTCAAAAGCAATATGTAATTACTAGGCTGTATAAAACACTAATATGAAGCACTTAGGGGGAGTTATTGACTTTCGGAAATGAAAAATAACAGGCATATCTGCTTTGCAAAACTCTGAAACACAGATATTGAGTGATAACTTGAGGCTTATTTATTTTCCAAATTAATTCCACATGCTTGGAATTTGTGTGCTATTTGACAAATTCCAAATTTTGTGGAAGTTATAGGGTTATTTTATTCTTAAGAAAGGAAGAATTTTCAGATAGAAATGAATAAAATTTTATATAGTTCCGTAAACCAAGTTATATTAAAGATGTTATCTCATGTCTCTGATCCCTTCTCTTTTCTCTGCACTAGAAAAACATGTAGTCCTAATCATTAAGAGAGAACAGAAAAAGAGGGAACTATGGCAACTTATCCTCATTCTAGGATCATCTTATTTTATTTTAAATAAAGCAACATGCATCTGTCTTTCGGTTCTCCTTTTAGATGGCAAGACAGGTTGAATTATACACATGTATAAATGTAAATAAAAAACATAAACACAATGTAGATTTATTTATATGTATGAAAGTGCACAGACATTAAAGCAGATACACACACATAGAAAGAATTATGATAGAAGGCATGCTAAGTAAATGTCCTGTGTAATTGCTTAGTAGTCTCAGAGAATCCAACTCGAGAGGCGTGCAAGGAGCTGGGCTAAGCATCGCCAGAATGGTGCCACACGAGCTGTTTCTGAAGTTAGATTCCATCAGTTCAATCACAAGTTATCCCACTCACAATGTGGGATTGCACAATAACAGGGACACAAGTCTGGAGGGTTTTTTCACCTGTCTGCTTCTTCGTTTCCTCATGTGTTATGTGGAGCATTGACAGCATAAGAGGGGTAGCCATAAAATCCCGGAATTTTTTTCTGAAGGTATGTATTTAATTTTATACATTTGTCAAATCTGTGATTCCATTCTTGAGAGCAATTTTCAAACTCAACTACTTCAATGGCTGACAGCATCTCCCACATTTTTTTCTTCACCTCTTCCACGTTGTCAAATCACTGTCCTTTCGTGCCCCTTTTCATTCATGGAAACAAAAAGCAGTCAGGCAGCAGCAAGGTCAGGTGAGTGAGGCGCATGGGGCAAATGAGGCATGCTGTTTTTTGCCCAAAGCTGGTGCACTGAGATGACTGCATGAGCAGGTGCATTGCTGTGGTGGCAAGACCAGTCCCCCTTCGGCTCCAAGTCATGCCTCTTTTTGTTGCACAATCTTTGCAAAACGTCTAAATAGAAATCTTCATTAACAGTTTGACCTGATGGAATGAACTACAATGCACTACAAGTTGACATTTTCATCTGTCTGTGAAGTTGATAGAATCCAGAATGAGGTTTGTCATGTCAATATTTCACCTTTTTTGGAATAAGGAAACCACTCCTACACTTGAATTTTTCCTATAGTGCTGTCCTTGTAAGCTATGTTAACATCATAACAGTTTCCGTGGCATTTCTCCCAGCAGGAAACAAAATTTCACAGCTACATTTTGTTCTCTTTAATCGGCCATCACAAAGAAAGTTCTAGGAAAACTGTTTTCATGAAAAAATTCACTGTGACCAGAGAGAAACCTCCCAGGGGACGCCACTGGGTGCACTAACTCAGAACAAGTTGCTGGATGCTTGTTTTGAGGGGAAAATATGTACAAAGGAAGCTCTTCCCAGCAGAGCTTTTTTTTCCATTTCTGAGGAGTGCCCCCTATGAATATCATGAATTTGTTTGGAAATAAAATGAATTAATATATGTAAATACACAAAGTATAATAAATGCTATGTAGATGTTTCTTAAGTAAAGATGCAAAACAAAATCATGTAATTCAGTGCAAAAATGGGTCAAAGGCCACATCTCACCTTCTCTGGCTATGTAAGGAGTAGGAGAATCTATCTAGACATCTGCCCAAAGCCAACTCCCACAGGCAGAGGTCAGAATGCTTCCCCAACCATCCTTCTTTACTTATTGTGATTGCAGCCACTCTTCCCATGGCATGCTACATTTTTGTAGGTTCAGTAATTCATTGCAATAGTCACAGATAACTCACAATCAAAACTCACAATGATGAGTATTTATTTGGGGAGTTAACTGGTTAGCAAAAGCCAGAATCAGTAAACAGTAAGGATACAGTCTTTGGTCCACCGCAGTGCTTCTCCTCAGCCAGTAGCCAAGTCTGTTAGTCTGGCTGTCTGTCGACTGTCTCTCTCTCTCTCTCGTCCTCATCCTCACAACTATGGGGTCCCTTGGTTTCTGCACTGTGGACTGGGAGGCTCACCTCTCCACTGTCGCATGGTCTCAGGTCACGGTAGCACAGCCCCTCTGTGATGTCTTCTGGCTCCTTTGTTCTGTCCCATGTTCTCCAGGCAGCAGCTTCTGGTGCCTCAGGTAGGCCTCCACCACTTCAAGCAGGGGTTACAATCTGTTCCCTTGCTGGTTCTCCTTCCAAGATGTTCCTAAGACGCTCTCTCTTTGCTTCTGACATGGGTCTTAGCTAGGTGATTCAAGTGCCTTTTTGTCCTTCAGGGGAACACCCCCCACACACACACACACACAAATAATTAAAAGGTAGTGACAGGATTCACACCCTCTGCTAAATTTGAGACTCAGAATATGTTCCACTCTAATACTGGCCATTAGCATAACAGAGAAGTCTCTCCAAAAGAGGATCATCTCCACTTGCAAAATAAAACCAAACTCACTGACATTGAGTCAATGCTGCCTCAGAACATCCCTATAGGATAAGGTATATCTGCCCTGTGAGCTTCCAAGATTTTCACCTTTTATTGAAGTAGTAAGCCCCATCTTTCTTCCTGGGAGCTGCTGGTGATTAGAACTGCCGACCTTGAGTACTGCAGCCCAGTGTTTAACCGCTAAGTCATGAGTGCTCCTTCACTGGCATAGAGTCTGCAATTTACAATACATCACAAAAGGGATTATGTATAGAAGAGCCATAGTCAGTAATTTTAATTCTT
>NW_022111369.1:27473216-27511440 GCF_000313985.2 Echinops telfairi | reverse complement strand
ATAAAAACTGTTGTACACAAAATTAAAATTTATTAAAGTGACATGAGAGTGATTAAAATAAGTAAAGGGAAAAGACACATTGATGAAGTCCTAGAGAAACTGAACTCGAGTTTGTAACATCTTCTCCCCATGAGGTTGAACGGACACACTTAATCCTCCCGGCAATGATGTATGACAATGTAGCTGAAGAGTTGTCCAACAGGGAAGCTCACCTAATTATTGTATGTTTTCTGAAATATATGCATGAACTGCATGCTTATACATAATTGGAAAACCAAAATCAAACTCACTGCCATTGAGTCAATGCTGTAGATTTTTGAGACTGTAACTGTTAATGGGAGTAAAAAGTCCAGTCATTCTCTTGAGGAGCTGGTGGTGGTTTCAAACTGCAGACCATGTGGATCAAAGCTCAACTAATAACCACTTACCCTGGGAATGCTTTTCAACAATTAATTGGTGGGAAGCCCTTTGGAAATAACTGAAGTTTTTGAAGCACAAAATAAGTTTGTAAAGTCTCACTCTACTTCTTCATCTATATTTGACCCTGAACATAGGATTTTATACCCTCAAGCCTTGTTTCTTTTAAATTGCTTTCTGATAAAGTAGGGAAGGCATGCCTTAGCATGGATCTGAACTATGCTCAGTCCTAGAACTTAGAAATGTCTGAGCACATTTGCCTTATCTGATAAGTGGACAAGGCAGGCGTGCCAAAATATATTTGACTTGGAGCTAATTGGTCCTCTGAGAGCTAACTAATTGTAACTGTAGACAGATCAGACATGAAGGCTTCTGCTTAAAGCCTTGCTGTTGGAGAGGGTGATTGTGAATTTTGTGGGTCTCTTTAGTAGAAGTGTCAGGTAGGTCTGTGCGTGTGGTAGGACTAGAGCAGTATCTGGCAGGGTGAATATTTTCAGAGGAACAATGGCTGATGGATTTTGTCAGCCAGCTATCCTTTTTTGGTATATCGAAATCCCAATGATTCCCTTAAAATCTTAATAAACCAATAAATAAATAAATAAAATCTAAGGGACAGTAGGACTTTTTAGACTTTGGATTTCTGCATTTGTTGGTAACTTGAATTAGATGGGAATTCGATTGCTACTGCCCTTGATTTGTATAAGGGTTGACATATACATTGAGTTAAAAGTACATTGTAAGCTACCAAACACTAAAAATTAAAGCAGTCATTATTTATCAATCAGTTAGTACTAAGATGTAATTCAATACAAGTTCTAAGAACAATTTTTCTATTGGATGTGTCAGAGGAACTAGTTTCTTGACAGGATTAGGTATGGACCACATGATCAAATTATTGTAATTCAAAGGCAGTAAGAGTTGGTAGGGACATGAGTATTTAAAGAAGCTCTTTCAGGTTTCATAATGTGGGTGATAATTTTCACTCTTTTAGCACATCAAGAGTGAATTAGAAAATTGATCCGATTATCTGGTTAATTTCATGCTTGAGAAAAAATAGCATTTTTTTGTGCAGTCTATGAAAAATTGACTAATGTTCTAAACTCACTACTTATAACTCCTAGGGAATTTCTTTGATGGATATGTTGGTCAGCACCCTTCTGGATAATCTTATTAATAACATTTTTTCAGATCCTAAATAAATTGTTATATATTAGCTGAATATTTTCTATTTTGGCTAGTAGATATTAGTTCCATATGCTACACCTCTTAGTAGCTCTATCTACCTTATCCCCTTTATCTCTGCTATTGTTGTGGTGTGCGAGTTAATTATATTCTTTAACATTTTAAAATTTGAAAATATGCCATATGAATTCTTAAACTTTGTTGAATTTTCTATGTGCTTAAGAATACTTATATGGAGTATATTACTAAGAGGAAACGCGTGTTCTTTCTCTCGTGCATTGGGTTGCATAAGTCAAAGATGACTCAATGACACTTAACAACAACTGTCCACTGCCAACAAGACTCTTGCCTTCAATCAGCAATATATCAAGCAGAGTGAGGTTATATGTGGATTACTATGACGTCCCTAGCCAGCCCCAAGTGGGGCAGAATCACTCTCAGGGACTTTCCTTGGAGTGCCCTTAAAGGAATGGGGGTACCAGAGAAGCGCAAACAGGAGTCAAATCCTGACCAAGGTGTTTGGAGGGCCCCAGAAGCAATCTTGTAGACTTGTCTCATCTGAGACTGGGCAGGGTTCCTATTGTGTTCTCTTTCTGATTCCAGTGATGAAACGATCTCGCGCCACTTAAGGATCGCAACCATTCCCTTTGTTTTCCTCACGATTCTCCAGTTGGCGATAAATGCTTTGCACACGATTGGAATGACTTCATCTTTATCCCCTTTAAGACTTAATAAAGGGTTTCTATGAACTACATTTGAATCTGGGGTCTTTTTTCCTTAGAACACTTTGCAAGGCTGATAACTAGTAAATTTTTCATATAATTCTCCTTAGGCTTCCTCACTAATTTATAAGATCTTGGAGAAACAACCTCCAAAAGAAGTATACAATTGCATTAAAAAATATTAGAGAAAAAACTGTATTAGAGAGGGAGGAAGAGGAGAGGAAGTGGGTGTTAACAAACCCAGGGACAAGAGAACAACAAGAGATCTAAAATCAATGGTGAGGAGGGCGTAGGATTCCTGGCAGGGCTTGATCAAGGGCAATGTAACCAAGAGGAATTACTGAAACCTGAATGAAGGACAAACATGATCAAAGGACAAGAGGAAAGTAAAAGGATATAGAGGAACGAACTGTGAGGCAAGGGCATTTACAGAGGTCTACATCCGGGCATGTACATATGTAAACATATTTACATATAATGATAGGGAAATAGATCTATGCGCATATACTTATAGGTTTAGTATTAAGGTAGCAGATGGACATTGGGCCTCTACTCAAGTACTCCCTCCATGCATGAACACTTTGCTCTATTAAACCGGTATTTCATGATGCTTACCCCGACACGATTGCTGAAGACAAAGCAGGTGCATAAGAAAATGTGATGAAGAAAGCTGATGGTGCCCAGCTGCCAAAAGATAAAGCATCAGGGGTCTTAAAGGCTTGAAGACAAACAAGCAGCCATCTATCTCAGAAGCAACAAAGCCCACATGGAAGAAGCACACCAGCCTGTGTGATCACGAGGTGTCGATGGGATCAGGTATCAGGCATCAATGAACAAAAAATCATATTGTGATTGAGGGGGAGTGTGGAGTGGAGACCCAAAGCCCTCCTATAGGCAACTGGACACCCCCTTGCCGGAGGCGGGTGGGGAGGAAGGGATAAAAATGAGGAGCTGATACCAAGGGCTCAAGTAGAAAGCAAATGTTTTGAGAATGCTTATGGCAACAAATGTACAAATGTGCTTGACACAATGGATGGTTGCATGGATTGTGATGAGATTTGTACGAGCTCCCCCCCAAAATTATTTTTAATAAAGGAGATAAAAAATTGCAAATATTCCATATGAATTCTTACACTTCAGTGAATTTTCTATGTGCTTAAGAATACTTATATAGAGTATATTAGTAGAAAAAAAATGTGTTCTCTTAAATGTGCTAAAATGGTAGCTCACATCTTGGTGCTGACTGAACTTCTAAATAATTTTTAGAGAGAAATACCCTCAGTATTGATTTTCAGTCGTTTATCTCTATTGCAAAGGTCACAATCCTCAAACAAGTGTATTTTTTTAACATGATTTTCCAGCACAGCTGTTTTTAGTTCCAACTAAATACAATAGGTCAAAAATCAACCATGGGTAAAAATATTTAAGGAAAAAAAAAAAGCCTCAAAGGAGAGTCTTGTGAATATAATTTATGTTCTCTTTTAATATATAGCAATTTAATATTAATTGAATTGTATTATATTTGCCATTGTTATCCAATATATAAAACATACAATTTAAGAGAAAAAAATTAGAATGGACATTATAGTTGTGCCAATTAAATTAAATTTCACTGTGACCTGCAGAATTCCAAGCTTGTTCCCACCCAATCTAAATACAGAATCCTCCAGAAATACAAATCTGATGGATTTATTTCAAGATTATGTTGTACTATATGACAAAAAGGATTTTTCAGTTATAATTAATAGCCAATTTAAATGATATTAAAATAGGGAAATTATCCTGATCGGGTGAGTTATTTTAATGTGTGGCAAGAAGTCAGAGAATGATGAAGTCAGAATATAAAAGAATTTGAAATGCCCTAATGGCTTGAAGATTGACAGGGCTCACATTTATCCCCTTACATTCATACTTCCCCTGCCTTTGGTCAGTGCCTTTTTTGGCTTTTGTCTGAGGTAGTACAGTGACTTTCTGATTGGTCTCTTTACTTTGCATATCTAATTCCTTTAGACATAAAAATTAACCACCTTAGAACAAAGCTTTGTTATTATTTTTCCTGAATCAACATCACAAAGTTCTAATGAATGAAGTATTAATATTGGGATCTGCCATTAGGTTATACTAAAATTTTGTTTTAATCTATTTTGTTTCTGTGTCAAAAAGTCAGTCTTCACTGCTCTTATTCAATCTCTTATTTACTTTTATCCACTCAGTCAAAATTAGGATAGCTTGCTTATTTCTTCCTTTGCAGCATTTCTTTGGCTAATACCATAGACTTTGTGTACTTTCATACTGCTTCATATGCTGTGAGTGTTCAGTAAACATTCATTCCAGTGGTTACTTTAAGTTTGCGCTCAAAAAACCAGCTCAGGTACATACGATAATTTAAGACTTTTAAAGTTTTCTTAGTGGCAGGCAAATGCAGTCAATAGGAAGATAGAAGAGAAGTGATTCAATGTTCCTTTTACTGATAAGTGCAGGAATAGATCCACATAGAAAATACTTGCCAAACCAGATGCTTTCTTTAGCAAAAAGGACAGCATTGAGAGCACAAATAATAATTCATATGCTGTAGGAAATAAGAACAATCTATGATAAGACCATTCTAAGTAAAATTTCAGGAGAGCCAGGATTGTAAAAAATGTCAGTGGCAGTGAGGTAAAAGAATCTATGAGTAATGGCAGAGCCCCTGGGAGGCATTGTTTTAATTGGGACCTGGTTTTTGAAGGCACCCTGACAAGACTAAGACAAATGTGTTACTGATAGAGTTAGCTGCAGTTATCCATTGGTTGTGGAGACAGGTTTAAAACACATTTTGTTGGAATAGAACTGAATATGTTTGAACTGAAACCCTAGATGCAATAGTTTATTTTTTACTCTCATAATTCATTGGTATTTGGAAGCATGCAGTGTGTAATTTTTTTTCATTCATTATATACATAGTTCAATAGATATAATTGCTGAATATGTGATTTGATTTAAGCAAAATTGCAGGCAACATATTAAGAAACTCTGGGAAAAGAAGCAGTTCTAAACCACCAGGGGCTCCCAAGGACAAAGACAGGTTTTCTACTCCAGTGTAGAGTTATGGTCACAGAAACCCACAGAGGCAGTTTTGCCTACCCTGTCTTATAAGGTTGCTATGAGCGTGCATGGAATCAATCACAATGAATTTCATTGAGGGTTAGTGCCTCCCTACACCTATTGTTCCCTTTATAGTTCTATTGTTTGGCTTAAATTGAGCGATGTGGTGGGTCACTTTCCAGACCTGAAGGATGACCAAGGGCCCACAGTCTCCAGGATCCCACTAATCTCTATTTGATCAGTAAGTCAGGTCTTTTTTTTTAAGGATTTTGAGTTTTGCTCTATATTTTTCTCCTTTTCTGTCCAGAACATTCTAACTAGATCCTTTCCAGAGCAGTTGGTGGTAGCAAATTTGTATCATCTAGTCCTTCTAGGTTTATGGTCCTGGAGAACTGTGCTGATGCCTGACTACTGCTGCCGATTGCTCTAGTTCTATGAGGTAAGTGGTAGACTCCTGGCCCTAAGATGTTTGCTTCAAAACCAGTTGCTCCAAGAGAGAAAGATGAGATTACCTTTACCAAGAGAGATTTACAGCTTTGGAAACTCTGTGTGGGGTCACTATGAATCAGAATTGACTAATGCCAGCCGGCTTTTTAGATGGAAATAGATGTGGAATGGTATCTCATAGTTCATATTTTTATGCTTTTTTAAGGTGTTCAATTTATCTTCCTGTGCTTATTTAAAGTTTATATATCGTCTTTGATCAAGTTGCTCATTTAAAATTTTATTTTTATTGTGTTTGAGAGTTCTTCATGTATTCTGAAGCTATGTCATCAATCAGATGTAGTATCATAGTGACCTTATAGGGCAGAGTAGAACTGCCCCTTTGGGCTTCTGAGACTCATTAAAAAGTCTTCCTTTTCATCCATAAAGTGGCTCTTGGTTTTGCCCTGCTGACTTGGCATTCAGCAGCCCAGTGGGTAGTCTACTCTGCCCCCAGGACTTAGATGAGTCAGGATCCACTAGATGGCTGTGAGCATTCACAGCAGATGTATGCTTTGCAAAGACTTTCTCTGCGACTGACACACTGCCCCCTTTCCCTAACTGTGATTTGAAGAGTAGGCATTTTCAATTTTGACCAAGTCTTCTTAAGCATATTTCCCTCTGTGGATTATGATTTTCTTTCAGTGTATAAGAAATATTTCTCCAAGCTAATGCCATTACGGTTCCTCCTTCTTTCTTTGTGTAGTTTATTAGTTTAGTTGTACAGGGAGGTCTCTCAGCTTTCTTTGTGATGATTGTTGGTATACACGATGACCTTGGCTCATGGTTTCCTTTTTTCTTTTTCTATATGTATATCAGATTGTTCCAGACCAGATGTTTTTTGTAAAAATTTGCTTTATAAACCAGTTTTAAAAAATAGTCTTTCAAATATTTGTATATGTATAAATTACTTCCTAGTCCACTGATTTATTTGCCTATATTTTTTAATATAATATCTTGAATATTGCAGATGTATAAGTCTTGAAGTGAAATACCGGTATTCCTTCAAATATATAGTTCTATTCCAAAGTTACTTTGGCTAATTGAGTTTCATAATACCTTTTTAAATCACTGGTCAATTTCCAATGGACCTGCTAGGATTTTTGCTCAGATTACATTGAAATTTAGAGGAGTATTAGGGAGGGGTATGGCAAGAATTATTATCTTAACAATATTAATTCTTTGTTTCCATGAGGAAGATGTACAAGCTTCATTGAGGCATGACTGCAAAACAAGTCTCTAGGAATTGACAGAATCCCAACTGAAATGTTTAATCGATGTAGCACAGGAAGCACTCACTAGTCTGTGCCAAGAAATTTAGAAACAGTTCCTTGTTAATCAGCTGGAGGAGATTAATATTTTTCCCCATTCCAAAGAAAGATGAGCCAGCAGAAAGCCAAAATTATATAACAATATTTTTAATATTACATGCGAGTATACTTTTGCTTATGATAATTTAAAAAATGGTTATAGGTGTACTTCCACAGGAATCTGCCAGAACTTCAAGCCAGATTGAAAAGTAAATTTAGAATGAGAGATATCATTACAAATATCAGATGGATCTTGGCTAAAAGCAGAGAATATTATTTGTGTTTTATTGACTCTGCCAAGGCATATGATTGTGTGGACTGTAACAGATTAAGGATAACGTTTTGAAGAACTAATACACAGACCAAGAGACAATCATCTGAACAGAGCAAGAGAATAATGTTTGGTTCAGAATCAGGAAATGTGTATGTGTGTCAGGGTTGTCTCCGTTCACCTTATATTCAATCTCTATGCTGAGCACATAATAGGAGAAGCAGGACTATATGAAGAATAAAAACAACATGAGGTTGGACGAAGGCTTATGAACAATCTTCCCAGTGATGTGCAGTCTGCAGTCAAATGCTCTACCACTGAGCTATACCCCCTGAAGTGCAGTCTACACAACCTTGCTTACTAAAGGTGAGGCACTTGGAGCACTCGGTGTGGAAGATCGAAGACTGCAACCTTCAGTATTGATTACATCTCAATATAAAGGAAATGAAAATCCTCACAACACTCTCAATACACATTCTCATGATAAGCAGAGAAAAAATTGGAATTGTCAAAGATTTCATCTTGCTTGGATCCACAATCATTGCTCATAGAAGCAAGAGTCAAGAGATCAAAGGGTGTATTGCACCAGGCACATTTGCTGTACAAGACCTCTTAAAAGTGTTGACAGGAAGTATGCTACCTTGAGGATGAAAGTGTACCCGACCCAATCATGGTGCTTTCATTATCTTCATATGTATGTGGAAGCTGGTGGATGCATAAGGAAGGCTAGAGGAGAATTGAAGCATTTGTTTCAAAGAATACTGACAGTATTATAGACTACTAGCAGAAGAATCTTCCTGAAAGAAGTACTAGCATGTTCCTTAGAAGTGAGGCTAATGAGACTTCACCCGATCTACTTTGGACACACTCTTCGGAGAGACCAGTCTCTGTAGAAGAATAGCATGCTAGGTAAGTGGTGGTCAGCAACATAGAGGAAGACCCTTGACACACGGCTTCAAAAATGGACGGAAAGAGATCAAAACTTGTGAGAATGGTGCAGGACCTCATAGCGTTTAGTTCTGTTGTTGTGCATTTACGGTCGCTAAGAGGTGGAACCAAGCCCAGGACACCAAAGAACAATGCGTTTTCTTAAAGGTATTTTTTACTCTACAGTGTTTCACATCTTTTGTCAAATTTTAAATGTCATTTTATTTCCTCTTCTGATAGTTTATTGCTAAGTATGGGTTAGACTTGATTGTTAGACATTCATCTTTTATCGTAAAACATTTCTATATTCTTTTATATCTAGAAATTTCAGGTTATTCTAATCCCCAAAATGTGCCATCTCTGAATACAGTTTTACTTCTTTTCCAATATAGGTGCCTTTTACGTTTTAAATATTATTGCATACACTGTAAACTTCAACATAATGTTGGGTAGCAGTATAAGAACAGCCATACCCCTCTTGTCCTGAAATTTTGGGGCAAATCATGCCATTATTCACTATTAAATTGGATGTTAGCTCTATATTTTCTTAAACATACTTTATCAGCTTGACTATCTTCCTTTATAAACTAAGCAACCATCCTAAGTACTTTGAATTAAAAATCATTTAATATAGGAAAGTAAGGACTTTTTGCAATAGTTAGAAGTTTAGAGATAGCAAGTGTTAAGGGAAGCTTCATGTTCACTATCAAGATATTCAGAGTTAAGGTATAGCTAGTGAGCCAATACTTCAAATCCATACTACCCATGATGTCAACGAGGTTAATTCTCAGGAATATGCTCAAAAACCACTGGCAAAACTTCATATTTTCGTCCTGCTTTCTCCCCATGTCCTTGTGCCTGTCCTCCGCAAATCCAGAGAATAATGGTCTGTCTTACTCTGGGGTATCCCAAATCTGATTCAAGTGATTACCATTGACACAGGCTGCTTGTACTCCGGGAATTTTCAAGGATAATTCCTGAGCTTCTCCCTGTATCACAGAGGAGAGTGTGGAAGAGTGGGGAGGGTTATGCTGCATTGCATTAATGTGACTTCTGATCCTTTCTTTCATTCTTTCTTTCTACAAATAGTATTGGAGTAAATAACCTTGTGCACCTACATTTTGGCGCATGTGAAAGGATTTCCACTGGATAGAATCCTAGAAATGGTTTGTTTCACAGTGTGTACCTGTCTTACATTTTGATAGATGGCTCCAAATTACTTTTCAAAATCACTTGCTTTCCAGGGAGTAACCACAGGAGAATGGAGGAAGAAAAAAATATCTATTTTCTGATGATTTAGGAGCAGAAGTTGGTACTCAGGCCTTTTCTCCCTGGATACTGACAAATGCGTTTGGCTTGCGAGTCTGGAAGGCAATGAGGAGCAGAAAGAAGTAGTATGGCCCGATGAGACATGATTATAAGACCTAATAGCTAACATAAATCCTTCTTACCATTGAGAAGAAAGAAGGAAAAAAGTGTTGAATGTGACAGGCATAATGCCATAGTCTTTCAGATAGATTTTCCAATGTAGCTCTCAGTGCAATTCTAGGAAACAAGAATATTATCCTCACCATCTTCTCTGAAGAATTATAGAGGATTAGCTGCCAAGTGACTTGCTGAAGAGCATGCATTTCATAAATGATTAGGATAGGATTCAAAACTGGCTGTGGAACATGACATCTGCTTCCCATCCTGGTAAACATCCTTGTAATATATATATACACTCCATCCAAGGCTGTTCATTTAGATTGACTAGCACTTGAACTTTGAAGATGCAAAGACTTTCTCCTTTGAATTACAGTGGTATACCTGTCCCTACCATTTACTATCAGTGTGGCTTTGAGTGATTTCCAAAGGTAGTTTAAACACCTGTAAAACAGGTATGACACTACTATTATGGACTGAATTTTGTCTCCTAGATGCACATATTGCATCACTGACCCATATACGTGTGGATAATCCCATCTTGAAATAAGATTTTTTTATATATTAATGAGGTCATAGCAATGTAGGATGTATTTTAAGCTTAATCATTTTTTTTTATAAATGAAAACGGCAACTTATTGAATTGTATGATATGTGAATTATATATGCTAATAAAGCTTGAAAAACAAAGTTCATGTGGTAAAATGCAACATAAAAACATACAAACACACAAAAACAGACAGTAGGAAACTAAGGCAAAACCAGGTTTTCAGGATGATGGATAATACATAATGTGCTTAGCGTGTTGTATAGTATGAGTGCCTTCATCCCTGGGGCAGTATGGTCAAGGATATGTATGTTAGGGTTAGCACATGTTGAATACTCTGAAATTTGATGTAAGTTTGTGCATACTGCTGAAAATTCTGTTTACAGATGGTATACTATAATTACACACTACTAGGTTGATAGCATTAGCTCATCACAAGTCAAATATTTAATCTATTTTTCTCTTCAGAAATCAAATCAAGCTAAGAGTGAAACAAAAGGGAAAATATTTGAAAATAAGAACTATAGACAAGTATGTGATGTTCATATAACTCTGCATAAATCCAGCCTAAAAGCATCATTAATTTACTCCCATTTATTCTTCATAACCAAATAAAATGCCTGGCGACATGTCATCACTGTCTCTGTTTCTACCTTGCCTACTGAAGATGGGATAGGAAATCAGAAACAGCTTAAAAACCATGGTGAAAAAACAAAACAAACAAACAAACAAAAAAAACCCATGGTGATATCTTATTAGGATTTCTTTCTGAAAATAAAAGAAGTCTATCCATTCCTTACCAGCATGCTGAAATATGAATTCATTTTTACAACTTTCTAGAATTTATCAGTATCAAGATTTTTAAAGTGGCCAAACATTTTAGTGCAAGTTTTGGGTAAAAACATTTTTAAAAAAGATTTCAACAGTAAAAATAGCTTATCTGGTTGTAATAATATATTCTTTTTTTAACATTAAGTAAACTTTTTTAATCATTTTATTAGGGGCTCATACAACTCATCACAATCCATACATACATCAATTGTGTAGGGCACATTTATATATTCATTGCCCTCATCATTCTCAAAACATTTACTCTCCACCTAAGCCCCTGGCATCAGTTCCTCATTCCCGCCCCCTTCTGTGCCCACCCCCATGAACCCTTGATAATTTATAAATTATTACTATTTTGTCATATCTTGCCCAGCTGACTTCTCCCTTCACCAACTTTTCTGTTGTCCATCCCCCAGGGAGGAGGTCACATGTAGATCCTTATAATCAATTCCCTCTTTCCAACCCACTCTCCCTCTACACTCCCAGTATCATCACTCACACCACTGGTCCTGAAGGGATCATCAGCCCTGGGCTCCCTGTGTTTCCAGTTCCTATCTGTACCAGTGTATATCCTCTGGTCTAGCCCGACTTGCAAGGTAGAATTGGGATGTTTCTAGTTACTTATCACTTAAGTTTACTTATCTGAATATCACTATAGCCCATGCATTATGTTAATCTGTTGATTAAGTTGCACTAATTCCTTTTTCTTAGGGCTCTTAAAGAGACCTATAAATAGGTCCCATACATTACCTTTTCACTCAGAAGTTTATATCTGAAATTATGAATTTTGAGTGCTTTTAAAATTTTAAATATAGAAGAGACAAACAAAAAACATATATATGGAATTGATCACAGTAGGCTTTGTATCTTATACAGGGGGAATATTCAATCAGTTGTTATATTGTCTACATAGACTAGAGTGTTATTCTCACCTTTTTTACTGTTGTGTTTAATAACAATCCATTTTTTCTAATCTATGCTAAAAATAACTTATTACTTTATGACAGGCCCATGCATCATTTCATAGCAAGGCAACTGCATGGATATTCAGCAAAAGAGGATATAAGACATTCTAATTTGATGGCTCATTTCCTGAAATTATTATGTCTCTCAGAGGTAATAATGGGCAGTGATGTATGCACTGATCTACTCTGAAATAACATGGGCATCTCGAGTTAAGAGGGTTAATGTGACACTCATGCGAGTAAACTGGGTCGTAATATATGAATGTGAGCATTCAAATGCAGGCTGGGATTTTCAATTTATATGCTAGTTATTTATTAAAAATAACATTGTTACATATAAACTTTGATCTTAGATATTTTTTTCAAAAATTTCCTCTTGCTACATTGTCAGGGACATGAAAGATTCCAGAAAGTCTTAGTAATCAGTGCTCCTGGCAATGGGGACTTAGACCACATTCTCAGAGGACACCTAAGTCAATTGACATAACATAATCAACAAAGACAACAATTTTCACTATGGATTGCACCTCAGTGTAAAGAAAAAAAAACACAACCTTACAATTGGACTCATAACATCAGGATAAACAAGAAAATATTGAAGTTGTTGAGGATTTTATTTACTTGGATCTACAATGAACACCCATAGAAGTAGTAGTCAAGAAATCAAACAACACATTGCATTGGGCAAATCTGTTTGAGCGCAAGTTGTCCCTTTGAGGACTTCGTGTGCCCAACAGACCATGATTTTTCATTTGCCTCATTTGCATGTAAAAACAGGACAAGGAGTAAGTAGGACAGGAGAAGAATTGGTACATTTCCACTATGGGATTGACAAAGCATATTGAAATTATCATGGACTACCACGTGCATGAAGCCGCACTGTTGGATAAGGATTGAGCTATTAACCCCAAGAGAAGTGGTTCAAACCTATGAGCTGCATCTCAGAAGAAAAATGAAGTTGTCTTTAGCCAAAACGATTTACAATCTCAGAAACAACATTTATCGTCTCGGAAATCACTATTGGTCAGAATCAACTTGATAGCAGTGGGTTTGGCTTTACAGGGTTTAGGGAAGAAGAACCAAATCTTTCTTGGAAGAAGTATAGTAGAATGCTCGTTAGAAGTGAAGATCGTAAGATTTGGGGTCATGTACTTTAGGTATGTTATCAGGAAAGACCAGTCACTGGAAAGTGGCATTATACTTGGTAAAATAGACGTTAATTGAAAAAGAGGAAGCCTTTAATGAAATGGGTTGATGTAGTGGTTGCAGCAATGGGCTCAAGCATAGTAGCAATTGTGAGGAGAGTGTATGACTGGGCAGTGTTTCATTCTGGTGTGTATCCAATACCAGATGCACTGCCCTGGAGCCAAGGCTGACTCCTAGCCACCCCTTTGTAGGTTTCTGAGACTGTACCGGTCCACGGAAGTAGAAAGCACAGCTTTTTTTCCATGGAACTGCTGTGGTTTAGAACAGCTTGCCATGTGGATCGCAACCCCACCATAACCACTACACCACCAGGGCTCCTTCGTTTGTGGTTGCATATAGAGCCTCTAAAAGTTGGAGCTAACTCAAGAACAACAATAGCTTGCACTCAAGATAGTGTTCTGTATTTTACTGAAGTGAGGAATCACTGGTGAGTAGCTATCTAAGAAACATGTATCGGTCTCACCTCATCTGCACCAAAGAGTGAAGGAACAATTTGAAAAGAGTCAAGGAAATATTTGGTTCAAATGACTAATGGATCATCCGAATCACAGGCTTCACAGCCGCCTTCGCAGAACTAGACAGTGGTTTCCTATTACCACTGATCACTCTGAACACGGTCACAAAACAAAGTCTTTTTAAAAATTCATGTAATCATTTTATTGGGGGCTCATACAACTCTTATCACAATACACACATACATCCATTGTGTCAAGCACATTTGTATATTTGTTGCCATCATCATTCTCAAAAGATTTGCTTTCCACTTGAGCTCTTGGTATCAGCTCCTCATTTTTTTCCCTTTCCTTCCCCACCCTCCCTCCTTCATGAACCCTTGATAATTTATAAATTATTGTTCGTTTTTAATGTCTTACACTGTCCACTGTCTCCCTTCACTCACTTTTCTGTTGTCCGTCCCCCAGGGAGGGGGTTATATGTAGATCCTTGTGATTCATTTCCCCTTTCTCCCCTACCTGCCATTTCCCCTCCTGGTATCACTAGAGGGATGTATTCAGCAATATAATCAACCAAAGAAGATCAAAGGGCAGCTTCTGCCCCAAAACGAGCTCAGAAGACTGGAAGGGCAAGGAAGACACGCAATCGGAAGGGGAATCCAGGGTAGAAGGAAGAAGAGTGTTATTTCATGGAAGTCCTGTAACCAGTATTATGAAACAACTGAAAGGAAAACAAATTGATCTGTAAACTCACACAGAATCTACAATTTAAAATATTGCTAATCAGTGCTACATAAGAGAATTGAGTCAAATCATACTACCTTTTGGGAAGGAAGATTCTACATCTGGTTTCAGGTATTGAGTTAAAGTGTCTCTGATGTCATGGAAGTATCTCCAAACTCAAGCTCTCTGCCATTGAGTCAAATCCAACTCACAGTTACCCTACAAGACTGCCTGGAGGTTTACAGAAAACTGCCTTTGTAGGTTTCTAAGACTGTAACTAGTTAGGGGAGTTGGAAGCCTGTTTTGTTTTTTTTTCTCCCTCATGGCAATAGACCACATATTAATAGAAAATACTTCTCAATCACTGCCACCAATATTCTGATTCATAACGAGCCGGTAGGGTCAAGCTTAACTGGCCTTTTGGGTTCCTGAGACTTTAAATCTTTACAAAAGTAGAAAAGCTCTTTTTTCACTCTTTGTTCCTCTTGGCGATTTCGAATGATTGACCTAACAGTCCAACTGGTAACTCACTAGCCTACCAAGGCTCCTCATCAAAAGACTGAGCCTGTGCAATTTGATAGCCCCTTTTGCAGACAGGAGTCTTGAACTGTAGTTTGTGTTCTTTATATTTTACGCTAAAATTTAGTGAAAATAACAAACAAAAGAGATCATTTGAATGAAAGACTGCTCTCATGACCTTCAAATGCTAAGGATTGAACCTACAGCCCACGCTTCTCGACATCAAGATGGAGTCAGTCCAGGTGGCTTTGGACCTTACTCCAAACTTGGCACGTCCTGCTGGCTCACCGTATTTCCAAAATGGTTGCCGCTGCTACGTGCCCCTGAGCTCCTGCGACAGAGTGAAATCGCCCATTCAGGGTTTCTAGATTATAATCATTCAAAAGCAGGTCAGTAGTGCCCCACCCATATCCAAGCCCTTGGTCAGTTTGCATGGATGACCTTCTGGTTAGAAGCTGTGGATTGAACTTTAGTCATTATACCAGCAAAGGCATGTCCTACATGCGTAAATATTTTAAGATTATTTATTTCCACCATTGTTTTCTGTAAACTGAAGTGTTATTTACTGATCTTAACAAATAACGTAAGACCAGGAGTAGATGAAACTAAAGGCAGCCCCTAAACAGGGTCAGAAATCACACACAGATGCAGACACACACATGCAGCAGCCAGACCAGATAGCTGCATCTGATTCAGAAACACGTACTTGCCATCAACACGTGCTAATTTACACATGCTAATTTACAAGCGGATTTATTGTCAGTCAGAGTCATCATTTACTTAAAATAGATCCGTGGATTTTAAAACCTAATTGAAAAATACAAAGAAAAATGATGATAGCATTCAGATATTTAGTATCTATAGCTCATCCTATGACAATCTCTGGCAAAAATCAATAACCTATGCTCTTTCTTCTGACTCCTTTCAATGACCCCTTACTCTACCTTAAAGTTTAACTAGGTACAAAATATCAACATTTTGGTTACATAGCAGAACCTGTCCTATTTCTTCCTTAAAAAGACAAAAGAATGAAGTGGAACATGTCCTAATTTAATCCCTTTTTTATTGGTATTCATGTTTAGAATGATGGATATGATTGGATTCAGGTTGATTGCATATCCAAATACAGTATTACTAAGGCACCACATAATCATCTGTCTCTTATTATAAATGTATTATTCACTTGATCCTTAAATTTTAAAGTCTTAATTCCTGAGCAAATCTAAAGAGCTACATTTTTTTAAAACTTCTTTAATGCTGAATATTTTAGCATCGCGTCCCTTTCCACTTTTTGTTACCATTTTTATTATTTTTGTGTGCAATAGTACCTTGTTCCTGATAACTACATATTACATTTTTGCTTGCATGAAATTCCTTTTGGAATGTTATTCAGGTTAATTAAAACATATAATATAAAGACATACTAAAAATATCTGAACTATATTTCATGCAAGATAATAAGCAAATCTACAGGTGTTTACACCATTTTGTGAAATGAAACATAAAAAGTTAAATTATAATTTTACTGTAGCTTCTATAATTATACTATTAACTAACCAGATAAAATATTTTATAAAGAGTGTCCTCACGTTATTCTTTCTTCATTGTGAAACCGAAAGTAAATCTGAGTGAGCCATGATTTTGTAAAACCAAACTGAGCTTTGCTTATGTATTTATGCTCTAAATTGCTCTCCTGGGTTTTATGTTTTGAGTATTTAGACCATCATGACTTACTGAACTATTCATATGAAAGTTTTTAGCTTTTATTACTCATTTTCCTGTGAAATAGCTATTTTTGGTAAGTAGAAGAATTGCAAAAAGTATTTAACAGTTTAAAATAGTTCACATATATTTTTAAATGATCTATTTTTTGTAAAACACAAAATTTAAGGTGTGGCATTCAGTGAAGCTTAAAGAATTGCTAGTTGTCTCTATAACTTATTATCATTATTTAATTTATACATATTTTACAAAAAATAAAAGAGCCAAACTCACTATCATTGAGTTGATTCCAATTTATAGCAACTGTGGTAATAATTTCTTTTGGAAGAATTTAAAAAATGGCAGTCTCGTCCCAAGAAGTGGGAGATTGAAGACGTCCCAGATATTTCACTCTTTCAAAATACTAATTTGCTCCATCCTCCCGCCACCCCCCCACCCCCTGAATATATTCCCTCGTGTTCGTAGGTTCTTCCATTCACTGCCACTTCCCAAAGAAACTCACACGACTTTGAGAAAAAGTCTAACGTGGTAGTGGGTACTGTTCACTCCAAAAACTGAGGGTCAGACAGAGGTGAGCCCAATGCAGGATCCAGAGCAAGAAGCCAGAAAAATGTCCAGAAGTCCAGCAGGTCTTGTTGCTTCTCCCAAAGCTCCCTTAGGAAATAGAGACCTGGCTCTCCAGCTGAGGTGCTGTGCACACAAACCAGCATTTGTAGCTCACAAAAGCTGGGTCTTAAGTCACCCTCTTGACCAAGGCAAAGTCAGAGATGTCCCCAAGGAAATGAAGGGCATGTTCAACCCATGCTCTCCATCAAGGTCAGGTCTCAGTCCCTCCCCAGCCCCCTCCTGTCCATCAGCCATCTGTAGTACAGCATGCCATCCGAAATGGGACCATAACCAAGGGAATATAAAGTCTAGCACCACAGTATATCACATACGAAGTCATGGATATCAGGGCCATATTAATTGACTGTAACTCAGCTGGCCTGGACAGGACAGGGTCCAACTCGCCTATGGTTTCTGGACGGTAACTCTCGATGGCAGTAGAAAGCCTTGACACTGAAAATATGTTTATGGATCTTTGTCATGTATTTTACATTAATTGAATATTTGAAAACAACTATGATTTTATTTTCCACATTATGTAGTACATTTCAATATATATTGAAAATTATATTTATAATTGCATCTAACTTCCATGTATTTTTTAGGCTGGTAAATTACTTCTGATTTTTGACTTTTTATAAAATGTTATTCATTCTTTACCTTCAGTTGTCTATTAGTATTTTCCTAGTTGTTAGATCAAGTTTTAATTGAAAACTTTTGTGAAACACACAAGTATGTTGTTCAGAAATTTTTATTGAACTCAAGTAAATGTGTCATTTGGACTCCTTTCCATTCCACTAAGTGATTAGTGAATAATCTGTCCAAAGGGCCAGAGCCCTAGAAAATTATAAATAATGTGACATATGAAGTCATTTGAAGTTCCCTGATAAACAGTGATGCTACAGTAGTAACTTCAACCTAACTTATAAATTAAACACACAAATATACCAAAATAATGATGTATTTAACTTGCCTCTGGTATAATATGTTTTAGTAATGCTTGAAGAATAATTTGCCTGTAGCATCTGGATTGATGCTGTCTAATAGCAACTTCTGTGACACTGGAAATGTCCTTCCAGTTGTCCGCAGAACCATGTGTAGCTAGTGAGCACTTGACAGGTGGCAAGTGTTGCTGCTGAGGAACTATCTTTAAATTTTAATTTTAATTGATGAATTAAAATGTAAATATTGCATAGGGTCACTGACTATATTATTGTGTAAACAGCCCCGGGGTGCCCCTCTCTGACCCCTTCTGGCTTCCCTACTGCCAAGGGACATGCCTCGATATTCCATCCGTACCTACTCTGACAACAACTTCTCTGGCATGCTATTTCTCTGCTGGCTTGGATAATTCATTGCAATTGCCACACAGAACTCACAGATAATACAATTAGGGGCACTTATTAGGGAAGTTAACAGGTTACCACAAATCAGGATCATTAAACAGTAAGGACCATCATTGTTCCACAGTAACACTTCTCCTCTGCCAGTAACTGAGTCTGTCTCTGGTGCCCAGCCTCTCAGCTTTGTGGTCACCTAGCCTCTGCCTCTTGGTTCCATCGTCTCTGTTCCATACTTTCCATGAGAATAGTCTCTGGTCCCTCTGATCTCAGCCCCCACCACTTCAGATCCGCTGTTTCAAAGATATTTCGTCTTTATACTTGGAGGTGGGAGCACAGGGGTTGAGATGGTAATACAAATGGACCAATACCCTCCAGTAGCAGTGCTTTGAAGCTCTGCATAAGATGATCAGAGACACATTCCTCTGAAGTGGGAGTCGAGTTCATTGTTTGTCTTTAGTCTGGAAGCTCCACTGAAACCTGTTACTTTTGAGGACCCTGCTGGCATTGGACATACCAGTGATGTAGCTTCCACATCACAGCAACCCACAAGCCACCACAGGATGACCCAAAGGAAAGGCGTACACCAGGGTTGTCTCCTATGTTCAATCTGTAAACTGAGCAAGTCCTCAGAGATCCTGGATGAGAGTGCGGCATCAGGATTGGAGGAAGGCTTATGACCAACCTGCGGTATACAAATCACACAGCATTTGCTGATGAAGATAAAAGATTGTAGCCTTTAGTATAGGTTATAACATAAGGAAGACCAAAATATTCACTAGTTCGACACTGAATACGGAAAACCATAGAGGAATTTATGCATGTGAATTGCGGTGTGAAAGAAGAATATTGAAAGTATCATGGACCGCTAAAAGGAAAAACCAATCAATATTGGAAAAAGTAAGGTCAAAGTGATTCTTAGAGACAAGGATGGCAAGACTTACTCTTACATGCCTTGGACATGTCCTTGGAGAAGGACCTCATGCTTGGGAAGTGGAACGTCTATGAAAAAGAGCCAGGCCCTCAATGAGGTGGATTGTCTGAGTGGCTGCATCAATGGGCTCAGGCATAGGAACCGTTGAGAGGGTGGGGCAGGGCTGTGCAGGGTTTCTTTTTGTTGTCCATCGGGTTGGTATGGGTTGGAGCTGACTGGAGGGCCCTTAACAACAACAGTTGCCACAATTGTACGTGCTTTATTTCCATAGTCCCACCCAGTTATTTGTTGTGAGTTAGAGACATGGGTAGAGAAATATTAAGAAATTTTTAAGAAAGTAAAAATTTAAAAAATTTCACTCTACCATGACTATATTGGACAGCATAGATCTAAAATATTTTTTCTAAATATTTACATGAATATCAATCATTACATTATTTGCACTATTATAGTATGTGTTTCATAGAGATATAAAATTATCTGTTTATTTCATAAAGACTTACACACAAATACATTTAAGGATGTATATAGTTCTAGAAAATAAAATAATAGTCATATCATGATTTTTAGAATATAAACTTGGACTTAGCTGTATCTCAAATATTAGATCACAATGTGAGCCTAACTGGTATTCTATATAATCATATGTCAACTTTTATAAAACAAAATATTGCTTTTTTTGTTTTGATTTTATATAATTGGTCTCACCAAGTAGATATTTACTCTGAAAGGCATATTTGTTTGCTGTGTTGACTTTGACTGAGATAGTGACTATACACCTGGCAAAACATTGATAGTTGCTAAATGAATGAATAAGTATTGATACATCAAATATTGATAATGACTTATTGGCTATATTATTTTCTGAGACAACAGGTAGTATTCTGCTTAACAACTATATTTAACCCAGACTGATGCTGTTATAGCATTTGGATTATATGCCACAAAATATTAATATCTATTCATGAAACTAATTATGAGTCTCTCCTTACTGTTATGAATTGACTTTTTTTCTTTTTTAAAGATCATTTTATTGGGGGCTCTTACAGCTCTCATAACAATCCATACATCAATTGTATCAAGCATATTTGTACATATGTTGCCATCATTATTTTCTAAACATTTACATTCTCTTTGAACTCTTGGTATCAGCTCCTCTTTTTACCCTCCCTCTCCCACTCCAACCCTCATGACTCCTTGATAAATTATAAATTATTATTCATTTCATATCTTACACTGACCTGTCTCCCTTCCCCCGTGGTTTCTCCCCATCCTCCCTCCACTCCCCATCCTACCCCTACCTTCCTGGTATCTCTATTCCCATTTCTGTTCCTGAGGAATTTATCTGACCTGGATTCCATGCATTCTGAGCTCTTGTGTGTGTGTGTGTGTGTGTGTCTCTCTGTCTTTTTTAAAAAATATATTATTTTTTAATTGGGGGCTCATACAATTCTCATCACAATCCATACATACATCCATTGTGTCAAGCACATATGTACATTCGCTGCCCTCATCATTCTCAAAACATTTGCCCTCCACCTCAGCCCTTAATATCAGTTGCTCATTTTCCGCCTCCCTCCCCACCCCACTCCCTCATGAACCCTTCATAATTCACAACTTATTATAGTTTTGTCATAAGTTACACTGTCCGACATCTTCCCCCGCCCTCTTCTCTGCTGCTGACTTTTTAAAGCGTATGAGGTGACTTGTTTCTTCTAGATAATCTAATTTCTTTCACTTTACATAGATCATAATAAAATGGCATTGATTATTATTATTAATATGGAGGACTGTATGTCCACAGCTTAAATTTGATTGCTAGACACGGGGTTAATGTCCGCTGCACTTTCAAACTTTAAACAAATCTTCCAACTTCCAAACCATCGGAGTCGCTGCAGTGCCCACAGCTGTCCTCACTGAGATTAATCACTGGAAAGCACAGGCAAATAAATGCTGAAACTGGCCTCTCAAAATGAACTGGAGCTGGGAAGCAGAAATAAAGCTCTGGGTTGGTGCATTTAGAACCAGCAAACCAAACACAGAGAATGCAATATGTACCGGGAACAGATTTACAAGACAGGCAAGTTAACAATTGAACCCTGGTTTCATGCACAATGAAAACATTGATGCATGCTCCTTTCTTCTAAAAGGTTATACAATGGATAGATAATGATGTGCCAAGGACGGAAGCCCATCACAATTTGTTGGAAGATAATTCCCCATGAATCTCTCGGATTTCTGCATGTTTTGCAAACAGACACCTGGCCTTTCTTCCAAAGTATCTTTTTGAGAGTTCTTATTTGCACAGCAACTGACCTTGGGAGCTGCACTGTCTTTTCTCAGGCCAACACCAGGTTGAAGGCAACCTTGGAAGCTTGTGATGCTCTCGGAGCCTCGAGCAAAGGAATGGCATGCCTCTTGCCACATATAAAATGCTGAATTTCTCTCAGATCAGCGCTTCTCCCTTCTACCATCATGCATGATGTGTTCCAACGTCACTTGGCCCTCTTCATCCCAGCCTGTAGTCCCTGGGGCTCAGAATGCTGCCACAAGAAAACACAGATGCCCTGGCTACTGCCGTTCTCCTCAGTGATAGAGTCCTGTCACAAACACACAAACTTAATGTTTTCTATTAGCATTTGTGAAAATACTCGGTGAAATTGCAACCACACAAATAGAGTAAATGATCAAATCTTTCACACTTCTTAACGTGGATTTGTTTCAACATTCTTAACATTATTTTGGCATTCAAAAATATGGGAATCTTACATAAGCATCTGAAAGTAATGTTTCCAAACTTTGTTCTGTGTGTGTTGGATATACATAATGTAACTGGCTGCCTACACATGTAAGAAAAAATTATTCTGCCTATGAATATATATAAATATATATAATTTATATATATTCAAAATATATATAAAATTTTACATTTATAATTATCTAAAAAGATTTCTATCTGAAAATAATTATATTGATAGCTTATTATATTATTACTAATTATATTTTATCATAAATAACAATTCAACATTTTTGCAAGAAATATAAAAAATGGAAGATATTGTGATAGAAGTGAAGTAAAAATAGCACCCTGTGTAATTTTTAAAAGAGGACTGCTGTTTAATTCTAAAACTGAAGACATTATTAAGAAAGTTAAAATCATTAGAATGGCAATAATGTGTTTAACATGTAATTTTGTGTTTTATTTTTGTTCAAGATATTTAGATCAAGAATTATAAAAAGGTACAATTCAAATTAAGTTTACAAGTCATCAGTTTTAACCTTTAGATTTTGTACTTAAGAAAACTAATACCCAGAGATGTTACAAACTTGCACACTGGATTGAGTCATCAGTGTAGTATAACTTACTCTTCCAGTGTAAGTTACAAAATAACTGTTTTTCTGTACTACATTTTTTACAATATATAAAGAAAATGAGTATACATAGATGATGATTATGATTAACGTGTTTTCCAAATAAACAGCATATAACAAAGTGATAGTGTTTGTGTTATTTCAGTTCTTCACGTTGGAAAACACCACCAACTTTATACTTCTTTTTTAAAGAGGCCCAGAAGCAATCCAATTATATTAAATTTCTTTTGCTGAATAACAAAAATTAAGCTGTGTAAAATCACATAACTTTATTATCTGACTGTTTCTTATAAGCTAGGGGTTTGGACAGTAGTTAGCTGGGTTTCTTTTTAGGGTTATACAAGATGACAGCTATCTGAGGCTCAAGTTCTCGTCCCAGCTCCTGTGGTGGTTGGCAGCATTCAGTTACTTCCATGTTGTCTAACTAATGGAGGCTTTGATCCTGGGAACGGTGCAGGAGTGGGCAGTGTTTCCTTACCTTGTGCAGGGGTTGCCATCAGTCAGGCCGACTTGAGGACAGCTAACACGGGGGCGCCCTGCTCAAAACCACAAACCAAATTCACTGTCATCCAGTGGATTGCGACTCTATCCCATGCTACAGGACAGCATGACAACTGTCCCTATGGATTTCCAAAAGTGTAACACTGTGCAGGAGTAGAAAAATCTCATTTTTTTTTACATATAATATGAAAATGAGACATCAATATCTTGAGGGGAAGAACCATTTGTCTAGCTCACGATGATTAGTCCATTCCCCATGGAAACTTTTTCACAGATACCAAATATTCAAGTGTCTTCTGAGTTTTCTTTGCATGAATTTTCGTTTGCTTCCTTTCCTTTCTCTCCCTCTTATTCTCATTTTCTTCAAAATGATAGCTACAGATAAGCGAATATCAAGTATGAGATACGTCAAGAAGTATTGCTAAGGGAGGTTCCAATCCATACACTCATTGATTTTCCCAAATAAACTCCATTTAAGCATACCTTTGAAGTCCATGGATGACTGCAGACAAGCTCTGTCAGTAATACTGCATGCTTTGATGATCTCATTGTTGTTCAGTGCCATCCTGCAAGTTGTAACCCATAGCCACCCTGTGTACAACAGAAGGAAGCACCGTCCAGGCCGGTGCCGTCCTCACAAGTGCTCCTGTGCTTGAGCTCCTTGTTGCAGCCACTGTGTCAGTCCGTCTCCTCAAAGGCCTTAAGCTTCTAATCAAGGTAGTGTTCTCTAAGGGACCTGTGGGCTCACTTAAGCTCAAGAGAGAAAGGCTGGCTGAGAATTTCATGATGAATGTTTCAGGATTCCAAAGGTGTTATCTTGATAGGTTTTCTCACACAACAGAAAAAGAGTACGGGCTTATTTGGAAGAAGTTTTCAGATAATTCAAAGCTGAAATGGTGAGAAAAAGGCCAGGAACGTGTTGCTCAAGATTTTCCCCTCCGTCGTGGCAATGCCACTGCTCACTCTCTGAGGGCAAGAAGGGCTTTCCGGCGAGAGTCCCAATGGTAAGCCTCACCTGTCCGCTTGCTAGGCCTACTCTTGGCCCTGGAGACCACTTTCTGTTCCCCAGACTCAAACACTTACGGGAAACATAGTTGGAGGCCTTTGAGGTAGCTAAAACGATCGTTTTGACATAACGTAAGTCATCAAGTACACAATTCTTTGGAGGAAGACAAACTCCAAAGCCTCACTGCAGTCAAACCACTTTCGACTCACAGGAATTTTATAGGACAGAGTCGGATTGCCTCTGTGGATTTCCGACACTGTAAATGTTTACTGGGACAGAGAGTCTTATTTTTAAATCATAGAGCAGCAGGTGGGCTTGATTTGAGAGATGGAAACACCACCTTCAGATACATATGGGCCTACATGGAGTCTATGTTGAGAAGTAATAGCTTCGCATTTTGAAAATTTTGTTTCATGAAGCTTTCTTTGAGTTTGTGGCAATAGTTTCTGCTTATCCTACAATATCTATTGATAACTCAATGAAAAGTTTCGAATGACCAATTTAATTAATAAATACAATGTTTTAAAAGTTAAAAGCACATTATAAAATTTAGATATTTTCACTCATGATATTGCTGCTTATTGTCTTGAGGTAAATGTTTGCAATACTAGAGAAATTGCTAGAGGACGTTTTCAGGCCATGGCATTGAGTCCGGGCTGGTTGTCCTTTGACTGCACTGGGTAAAGGGAAGATTCCACTCTATATCTGATCTGCTGAAGGATGATTCTTATGAGGTAGTGGTCAGACAAATCTCTACTCTTCAAACTTCATTAGCCCCTTCTAACACAAGCAATCCCTCCCACAACACTCGCCTCTTCTGCTGAATTCAGTAATCCTTTGCAGTGGTTACTCCTTACTGACGGATAATACAAAGCTTATGATTATGAGTTTTATGATGGCAGCTAGCAGGTTACAAGTCATGATCAGAAATGCTAAGGATATAATTCTTTCGGCCACTCCACTTGTCACTGGCGCTCAAGGGCATGTATCTCTTTGGAGCTAGGTCTCTGAGCCCTGCAGCCCTGCTTGGGTAAATCTCACAAAGCTCTTTCAGAACTGATAAATACTCAAAGGACATTCTACTCCGGAAGCCAGGGTCCAGCCTGAAAACACTCAGTTTTACCCTTTCCACGGGATAGGAAGTCTGCTGCTCCATCTCATGCTCTCAGAGCTACTCCGCCACCACTGCCACTTGTCTGCCCAAGGCTCTTGCTTCCCAAAGTCAAGCCTCACTTGTGACTTAACCTCCCTTGACGGTCATGAGATCTCTACATTCCAGCTTCGGAGATGGCTTACTATATGCCCAGTGGGAAGACATACTGATGAATTCTCAACTTTAGCGTCCCAGGCACTTTATTTTTATGCGCTCACCTAGTCATGTGGTGGAAGTTACAAAGTCTATGGATAGAAAAGCCACACTAAGTAATTCAACTGTGCCACATAGTTAAAAGAAAAAAAAAAGTGGAATACCACATCGATGATTAAAAAAGATGCTTGGAAGCATCTCCTGCAGTTCCTGTTGGTAATTAGTAGGGGAATAGACTTAGAGAATGGGGAGAAGTCCATCATTTAAAAGACAAGGTAATCACAGAAAGCAGCCATCAATTTTTGCCTTTTTAATGAACGAAAGAGAAAATGAGTTAAAGTCAATTTATTGTAGCCGCCAATGAAAAGACACTTAGACAATATAACATAAAACTAGTAAGATTTATGATGCATGTAAGTCCATTTTAAAGCAGGGTAACTCTGCATTAAAAGAAAGCATGTATAGCTTTCCAGGGCTGACCTCTAGTCATGATTTTCCCTCCGGGGGAATAAAAAGCGGTCAGAAAACACCTAACTTAGAAAACCTTATGTGTGTTTTTCCTTTTAAACACAGAAGAAATGTATAGAACATAAACAGACTATATTTAGTATGATTTGAGACACCACATTCCTCAAATTATCTCTGGGTTGGTAGATAACATCTCATACATTTTGTGTGGAAGGTTAGGAAGTTATCTGTTAAAATAAAAAGCACGAGAGTACTATCAGCTATGCGTAAACGAGCTGAGTTCATTAGCAGAGAGTGATGAGACTGCTGAAGATCAAGACCGAGCCTTGGTGAGCTTTGACAGAGACGTTACCAAAAATGGATGGCGTCAGACTCAGAAAGTGGTACACTAAATATATTGTCCTAATAATGAACCCTGAAGGTCCAGGGACTAATACTAGTGAATAGCAAAGGGGACATGGCAGCAGCGTACCAAAGGGCATGAAAGTATTGGAAAATCCTATATTGTTTTACAGTTCCAACCTTGGGTCTGCCGAAAGTTACCAGATAGGGTTCTTTGATACTCCAGAAACCTACTTTGACTCATTTCAGAAAAAGAGAAGAGAAAAAAAGAAGTATAATAATGATACGCAATAATTCACAGAAATATAGGAATGAAAAAATCTTGAGAAGCTTCAAGAAGGGCAGAAATATGGTGATAGAATCATATTGCTAGGGCTGGCTACATAGTTTCACCATTTTCAAGACACAGTGCAAAAATGGAAACACTCCATTTCTTAGGTAAAAAGTGCTAAAACTTCCAACACAGCAACTCCAAATGTCCCATCTCCATGAAGCAAGCCATGGGTAGCAGGAATAATGCTTAATGTTTCAAGATTTCATCACCAGATTAAGTCTGTCTTTGTCCTGTATTATTCAACAGTCATAATTCCTAGGGACCAGAGTCTGACTGGACAAGCCGGAGCCTTCGGTCCCCACAGGGTAAGGGGACCCAAGACATTGTCTAGCAATTGTACTAAAACATCATGTAATTGAAGAGATAGGAGAGCACTCCTTCAAAGAAAAATAAAATCACCTTTAGCAAAAAGAGACGAGGGATGTCTTTATGTGCTTGCAACAAATAGCAAATTCTTATAGCTGATGAGAAAAGACTTTTCTTATGCTTGTCATGACCAGCTTAATTAAAAAGAAATTATCTTTATAACATGAATATTTTATTTAACAATGTTTTCAGTAGCACCTCCCTTGAGTCACAGACCCTCTGGTTCACAAATACTAAAACTGCTTACTTTAATGATTTTAAGGGGAAGAAATATTTTCAATTTTTTTACTGTAATAAATTTCAATTAAATTTCTGTGGATATAACAGGCTCTTTTAACAGACAGTAGAATAATGGGAAAACATTTCAATGGAAAAAGACCTGCAAAGATTATAAAAATTATCCTTGGGTAAAATTCACTTCTATATTCTAATCAACATGAATTTATGGCTTTGAGAGTCTGGGCCATTGAACTTGCTATATTGTTTCTGTCCCTAAAAGGAGAGGGAGGAGCCCTGGTTGTGTAGTTGTTAGGCTTTGGGCTGTTAACCACAAGGTCCATGGTTCAAAATCACCAACCATTCCTGTAAAGAGTCCCAGTCTTGGAAACTCACAGGAGTAGTTCAACACTGCCCTATATGGTTGCTATGAGTTCGCATAGACACGATGCAGTGAGTTTGATTTGATTTGATTTGAGAGGGAGAGGAGGAGTCAAGACAGGCACTCTGGAGGAAGCAGACTCTAGGATTAAAGTCCAATGTTCTTTTTCTGCACATCTTAGATTCCTCCTCTGTAAATTGCCCAGCCTTCACAACTTTCCTGAAAGTAGGAAATATAGAAAGTTCCATATTTGTTGCCCTTTGCTGCTTTTGAGAAGCCTGGTGGTTAAAGCCCTTGGTGGCTAATGGAAAGGTTGGCAGTTGAAATCCTCCAGCGGCTCCACAGAAGATAGATAATGGCAGTCCACTTCTGTAAAGATCAGCCCGGTTGAAACCCCTACAGGCCAGTTCTACCCACGCATTAATAAAACAAACAAAGCAAACAACTCTGCCATCGGATCAATGCCAACTCATAGTGCCCTTAACTGCCCCTGTAACTATTTTCGGGAGTAGAAAATGCCATCTTTCTCCCAAAGAGCAGCTGGTGGTTTTTAACTGCTGACTGTTCATTTCACCGCACAATCACCAACAGCCAGCAGGGTCCACATGGGCTGGCTATAAATCAGAATTGCCTGGTAGGCAATAGGTATCTCTTTAAATTTTAGAGAAAATAATTGTGATGTAAATTAAGCTAATATTCCTACCATAATTTACATCATCTATCAAGAGGTAGATGTTGGGAAGATCTGGTTTAATAATGGAGTTTTTATTTCTGTTTGAGGAATTTTCCCTGTTAGCTTCTTTAAATTGGGTGGTTGTCTCTGGAGAGAAAAAGCAAAAGGAAGGTTTTCTTTTATCCGTTCTTTGGTTGTGTAAAGAGGAGAGCTGCGTGTTTTATTTTTCATGCTCATGTCTGTTTCAAAGACAATTGAACTCCGATACCAATCTGTGTTCCTGCTGCTTGTGAAGAAGAGGAAACATCCCATGCCACCCGCAGCCACTGTTATCTCGTTTAAATGTCAAGTGCTCTTCGGCATAGAAAGAAATAAACTGAGATAACATTCAAAGAGGAATATATTGGAGCCAGAGATAGAGTCCAACAATCTATGGGTCTGTGTCTTCTATTCAGTCGTTTGGAAAAGATTCATCAACAAACCTAAGACATTTTGCAGCTTCTAACTTATCATACCTTGTGATTTATAGCTACATATCATGTTTATATGCACAATTGTCATCTTTGTCTCGGTGGCTGCTGCACTGATGAATAATGGAGATGTGACTCAACTACTTTAGGCAGCATCATTTAAATCAGTTCCGCGATGACACTCTCTCTTTGTAGATCCCTTTTCAAGGTCCCCCCTCAGCATGTTTTACTGTCTCAAGGATGTTTCGTTTGTTGCAGCAGAGTTTTAGACAGTCACCCTTTTGTGATATTTAATAATCTATAAGCCATGTGAAAGTGAAACACTTACACAAATAACCTGGCTGGCTAGTTAATAGAGAACGTTTACACTTTCGGGTGGCATTTTTTTTCTTTCATGTCCATTGAAGTTTAAACTTGTCATTATTTACAAAATAACTACATTTCCAAGTCAGCACCATGTGTTTGTTCTGCAGGTTGATGCTGTGTCATTTTTCCTGTTCATGATTCTTATATTTGGCATTGAGGTTTGAAATTCTGTATCTTTTTTCCAAAGGTAATCTTTTAATATGCCATCCGAAGATCATTCTTGAAAATTATTTATAAGTATACTGGATTTTAAAATATTATTCAAAATCCATATTTTACGTCACCAAATCTAATTTCTTGAGGACATAGATATGTGTAATCAATAACTTTTTTGAAAGAATGAATGTTAAAAGAAGTTTGGTACATACAGGGTTAACAAAGACTTCCTTAAGATTTTCCAGAGTTGTTATTACTGCTAATGGGACATTATGAGCTCTTAAGGGTTTAATAATATCTTTGAAATAAATTTGATGATTATATTGTAATAATGATTTTTTTTAATTTCACAAATCCACACCTGTTTCATATCTTAGGAGAGAAACTACTTTTAGAATTCGGCTTGTGGGGCTACCCATGATCTACTTATTATCCACTGACGCTGAAATTTGAATGAGCCATCAACAACCTGGTACTTTGGCATTGTAATCCAAAAAGAGCTATCTATGGTTTGACTTGTTAAATTACACTTGGTTACACACTATTAATATTGACAATTTAAATATCCTCTTAATTGTGATATAATTTAGGATATAATTAGGACTAGTTACCAAAAAAAGTATCTACTTATTATTGACTACCAATCCATTAATTTTCAACAGCATTTTAATTCTTCTAAATTTAACTGCAGGAATACAATTATATCTTTTTCAGATGCCTGATTTCAAAAGCTACTCAAGTCTCTAAAATCGAGGCTTAGAGGCAGCCCCTGGCCTAGAGACTATTGAGGTGCCTCTTTTTTAATAAAAGCAATAGCATCACAAACTCTGTGCCCTGGGGTCCCTTCCAACTAAAAACAAGACAGAGTAGCTCTGCCCCCATGGGTTTATGAGACTGGAAATTTTTAAGGGAGAACACAGCCTCATTTCTCTTATGGTGTGGCTGCAGGTTTCAAACTGTTAACCTTGGCCAATCAAGACAGAGCACAAGGAGACAGAAAAGAAGGAGACACTTGGTGAGATGGATTGACTTGGTGTCTGCACCCACGGGCTCAAGCATACTTTTGAGGAGGGTATAGGCCTGGGCAGTGCTTTCTTTGCTCCATATCGGGCCACTACGAGTCATGGCTGACCTGATGGTACCCGGCAACATCATCATTAAGAGTTATGCTGGAAAGCACACACCGCGTGCTGTGTTATACAAATATGGCAATATTCAAGGACAGAAATGGACAGTTGTGTTTTATGCACAAGACTTATTTCCTAAAACCAGAAACTTGCTCAGGAGTCAGGAAAAATAATGGCTAGAATGCTTATTCAATTTGAAACAAAATCTATGACAAATAGGTCATGATTGAGTCTAATCAAGCTGTTTGATTTTCCTTTTTTATAACCTTTCTTTGGTGAGTAAAATAAAATTTGTTTTCCTCTTTCAGACAAATGTTAATCTAATATGTTATCCTTTGCCTCTAGTTACTGCCAGTATTTACAATTCTAGTTGTTGACCATTTTTCACAGCAGTTATTTTTAATCTTATCCATTCTCTTCAAGTCCCCTGTTCAATCACCACAGCCTTCAGTATGAGTAGATAAATTTCCATCTTCTTTTACCCTTATCAAACTCAAAGAATTCATACTTTGTTAAGAAAAACAGGAGCCGAGAGTGAGGCAGTAAAACGGGTTTATTACTCACTCCGAGTAATGGAGACAGGGCCATTTTTCCTCGGGAGAAACAGCCACCACCACACTGCCTCTTGGAACAAAGAGGTTGCGAGAAGTTCTAAGTCAAAGGGGGTGGAGACTTTATCTGTATGCAGGTGCTTGGAGAGGTGCTATGCATTATTCATGAGAAAGACAGGGTCATAGTTTGGTACAGAATTGGTCATGGTATTCCTGATTTTGAAATGGCTAAACATAGCATTGGATGACATATGTCCAGTAAACTTGGTTCCTGACACGACTTTTTGGGATCGTGCGGTAACACTTATCATGAACTTGAATTGATCTGCAGACTTATGATACTTAGATTTTCTGTCAGCTTGGCTGGGCCTGGGTTCTCAGTAGTTTGGCCATAACCCCCATGATGGGATCTACATAACATAGTCAGCTCCGTGAGTAGCCAGCATTCATGGTGAACCTTGCTTAGGTCACAGCTTTGATGCAGTTGGAAAAAAAGTGGGTGGCCTACACCTTTTTCAGGAAACTGTGGGAAAGCTTCACTTCTGGATCTGGAGCCTGATTGGTTTGTGGCCCTTCTGCCATCTGCCTACCGATCCCAGGAGCCATCAGTGGATCCCTGATATTGGGTGTATTTGACTGCCTTCACCAGCCTGAAATCTTCCTGCTTTGTCATTCTGCTTCCTGATTCATCAGCCTCATCATCTGACCCAGGAACTTGAATCAGAGGGGATTTACCTGCTTCTACAAACTATAGAAGCTATTTTAAAAATATAAATGTCTCTCCCACAAATAGGTGTCACTGGCTTTACTTCTCTAGGAAACCCAGCCTGTGTTAGTCCGGGGAGACTAGAGAAATAAATCCAGAGACACTCATATGTGTCTGAGAGAGCACTTTATATCAAAAAGCAAGTATACATTAAGAAAACATCCAGCCAAGTCCAGGTTAAGTCCATAAATCCGATATTAACCATTATACCCGTTACCAGTCTATAAATTCATCTTCAAACTCACACAGCACATACAATGATGCCGAATGCAGGAAGAAAGGTCACAGGCCAGTGGGTGGAAAGTCTTGTGGATCCAGTGGCGGTGGAAGCATCTCAGCCCTAGCTTGGGTCTCTCCTTGGCTCCTCCAGCCCCAGGGCCCTGGCTCCATCAGTGTAGCACATTTGGTTTGTCAGCAGAAAGGCAAGCAGAGTGTCTGTGTGTATCTGGCCTCCAGTGAGCTATTTATCTCCATGGCACCTCCAAATGAGGTCATCAAGCTGCGACCTGATCTACTAGATTCCACCCCTTCACAAGTTGACACCAGATTATATAAATACCACACAGCCTAACACAGGAACACAAAATTATTTTAAGGTTATTAGTTACTTAAGAAACTTGCTTACTTTTGATTAGTTGCAAGAAATGTAATTGTCTAACCTCACTTCCCCTTAACTAGCTAATTTCCTGGCTACCCTCCTGGATGGTTTCAAATTGATTATAATGAAACCAAATATGCTCCCCTCCCCTTCCTAAATATTTCATAATCATCTTCCTTTAATTTCCACAGATGTAGTATGCATAACATTTCTTCATCCTGAGTCTTTAACACTGTTGTCTTTAGTGATTTTACATTGTTGTACTGGTTTTCTTTTCTGTATTTTAGACTCCATATACTTAATTGGTTCTTTCCATTTATTTTTAAAACAAACAGCAATTTTCCTTTGATCTAGCACCCAAATGCCTATATTTCTTATCAATGTAGTCTACATTCATTTTTCCAATGACTTTTCAACAGTCGTTTCTGTCTCCATAATCATCAGACAGTTAATCGTGTGGTCAGCAGTTTGAAAACACCATGGGCGAAAGATGGGGGTTTCTACTCCAGTAAAATATCACAGTCCCAGAAACCCAGGGGGACAGTTTTACGTTGCCCTATAGCGTTGCTATGAATCAGAATTAGCTTGATAACAGTTTTACTAAAGAATTATTCTTTATCGTAGTAAGTACATCACAGTGATTAATTTTAAAACGTCCCATATCCTGTTTGTTTTGATATCAAATATTATTTTTTCAGCTACTGTACTGATGATGAAACTAAGGTTTAAAAATTATTAATATGTTTGAGGACATGCAACTAGCATGAGGTAGAGCTAGATTTAAAGCCGTTGCTAGATACCATTCAGTTGATACCAACTCATATCCACCCTGTGGGCTCCCCAGTGACGTAGCTCTCAGTCAAGGACTATTAGCACAACAGCTGTTCTGCTGGAGCACGTTGTTGCAGTCTCTGCATCAATCCGTCTTGTGAAGGGTCTTCATCTTTTTTGATGCCCTTCTACTTTACCAAACCTGATGTTCCTTTTTTAGGGGCTGGTCTCTCCTGACAACATGTCCAAAGAACAAGAATGAAATGTACCTCCATCCCTTCTCAGGAAAATGGTGTTCTCAGTCTGGAAGCTTTGCTAAATCTGGTTCACTTTGGGCAATCCTGATGGTATTTGAAAATCAAGTGGCATAGCTTCCAACATTATATTAACATACAAGCCACTAAAATAAGACCCACTAAAAGACAAATGGTAGGAATTTAAACTTAGAGGTCATGAAACTTCCCACTATACTTTTTCCTTTTAAAATTATACCGTATATACTCATATATAAGCCGAGTTTTTCAGCACATTTTAATGCAATTTTTTGTATTAAAATTTGGGTCGGCTTATGCTTGAGTATATGTATACCTTCAGACTCCATTTTGTTTTATTATTATTATTATGATTATTAACTCTGTTAATGCTTGTTTTACAAATACCCAAAATCTCAATTATAATTTGAAAAAAACATTTATTAAGTCTTAAAGAGGAAAAGTGAAGACAAGTACACATCATCTGGATCAGGCAGACCATGAGCAAGAAGTCATCATTGCATCCAAGAGTTTGCATAGAGGAAGAGACTTCAAAAGGTCAGTGGGGACAACAAAAGTGTCAAAATAACACGATTGGTAGGAGATCACAGTTTCAGGCATTGACATAGAAGCTGGGCTATGACCTCATTTGGGACACATACAGTGTGCTCTACAAAAGAGCTTACTTACAAAATTGCTCCAGAGCCTTAGAGCAAGGCAGTCAGGGCATTTAACTCAGGACCAGGGGAACTAGCTGTGGTGGTTGTTAGGTGCCACTGAATAAGTTCCAACATGTAGCGAGCCTATGCACAACCGAATGAAAGCTTGCCCAGTTCTGCACCATCCTCAAAAGTATTCCTTGGCTTCAGCCCATTGTTGCAGGCACTGTGTCAATCAATCCATCTTGTTTGTTGTCCCTCTACTTTACTTATCCTCATGCTTTCTTCCAGGGCTACTTTCTCCTGACAATATGTCCAAAGTATGTAATGAAGTCTCACATTCTTTGCTTCTAAAGTGTACTCGGGCCATACTTTGTCCAAGACACACTTGTCTGTCCTTTTGGCAGTCCATAGTACTTTCAACAATCTTGGCCAGCACCACAATTCAAATGCATATATTCTGCTCTGTCTGCCTTATTCAATGTCAAGCTTTCACATTTATATGAGGCAATTGAATATAACATGGCATGGGTCAGGTGCACCTTGGTCCTCAAAGTAACCTCCTTGGTTTACAATACTCAAAAGAGGTTTTGCAGAAATAGCCCATTCAACTTGTCTTTTGATCTCTTGACTGCTGCTTCCATGAGCATTAATTGTGAATTCAAGCAAGACAATATCCTTGACAACTGCAATCTTTTCCCCATTCATTTTGGTCTTCTTCACATTGAGTTATAATGCTTACTTAAGGCTGTAGTCCTTGACCTTCATCAGCAAGTCCTCCTTAATTTCATCAAGAACGGTTGTGTGTTCTCATATCTCAGGTTGTTAATAAGCCTTCCTCCAATCCTGATGCCATATTCTCTTCCCTATAATCCAGCTTCTCTGCTGATTTGCTCATCATAGAGATTGAAGAAAAATGGTGAGTGGAGACAACCCTGATGAACACCTTTTCTGGTTTTCAAGTGGGCAGTATTCTCTCGTTCTGTTTGCACAACTGCCCCTGATCCATGTGCAAGTTCTGCATGAGCCAATTGAAGTGTGCCTTAGCACCCCAATTTTCATTAAGCACACTCTCAGGCAAGTCTCTGAGGCCTCTGCCACCTCTCCTGGACCGGTCAAGAAAGTGACAGAAATCCACTCTCGAATGTGTTCTGCTTGTGGACAAAGCTGCTGGTTAAGGATCAGAAGAAAGTCAATGGAGACTGAATTTACGTGGAGACTAATAAATGCACTAAGGTCTTCCACTTTACACCACAGTCATTCACACATTTAATTATCAGAAATGCAGTCTCGACTACATGTTATTGTTACTCTCTTCTAGCTTCCCTGAACACCTTGACTCTAGAATGTTTTACTACTTTGAATATGTTTGCCTTTGTATAACTAATGAGCTAAGATAAATTTGAAGATTATTCCATTGGGACATGTTATACATAAATCTGAGAGGTTTTATGAGATAGAATTCTTACTATGTGTGTTTGCTGTTGTTAAGTTTCATTGACTTGGTTTAGTCTGTCAGCAGCGTCCTACAGAATGGAACACTGCCTAGTCCCAATCTGTGTTATGTTTTAGTTCATTGTTGCAGTTACAGTAGCAATCCATCTAAATATTGAACTATTTAAAAAACTCACATACTCATATATCTGGAGAAAAATAATGACCAATGAGCACAATAATCTGGCTCTGTGATTTCACAACCTTTTTGTTTGCTTCTCCCTCAAGTCAAACTCACAGCCATTTTGTCAACCCCAACTCACAGCAACCCTACAGAGCATAGTAGAAAAGACCAGATTGCTCTCCAAGGATATAAAGCCTCATGTTTCTCTGGTTTTCTTCCCATAGAGCAGTTGGTTCATTTGAAATGCTGACCTTGCAAGTAGTAGTGCATTGTGTAACCTGGGCTCTTTTAATAAATGATACAGGTAATAAGAAAATGGTATGGCTTATTCAACTTGAGATACATCTGTAGAATTAATTTTTTTTTAACCAACTCAAACTCATTGCCACCGAGTCAATTCTAACTCATAGCAACCCTATAGGACACAGTAGAACTGCCTATGTGGGTTTGTTAGAGTCCACAACAACTGTAAGTCCTTGCAGGAGGCAAAAGCCTCAACTTCTTCCCACCGAGCAGCCTGTGTCCAAGTGTGGACCTTGTACTTAACAGCCCAATGGGTAACCCACTGGCCACCAGGGCTCCTTCTGGAATGCATCGTTAAACAAGTGTGTGTGTGTGTGTGTGTGTGTGTGTGTGTGTGTTCAAGCCAAGGCATTATTCTGTAAAATATGTAAAATCTATTTTTTTCAAATTAAAAATATATAAAAGGCATCACCTTTACTTCGCTATTCCCACATGAATGGATGTGTGAGTTTTATTACCCTTTCTCAAGCTAATAAAATTGCATCATTCCAAAGATGTACTCCAAGTCAAAATATTCAAATGTTTTGGCTTTGAGAAGTCCTGAACATTTTAGTGTTTTTCTATGATCTCTGTATTATTATTAAGGAACACTGGTATGAAGCCTCTTGGTTGTTACAGAAAGTTTGATGGTTCAAACCCACTCTGTGAGAGAAAGCGAAGGTATTTTGTTTCTGTAAAGACTTCTACTTTCCAAGGCCAATGGGACATTTCTCCCCTGATGTCCAGAGGATTGCTATGAGCAGGTGTCCACTCAAAGACAGTGTCTGTTTGTTTGTTTGTTTGTGTGTGTGTGTATATGTGTGTGTGTGTATGTATATATATATATGTATTCAGTCCACAGTGTTGGGGATTACGTTTATGCTAAGTGACGGACCAAGAATGTATTTTCTTTTTGGCAGCATTGCTTTCTAGATTATACTTTTGCTGCCAACACTTAACATACTTAGATTCTTGAATACTTTTTTAAGCGAAAAGCATAGACTAGTGTTTGGACTAGTTGGCCATAGTTTACACTTTCAGATATCATTGATGGCATCTATTAATCAACCCAAACTTGCTGCCGTCGAGTTGATACTGACTCATAGGAACCCCCTGTGGGTTTCCTAACCTGCAACTGTTTCCTGGAGTAAGAAGCCCAGTCTCTCTTCCTCTGAGCTGCAGCTTGTTTCGAACTGCTGACTATGGATCACACCCAAACCAACACACCACCAGGGTTCCTGGTGGATATTGAAGCAGTATTTTCTTTTGGAACAACTTACATACAGCCTTTTTGAGCCCTGGTAGCATCATGGGTTATGCATTACACTGCTAACACAAGGTCAGCAGTTTGAAAGCACCAGCCCGCTCCTCTGGACAAAATGAGGCTTTTGACTTCCATGAAGAGTTCCAGTCTGAAGCCCACAGGGGCAGTTCTACCTGTCCTGCACGGTCACTGTGAGCTGGAGTGGACTCAATATCAGTGAGAGAGAAGTAGTATGGCCTATTTTCAGGGTTGGAATTGACTCCTGCTACTGGGGTGAAGACATTACATTTCATAGTGTTCTTAGATGGCTGGAGACAGATTGAAGATCTCCTATAGTTTTATAATGATCACTTACAAAGACATTTTGTGACAAATGATTAGAAGCAAATATAGAGTAACAGTTTTAATAAGTCTTCTTATAAATTATATCTAAAAATCCACGTTATGTACTCTTCTTAAATGGTGATGAGATTTTTAAAAAAATTATTTTATTGGGGGCTCATACAATTCTCATCACAATGCATTAATACATTCATTGTGTCAAGCACATATGAACATTTGTTGCCCTCATCATTCTCAAAATATTTGTCTCCCACTCTAGCCCCTAATATCAGTTGCTCATTCTCCCCCTCCCTCCCCACTCCCCCCTCCCTCATGAACCCTTCATAGTTCATAAATTATTATAGTTTTGTCATAAGTTACCCTGTCCGATG
>NW_022111369.1:27467788-27472538 GCF_000313985.2 Echinops telfairi | reverse complement strand
AGCCTTTAAGACCCCAGATGCTATATCTTTTGATAGCCAGGCACCATTAGCTCTCTTCACCACCTTTGCTTATGCACACGTTTGTCTTCAGTGGTTGTGTCAGTAAAGCGGGCACCCACTGATCTGATTATCAGGTCTTTGATGTCTGATAACGGGTCCCTTCTGCACCTCATGGTCAGACAGGCTGGTGTGCTTCTTCCATCAGGTTCTCACCATTTTATTTGATGATGTAATAGAATGTGGTCATGGTGGTACTTGGGCTCTGAAATATTAATCAAATTGTCCCCATAGCTGAATAGGGGAGCCTGACCCAAGCCTTTCATATGCATGTGGAAGCTGGCCATTGAATAATGAAGCTTGAAGAAGCATGAGTGTTTCTGAATTTTGGTGCTAGCAAATAATATTAGTAGTACCATGGACTGCCAAAAGAAGAAATAAATCTGTCTTGGAAGAAGTAAGGCCATGTGTTCCTTAGAGGCATGTACAGGGATACTTTGTCTTATAATTTTTGGACATGTTGTCAGGAAAGACTGGTCCCAGGAGAAAGACATCGTGCTTGGTAAAGTAGAGGAGCAGTGAAAGAGAAGAAAGTCTTCAAGGACATGAATTGGCACAGTGGCTTCAACAAGAGCTGAAGCAGAGGAACAATTGTGAGGATGGCCCAGCACCAGGAAGTGTTGAATTTTCTCTGCATAAGGTCGCTATGGGTTGGAACCAACTTGAAGATAATTAACAACAGCAATCCAGTTGTTTGGTGGAAGTTTCTAAGACTGCCTGGAAGAGCCCTATTAAGTAATTCAATGCACCCCACTAATTATAAGCTATATTGAAATATTTATTTCACTTACCTTTCTTTTTTAATTAATCATTTTATTGGGGACTCTCACAGCTCTTATAACAATCCATGTATCAATAGTATCAAACACATCTGTACATATGTTTCCATCATCCTTTCCTTGTCTTTTTAAAAAAATTAATCATTTTATTGGGGGCTTGTACAACCCTTATGACAATCCTTCCACCTATCCATTGTGTCAAGCATATTTGTACATTTGTTGCCATCATCATTTTCAAAACATTTTCTTTCTACTTGAGACCTTGATATATCCTCTCATTTTTCCTCTCCCTCCCTCATGAACCCTTGATAATTTATAAACTTTTTTCATGTTTTACACTAACAGATATCTCTCTTCACTAACTTTTCTGTTGTCCATCCCCCTGGAAGGGGGTTATAGGTAGATTGTTGTGATCGGTTCCCCGTCTCCCTGCACATTCCTCTTCCCCTCCTGGTATGGATACTCTAATATTGGTCCTGAAGGGTTCATCTGTCCTGGATCCCTTGTGTTTCCAGCTCTTCTCTACACCTATGTACATGCTCTGGTCTAGCCAGATTTGTAAGGTAGACTTGGGTTCATGATAGTGGGGGGCAAAGAGCCAGTATCATTTTCAAAACATTTTCTTTCTGCTTGAGTCCTTGGTATCAGCTCCTCTTTGTCCCCTCCTTCCAACACCCTCTCACCCTCATGTACCCCTGATAAACTGTAAATTATTATTTTCATATTTACACCAACCACTCTCTCCCTTCGCCCATGTTTCTGTTGTCTGTCCACCTGGGGTGGAGGGGGGGCTATATGTCAATCATTACAGTCAATTCCCTCTTTCTCCCCCTTCTCTCCACACCTTCCCCTTACCCTTATGGCATCGCTACTCACATGACTGCTCCTGAGGGTTTATTTGTCCTGGATTCCATGTGTCCAGTGCTCTTATCTGTACCAGGGGTGAGGGGTGGAGGGGGAAGCATTAAAGAACTAGAGAAATTCACCCATCTTTCTTAATCTCACAGAGGAAAACTTTTTATTTCCACCTTATATGTGAAGGATTAACAAATTCTTATAAAGATTAAGCTATACAAAACACAGTGCCATCAAGTCAGTGCTGACTCATATTGATCTACTCTTTCCGGAGTAGAAAGTCCAGTCTGTCTCCTGCAGAGCGGCTGGCGGTTTCACATCTCTGCTGATGCGGATCACAGTCCAGCGTGTGACTGCTATACCCCCCAGAGCGCACGCTCTAACTGAGGGGGCAATAGTATCATCTCTTCTATAAACGATGTTAAATGCCTACTAATAAAACAGTTTGAGTTAGAAGCCTTTTCCTAAATTGACTCTTTCTGAAAACCAATAATGTATAGTTTATTTATCAGCAATATCTTTTATTGTGAATCATTTCTGAAACAGACAGGTGTCTGTTAGGCTTTGAGATGCCAATTCTTTAACATAATGCATATGCCTTTGTGCCTGTGTCTCAAAGGAGAATTATTCAAGCTAAGATTAAACTCATGTTAATACCCTGTATCTTTTGAAAATGTGGTTGAAACAACAGTAACTTTCTCAAATTAAGTGGTCTTTAATTCCTGTAAATATCCCTAATCCTGTAAATATCCCCAATGAAGGCAGTTGGGAGTTTTCTTCTTTATCATATTGACGAATAGAGATGACTTCTTCTTTCCCATCTCGCTGCGTTTGGTTCAGAGATGAGTCACACTGTGAAGTATGTAAATCTCCGCAAGGCCTGATAGGCGTAGCCATGAGCTGTCATGAAAGGTGTCAGCACACTAACTGAGGAGTGGCTCACATGACAGGTAAGAACCTTACCCCTATGCAACTGACATGATCTTACAATTTGCTAGTCACTTCAGCTATTTTATTGGGACATTTTCAAATGAAGAGTACATGTGTGTGGCAAGAATGTTCCTTGCTCTCAAAATGATATTGCTGCTTATAGCAACAGGAGAAAAAAATGTTTTCTCTCTCTGATAAGGAAGAATTCGTTAACACTCCGCAGGATATGCATTTTCCCAGGGAATGCATCTGTCATACAGAAAACCACTGAAGTGTAGCAGGACTTTTGAAATGACCACTTCCCCGAAAATAAGACAGGTCTTATATCAATTTTTGCTCCCAAAGATGCGCTCGGTCTTATTTTCAGGGGATGTCTTATTTTTCCATGAAGAAGAATACGGTACACATTTATTGTTTTTTTGAAAGAGACCTCGCACTCCCTGTCTGCTCCAGCTGCGCTGCAGCCAACAGTGAGCCTCGCGCGCGGTGACTCCTGCCGCTATGGTCCAGAGTTCAGAGTTACGATAGCTTCGGGAGGGGCTTATTTTCGTGGAGGTCTTATTTTCGGGGGAGGCCTTATAATTCAGCGAGAGGCAAAACTGTAAGTAGGTCTTATTTTGGGGGGATGTCTTACTTTCGGGGAAACAGAGTAGTTTGATCGAAATAGTCCCGATCCGATCGACAATGTACAAAGCCAACCAGGTCACTAAGGTAGTTAAGGTTAAATGTAAGTCATATTATCTCAAGATTGGATTTAATGTGTATGAGTTTTGCTCTTAGTTTTATTTAAATCCCTTGTTATTCTGGCACTTGTGGACTGAAAAGGCACAAAAGACTTCATTTAATTTAACGAAATGATATTAAGTTATAAAGATTTGGACAACATTCAAAGAAGGAGGCATGAGTAAATATGACTAATTCTCCCGAAGATTCATGGAGCTGACCCAGCGAGAGTGAACTCTATATAAATGTGCTCAGGAGAGATTACATTGTCATTGTTTTTTGTTTGCAGTAGTTAGGGTGATTAATGAATCACTGCATTTGGCTTCACTATCTTACCCCACCACCACCACTAACTTTAGGAACTATCATTTTTGATCTAAAGCATATTATTCAGTTTCCTGGAACTATAATAATTCAGAATTGGCAGACAGAGCACTACACACCCCAAAGTGCCTGAGCTGTATTACCTGGCAGGCCTTGCTGATCCAAAAACAAAGAGTGCTCACACCTTTCTCTGCCCTCACTGGCCTTCCTATGGGTTGTCTGCGATAGCATGCGGCTCCACGTATTGGATGTTTCTCTCCTTTTCTCACCAGCTACAGATACAGTTCTTAGTTGAAATAGTCCCGAGACACTTGGATCCATTGTTAAAAACTTGAGTGCTATTCAAGATATTGAACAAACTATAAGGCATCCCTACGAGTCCTTAAAAGGAAGACTGCGGCCAGACATGAACAAAAGCAGACTGTGCTGGCCTATGCCGCTAATGTGAAGCCTGTTTAATAACCCAGTTCACTAAGGGCCTCTCCCTTAATGAAGAATGGCTTTCATTACTGTGACCTTTAACCTTATGCTTTTCATGTAGAAGCAACATATTTCAAGATAAATGGCTCGCTTTTTCATTCTTGGGAATTTTTTCTCTAAGTTTTAAAATGTATATGTAAGAAATATGTAATTTCCGTGAGTCTCTTGAGGTCATTGACTGGCTTCTATTAATTTCTGCGGCGTCAGCATGACTACGCTGCCGAACACAGTGCAGGTGTTACCAATAATTGAGGGGAAAAACTGTCGTTCTCTTTGGTGACTCCAGAATAGATGCTAATTTCAAAATTATGTTCTGAGTATAGCCGCCACACACCCCTGCTTTTTTTTTTCCTATCTGAAAATGTCAGAGATGCTTACAGTTATAAGTAATTAGCTACAATTATCAGATCCTCTGTCTGTTTCCGGAAATACAGCCTTAGAAATTCATATGCTCACAATCAGCTGTTTCCTGAAGCTTTACCAGACCTCCCAGGTGATTCGATTCATAAAAAGGGTAAGGATTCACACACAGGATAAGTAAAGGGCAAGCTAACTAAAAGAAGACATCGGAGTGTTTGTTTGAGTATGTTGCTGTGTGAATG
>NW_022111369.1:27449824-27467688 GCF_000313985.2 Echinops telfairi | reverse complement strand
CATGTGTCATGAGCTATTATTTTTACCATTCTAACCCACAGTGAAAGGTAGTACTGGGGTCATCATAATGGGGGGTGAGGAAGCCTCAAGTAACCAGAGGAATATTGTGTGTTTCATTGGTTCTATACTGTGCCCTGGTTGACTCATCCCTTCCCTGTGACCCTTCTGTGAGGGGATGTCCCATTGTCTATAGATGGGTTTTGGGTCTCTGTTCTGACTCTCCTCATTCTTAACAATATATTTTTTGCTATGTTTGTTTTTTTGCATCTTCTGATGCCTATTAACTGATCCAGTCGACACCTCAGGATCACACAGGCTGGTGTGCTTCTTCCATGTGGGCTTCGTTGCTTCTCTGCTAGATGGCCACTTGTTTATCTTCAAGCCTTGAAGACCCCAGGTGCTATATGTTTTAATATCCAGGCACCATCAGTTTTCTTCACCACATTTGCTTGTGCATCCATTTTAGTCTATTTCTAGGTTAAGAAAGAAAACCAATGACAAGATTGTTTCAATAATAGTATAATTAGAATTACACAATACCTAAAATTAAACCATTAATGAAATATGGATATGGGTAGACAAGTATTGAAGTGATATGTGTACATCATTGTGTTAATTTATGCACACTGAATAGTTTTAAAAATCATCTGGTTTTTCTTTTTCAACATTACTGTACTTTGGTTTTTGTGTTTGTTAAATCGATTTCTTTCACCACATGAAATGCTCTTAAACCTGAATGTGAACTCACATGTGAAAACCATAGCATTGACTGGTAGACAGAATTTCCCATGACATTAAGGGAGAATGGACATAGAGTACAGGCAACCATGTCAGCCTTTTAGATTTCTTTATTTTTCAAAGTTGATATGAGAAAATTTCTGCTCAAATAGTGTGTGTGTGTATGGACACTAACTTTTCTTGGAAGTGGAAGTGCTCACTCTTTAATAAACTAGTTTCCCAAGACAATACTTTAAACACATTTCACTGTTCTAGCCTCAGTGAAAATACAATAGCTAAACACAAATATATTTTAAATTTTAACCTTATAACATAGAGACTAGAACACAAAAATGGATGCTAAGAAACTATAATTCTATACCTTCTACCTCTGTGATACTTGCTCACCTTTTAAACTAGTTTCCCAAGACAGTAAATAAACACATTTCCTTATTTATTAGATGAGAATGTTAAACTATACCAATTATAATGCTTCTTTAACTGTCATATGAGGTTATTTTATTGGTATAAGTATAGACTGAAACTAAATGTATAGAAAAGAGAAATCCTCACAGCTGGACCAGTAAACAACATTAAGTCATATTATCTCAAGATTGGATTTAATGTGTATGAGTTTTGCTCTTAGTTTTATTTAAATCCCTTGTTATTCTGGCACTTGTGGACTGAAAAGGCACAAAAGACTTCATTTAATTTAACGAAATGATATTAAGTTATAAAGATTTGGACAACATTCAAAGAAGGAGGCATGAGTAAATATGACTAATTCTCCCGAAGATTCATGGAGCTGACCCAGCGAGAGTGAACTCTATATAAATGTGCTCAGGAGAGATTACATTGTCATTGTTTTTTGTTTGCAGTAGTTAGGGTGATTAATGAATCACTGCATTTGGCTTCACTATCTTACCCCACCACCACCACTAACTTTAGGAACTATCATTTTTGATCTAAAGCATATTATTCAGTTTCCTGGAACTATAATAATTCAGAATTGGCAGACAGAGCACTACACACCCCAAAGTGCCTGAGCTGTATTACCTGGCAGGCCTTGCTGATCCAAAAACAAAGAGTGCTCACACCTTTCTCTGCCCTCACTGGCCTTCCTATGGGTTGTCTGCGATAGCATGCGGCTCCACGTATTGGATGTTTCTCTCCTTTTCTCACCAGCTACAGATACAGTTCTTAGTTGAAATAGTCCCGAGACACTTGGATCCATTGTTAAAAACTTGAGTGCTATTCAAGATATTGAACAAACTATAAGGCATCCCTACGAGTCCTTAAAAGGAAGACTGCGGCCAGACATGAACAAAAGCAGACTGTGCTGGCCTATGCCGCTAATGTGAAGCCTGTTTAATAACCCAGTTCACTAAGGGCCTCTCCCTTAATGAAGAATGGCTTTCATTACTGTGACCTTTAACCTTATGCTTTTCATGTAGAAGCAACATATTTCAAGATAAATGGCTCGCTTTTTCATTCTTGGGAATTTTTTCTCTAAGTTTTAAAATGTATATGTAAGAAATATGTAATTTCCGTGAGTCTCTTGAGGTCATTGACTGGCTTCTATTAATTTCTGCGGCGTCAGCATGACTACGCTGCCGAACACAGTGCAGGTGTTACCAATAATTGAGGGGAAAAACTGTCGTTCTCTTTGGTGACTCCAGAATAGATGCTAATTTCAAAATTATGTTCTGAGTATAGCCACCACACACCCCTGCTTTTATTTTTTCCTATCTGAAAATGTCAGAGATGCTTACAGTTATAAGTAATTAGCTACAATTATCAGATCCTCTGTCTGTTTCCGGAAATACAGCCTTAGCAATTCATATGCTCACAATCAGCTGTTTCCTGAAAGCTTTACCAGACCTCCCAGGTGATTCGATTCATAAAAAGGGTAAGGATTCACACACAGGATAAGTAAAGGGCAAGCTAACTAAAAGAAGACATCGGAGTGTTTGTTTGAGTATGTTGCTGTGCGAATGCTGGGAAACTCTCAACTGTGGGGGACGGCCCTCGAAGGTCAGAGTTTACTCTGCAGAAGTTCTGTAAATACTTGAGTGCTGTAGGGCTAGGTTATCACAATGAATGCATTCTATTTATTCACTCATTATTTCATGTGTCTGTTCAGGTGCTCTTTACATAAGTTTCCTTGACTTAGCCTAATACTGGGTGTGTGCTGGACATCAGTCTAGCAACTTGGCCTGTTAAATCTTTAAAATCTCTATTATATAACAAAAAAAAGTGTTGTACTTACTGTCATTTCTCATTCCTGTACATTTAGAGAAAAATCACCTTGGGAACATTAGTGTGCTACTGCTATGATAGAATTCTTTAAGGATGACTATACAAGGAAGCTTTAAAATATTTGGTTGGAATTTTCTGTTCTTTTTCAATTCCATTTTCACATGAACATTTTGAAGTTGGTTGAGAAGCATGTATTTTAAGGAGAAAATATTAGTGGTCCCTTGTAAAACTGAAGGCATAGTATTTCTTCTTTTCTTGAGTTAGTTGCTCTTTTTCCACATGAGAACCATCATCACGTAGTGGTTTCGAACTAGGGTTCCACTGCTGGATTTCAGGCTCAGCTTTGCCTCCTTAAGTCGCCAATCCCTTAATACAGAAAAGGGTTTTATAGTACCCACCTCAAGGAATCGCTGTAGGAAAACATGGCTGCACGTATGTAGGGTCCCACAATGAGGTGCTGGTGCCTCCTTTGTCAAATTCTCACCTTTGAAGGGGCAGTGCATCTCCTGCGTGGCCACCACTTGTTTGTCCCTGCAGGCCTGCGTCCTCCGCTGATACTGAGCAGGTGTAAGAGGAAGACAAATGAAGTCAAAAGACCTGACAGTCAACTCCTGACATTCAATCAATGATAGCAGTAGGGATCACAATGGCTCAATCTACACAGAGAGAGCCTGGAATTTAGCAGTGGTTCATTCCACGGTGCACAGTCTCCCTTTTTCAGGGACAGACTGAAAACAACCAAAGCCCCTATCTGAGTCCTTGGGGTTAAGATAAGTGTGACAACATCACGTGGTTAGAAAACTGTACTAATAATGATAATAATAATAAATCTCTTCTTGCAAAATTGCTTAGGCTAGCTCATTTTGAGTTCACTTCTTACTAGCTTTTCAATTCTGTGAACAGTTACTTAACTCGTTGTACCAAGGTTTACTGTGTATGGAATGAAAATACTCAATAAGATGAATGACCTCTTGGGTTTGAATGAATTGACACACATAAAATTGGCACACAGAGCTCGGCCTATCACGATACTCCAAAAATTATCTTAGGTATGGCTGTTCATTTATTATTTCATTATCACTCTAAAAGGAAGCAGTGTTTGCCATCTTACCAAAGGGTGACTATGGTCCATGGAAGACCAGCATGGTGCAAATTGTGTTTAATTATCCAGTAATTCAAAAAATGAATTATACTGTTTCAAAACTATAAGAATTGAATACAATTAATGAGGATGTACTTTCTTATTTATAACTATGCTGGGCCTTGGTAACAAGTGTCAGAGCACTTAGCTTCCCTCCTCCACCCCCTACCCCACCCTAAATGTAGGCAGGTAAATTAATATGGGAAAGAATGCATTTGTAAAAGCTATGGAAATTGAGCACAAACATTTTTCCCCATAACATCATAAGCTATGTTATAATGTTGCCTCTCATTATTGTGTAGGTTCCTTGTTTTTAACCAATGGAAACAAACGTAGATTTATTAAGGAAGATGATTATGGCAGATTTTCATGTCATTGCCAGATCTATATCCTTTGAAAATGTAAAATCTTAGCATCCTTTCTTTGACAAGTTGAATAGTGATCTTCAAAGTGCAATATCTTGAATACAATACTGTAATTTCATGCCCATCTGTAGACAATTGGACGTCCCTCACAGAAGGGCTGGGGAAGAGATGAGCCAGTCAGGGTGCACTATAGCACCGATGAAACACACAAATATCCTCTAGTTCTTTGGTGCTTCCTTCCCCCACTATCATACCTCAATTGTACCATACAGATCGGATTAGACCAGAGCATGCACACTGCTACACATAAGAGCCCACAGCACAGGGAATCCAGTATAGATAAACCCCTCGGGGCCAACAAGGAGAGTAGAGATACCAGGAGGAGGGGAGGGTGGAGAGAGAGAGGGGGAATCAATCACAAGGATCAACCTAGAACCTCCTCCTAGGGGGATGAATAATGGAAAAGTGGGTGAGGTGCAACGAGGATGATGTAAGATATGGAAAAAATAATCTATAATTTATCAAGGGTTTCTGAGGGATGGTGGGTGCAGGAGGGAGGGGGAAGAAATGGGTAGTGTATCAGGGGCTCAAGTGAGAAGAGAATGCTTTGAAAATGCTGATGGTGGCATATGTGCAAATGTGCTTGACACAATGGATGAATATATGGATTGTGATAAGAGATGTAAGATAAAATGTAAAATAAGATGTAAGATTATGATGAGATGTAAGAGATGTAAAAGTATTTTAAAAACAAACAAACAATGCTGGAATCTCTATTTAAACAAAATTCATTTACACATGCATATGCCATCTCTGACCTCCTTTGGCTTCTCTATTGCCAGTAGGCAGAGATCAGACATGCCTCCCCCCTCCATTCTTCTTGACCCCCTCTAACACCAACCATTCCTCCCATGGCCTTGTTTCTATGCTAGGCTCCATAAGCCATTGCAGTGGTCACACAATTCACAGACCATATTCACAAGGGCCACTAGGAGTTAGAATTGACTTGATGGCAGTGAGGTCTCCCCACTCCCCTGCCCCTCCCCCATCATAATAAGGCTACAGCCATTGGTCCAGAGCACACCTTTCCTGAGCCATTAACCAAATGTCTCTCTAGTCCCCAGCCTCACAGCCATGTGGGCTCTTGGCCTCTGCCTCTGTGGACCAGGAAACTCAGTAGCTCTGCCTTACAGTACTGTAGTCTCAGCACTGCTCCTTTATTATGTATCCTGATTTCCTGACCTCAGTCTCTGGACTTGACCTGGCATCTTTGCTCTGTCCCAGAGTTTCTGAGCCACAATGTCTGATGTTTCTGGTCTCCGGCTCAGTCACTTCATACAGAGAGCATGAACTTGTTTGTCTTTACATAACCTTGGGGTTTCTCTCGTTACTCCAGCTTCAGATATGACTCTTAAGATTTTGAATGTGAAATGATTTTTCAGTGTGTTTTTTGTCTTTCAGTAGACTGTACACACAAGTAAAGAACTTACCATGGCAGAAAACTCCTTCCCAAATGAGATTGCAAGGACAGAAAGATACATATGCATAAAGGATTATGGCTGAAGGGCTCGTGGCTAGCATAGCCTTATTAATTAATTTGCTACATCTCAGTTTGCATCTATGAATATCTGAAAAAGTTTATCATTATTTCATAAGCATTCTAATTACATACTAGAGCAATAGATCTCCCATTTATTTAAATATTTTTAGATACAATACTATACATCTCTTTCATCATCATTAAAATAGTCATTGATTCTATAATTTGAAAATATGACAAAGATTGGTTTGCATTAGATTTGATTAATCTTTCTTCTTAATTTTAAAGCCTAATTTTATACTTTTAATTTCATATTTTCATACAATTTCATCATACTTTTAATTTTATACAGTATAGTTTCAGAAAGCCCTACAGTGAACTTTGTCTTTCAGTGATTTTTGTTGACTCAACATTTTTTAAAATAGGAAAGTAAGTGTAACACACTGTATCAGGTATAAATAAAGTGCAAATTAGGGAGAATCATATTCTAAACCTGTGGTTATCATTGAATCGTATCACTCAATAGACCATTGACCCATTTCATAATGTCTACAAAAGGTTTCAAATTTTTCAAAGACTAATGTGTGAAAAATACGTACAGCTGGGAAATTTCCCCTCCTTCACTCCTGTCAGTGAGCAGCAGCTTGGAAATACTGCTCTGAACAGGCTTTGTTGTAATTTTCATTCTTTTATTTCTTGCTAGGAACCTTTCCCTGAAATTAACAAAAGATGTTGATCAGGAAACTAGATGTTCCCACATCAGCCGCCTGCCCGGCAGTCCGTCTTCAGATTGGCCCCTGCCAAGTGTGGAAGACAGTGGAGGCATGGATTCTCTGCCTTTCAGACTGATGTTGCAGGACTGTACTGCAGTAAAGACATTGTTATTGAAGATGAAGAGAGTTCTGCAAGAGGTAATGGCTTACTTTAAGATTAATGGCTTCCATTGCTGTTAGACAGTGACGTCTGTCGATCTGGATACACGCAGCTAAGTCAGTAATGAACTGCACAGCACTGAAAGAGGGGTCAGGTATGTTCTAAGCACTTGACTATTCTCATCTGTCAAAGGGAAGAATGGGAGTTTTGGTTCATAAGGTACACTTCGGCTTCAACATACTCTGCTCCTATGAAAAATGTAAAAAAAATAATAAATTAAAGCAATCCTGGACTTAGTAGGTGAGGAAAAATGGGTATCAATGACTAAGTTATGTTTATAAGTTATTATAAAGGTTTTGAGAGAGACCTCATATGGATGTGACTGATGATATTTGGAATTTAGTTATATGACATATGAAAAAGTAATTTATTTAGGGGTTTTTACTCTTAATATTATTCAATAGAGTAAAAGTCAATGTTTGATTTTTCCAAGTTAGTGAGATAGCAAATTAGTTGGAAAAACACACAATGAGATCCTTTCACCATTTTTTTCCTCCAGGAATGATCAATTCTTTATAATTTAAGTATGTTCTTGTTTGATTAATTATTATTATATTTTGAGGAGGGTTATATTCAAACTATATTCATGAATGTTACTTCAATGATATGCTGTGAAGATCAAATGTTTTAGATGGCTTTCCTATAGTGAGTGATAAACTCAACAGACTAGCCTGAGTCTGTCTCTGAATTCTTTGCTCCTTAAGGTTTTATAATACCTTAATATTTCATTATATTTCTTTTTTAATGACAGATATTAATCAATAATATAATAACTGAAAAATATTACCAGTTTGAATGAGTTGTATCAGGGTTACCTTGAACTGATGACTACTGATATTTATTTTCCTAACTTTCCATTATAATAAAAATCCTAGTAGCTACAATCAGAGGTAAAAAATAAAGCCAAGAAGGGAGAAGGGAAGGAAAGAGACAGGGGAGCCACAGGCATGATGGGCATCCTAGCGTGTGTTCTTTTCATCTGTTTAGAATACAATCTGGAAGTGATTTTTTTCAGTCTACATGAGGTATGAGTATCTCTTGTTATTAGGGGAGTGGTCTTTGCCTCTAGTATCTATGCAGTGGTTTGATGGAGTGATGTGCTGATTGATACCTGTTCACTGAGCACTTTTCTGATCCAGATGTTACACATGGTCATAGAAAAGTAAATCATCTAAACTTTTAATTAATTTTTTTTTAATTTTAGTAAAAAGAAAACATCATTTTAGGCATAATTGACAAAGTTGCAAAAGATTTTCTTAGGCTAATGTTTTTCATTTAAAAATATTTGATGACTTTCAATTCAATGTTAAGAATATATTGATATGTTTTTATACTCTTGTGTTAGAAATTAAAGATAATTTGAAGAAACTGAAGAAAATTGATTCTAAAAAGAAATTCACAGTGAGCAGTAATTGCACATTTGTACAACTTAATCAGAGAACCTGGGGTATTAGATTTTATTACAATAAACAACCACAGTATTATTTTATGATTAAGAATCCCTAGTGGTGCAGTGGGTGACGCCTAGTAAATATCCTAACTGAATATTCATAAAATAAATATGACAATTTATGATACAAAATGTTGGCAATATCATCGATTCTTTCAAGTTGTTATTCTCCGAATTCTCTCCATCCACTTGATTCTGATTCACAGTGACCCTGTGTGCCCGAACAGGACTGGCCTTGTGACTGTAGCTCTACAGGAGGAGAAAGCTGCATCATTCTCCAGTGGAGCAGCTGGTAGTTTTGAACCACTGACCTTTCGGTTCATAGCCCAATGTGTAACCCACTTAGCCAACAGAGTTCCTAAATTGTTATTCATGCTTAATGCTCTCCCCATTTTTAGAATACCATACATAAAGGACAAAGATAGAGCAATGTTTTCACACTTACCAAGACACTCATTTGCCTCCTTTGGTTGGTGTGATATCGTGCTGGACTTGCTGAGGATTCCCAGATTTCTAACTAAGGGCCTGATGGCTGCACATGGCCTGCTTCTGTATGAGGCTACACAACTTGATCAGGAGAGGAAATTAAAACTCAGTGTTCTCTTGCTATGTAAGCAACTGGAAGTTGGAGTCATTCTGGAATTTGGAATAGTGAGAGAAACTACAGAACTATTCTTCCCCACCTCCAGCCCTCATTGACATTTGCCAGTACAGAGCTTTCACAGGAGGACATTACAGTGGCTCAGCTCACAGTTGAGCCGCTAGTCACAAGGTCGGCAGTTGGAAACCACCAGCCTCTCTTTGGGAAAAAGCGGAGGCTTTCTCCTCCTGAAACAAGTTAAGGTCTAAGGTCACAATTGCTTTGGAATCATAAAAATCTAGGTGTCAGCATCATTTCTGACACTTAATAGCATCTGAAAGTTTATTAAGACTTTTGAGTCTTTGTTTCCTTGTGTGTAATATTAATGCCTAAACCATAGTCCTTAAAGCAATCAAATAAAATGTATTTATAACAAGTTATCACAGTAGCTATATGGGTAACATCTATAGTCATGGGATACTACAATGATATGATCATAACTGACTATGTCAAGTTTATTAAACACTTGGAAATGCACTAGAAAATGTTCTTTATGGTTTACGGAATTAGTTTTTATGGATTACGGAATAAGTAAAGTCCATAATTCATAAAAAACAATTATCCCATAATAAAAGCTATACAAGATGAAATGAAAAGTGGACTTATTTTTGCCATTTATACTTTCTTGAGTTTATTTCCTTATAGAATAAGCTCATTTGATATGACCTTTCTTGGCAAAAGAGCTACTGTAGGCCAATGGAATTTCTTGACTCTGGACAATATATAGAACCCCAGGTGGCGACAATAGTGTGGGTTGGAGTGCAACCTGCATGTTTGGCAGTTCTAAACCACTAGCAGCTCCACAGGAGAAAGACTGGGCTTTCTACTCCTATAAACAGTTACAGACTCAGAGGGCAATTAGTTTGTTTTTGAGTCAATATGTAAGAAATATTGAAAAGAAAGAAAGAAAAAAGCCAGTAGTAAGAAGCCCAAGTCTGTAAATAAGAAAACTGCCCACTACTCCCATACACCAAAACCATTGTTTTCTCCATATTGCTATACCTGTGAAAGCTGCAGAAATATTCTTGCTTTTTCTTTATTGTGATTGTAAAATTCTTTCCTGTTGTATCTATGCAAATTATCTGTTAGTCATATTATTGTATTTATTTATTTTCCCAAACTTTGTATTGGGAGGTAATACAGACATCATATCATTCCATAATCCAATCCCATCAAGCAGTATTGAACAATTACTTAACACAATCAGCTTCAAAACATTCACTTTCTTTTTGAACTCCTTGATATCATCTCTGCTCCCTGCCCCCCCACCTTTCCCTACTGGATTCATATGATTTTAATTGCTTATAAGAATTAATAACAAACAAACCTGGAACCTCAAAGTGCTAAGAGTAAATGCCATCATTGTTGTACCTGATTGTTGTGGTGGTCTGCTATTTGTGTTATGGTAATATTCCACAATTAATTAAATAATCACTAATATGCTTTTGCTATGCATGTATAACTTTCAATTTCCATCCTGAAACCAGCATTAATGTCTTCGTTGTAATACAACTCACACACTTTTATGCAATTAGATGGGTGAATACTGGCATCAAGAATTTCAGGCTGCCCAGTAATGGATGTGCAGCAAGTGGCATGCTATCGGGTCTCCTGGGGATACTCACACAGGTCTGCACATCAGGTGTGGGAGAAAGGGAGCCGGTGAAGAGCCACTTAAGCAAATAGCCCTGTGTATAGCCTGCCATTGAGTTCCTCTGAGATACATTTTTACTGAAACCACCTATGTATAAACTAAGTATATGATGGATAGTGTTATGAAGTCAGGAAAGAATTTGACTGCTAAGAAACAATATTATGCACTTTAAAATATTTCCATCTTTTCATAAGCAAGGCCTTTTGCATCGAATGACCCATTTATATCAAAGACTAGTTATTGGCATAAAGTTGTTGTAAATCGCTGTTGAGTCATCACTCTATGGTGACCTCTGTGCAGGGCAGAGCTGTCCCATAGCATTTTCAAGGTGTACCTGTCAGATACCTGTCTTCTCATGAGTCTCTGGGTAGATTCCAACCACCAGCCTTGCTCCTGGTAATTAGCTCTTAGCTATTTGTGCCACACAAAGACTGCCTAGTAATACAGTAGAAATCAATAATTTACATTTGTGATAAGGAGCTATGTGAAAAAATAAATGCATCCATTTGTGATCTGATGGAAAGTGAGAATTGTCAAGAGTTATCAGGAAACATCTTTTGGTCCTTAAAACATACATTGTTTTCTATCTGTTATCCACTTAAAAACTAAACCACTCAATTCCCCTGAATTGATTCTGACTCATAGTGACAAAGTTCATTCCTAGGATTTTCTGATAATATAATTTGAAATTAATTGGGCAGAAAGGCATATTGTCATTTCTGAGAAGCTAATTTTGTATTACAGAAGAGAAACTCCTTAGAATTTTCTTTACTGTAACCATTTACAGAGGTAAATCACCAGACCTTTCTTCTGAGGGTCCTTCTTGTATACTTTATGAGTCTGCCAACTTTTTTTCTGCAAAGGACCAGATAATCATTATTTTCAGATTTGTAAGCCATACAGTCATTATCAAAAACTCAACTACGTTTTAAGTGAGAAAGCAGCTATAATTAAAGACAAATAGACAAAGACAAGTTACAAATTATTTACAAAATTGGACTGCAGGCAAGATTTGGAATTTGTCGTAGTATATTCATACTACTTAGATGAAAGCAGAGAATACCAGAAAAATGTACCTTTTTAAATTGACTGCACAAAGGTGTTTGGTGGTGTGGATCATAATAAATTATAGATAGCATTGAGAAGAATGGTAATTCCTGAGGGCTTAATAGTGCTCGTGCAGAACATGTGCATAAAACAAGAATCCAGTGTTCAACTTAAACAAGTGGAGTACTGCATTGTTTAAAATCTGGAAAGGTGTGTGCCAGTGTTGTGTCATTTCACAATACTTATTCCATATGTGTACAGAGCAAATTAAAGTGGACTTCATGAAGACAAGGGTGGCATTAGGGTTGGAGGAAAATGCTTTAAAAACTTGCAAAATGCTGATGACATAACACTGATTGTTAAAAGTGAAGAGGGCTTGAAGCACACACTAATGAAGGTGAAAAACTACAACCTTCGGCAGGAATTGGACCTGCACATAAACACAAAGACACTACTGTAATAAGCACCATTGTTATACATGATTACAACACTGAATTTGTCAAGGAATCCATATTCTTGAATCCACAATCAATGCCCATGGAAGAAGCATTCAGGAAATCTAATTACATTGGACAAATCTGCTGCAAAAGATACTCTTTAATGTGTTAAAACACAAAGATTTCACTATGAAAACTAAGGTGAGCCTGACTTACATCTTGGCTTCACAAATCATCTCATGCTTAAGAGAAGAAAAAAAAGAAGAGGCTTACTACACTCTCAGAACCTCGTAGAGGCCATTCTACCCTGTCTTACATAGTCCCTGTGAATCAGAACTGACTCAACGGCAGGGACTTATTTATGAGAAATCTGGATCATGAATAAGGATGGCAAAACGCAAATTAATGTTTTTGAAGTGTGGTATTGATGAAGAATATGACATGGCCTGCCAGAAGAACATAAACCTGCATTGGAAGCAGAAGTAACATTTAGATATGTGATCAGAGGGACCAGTCCCTGGAGGAAGACACCATGCTTGGTAAAGTAGAGGGTCAGCAATAAAGAGGAAGATAGTCACCAAGTTGGATTGATATTGTGGCTACTAAATGCGCTCAGACCTGGGAATGATTATTTGCAAGATAATTAGTTTGGGAATTCAGAGTATGTCGCCTAAGTCCCTTCTTTTTCCTTATTAAATGAAGGTCCAAAGCAAGGGATCACTTAAGTTTGGTGTCTCAGCTTTATTATCAAGAAGATTAAGACAACGGTATCCTCATCAGGCTCTTCGTTTGTGATAGCCACAAGATTCGCCCTCTGCTTTTGAGGTGGCTCTCTTGAACCCGGAGAAATGGCTAAAGCAGCCAATCCCCTCTATTGCCCTTTTTCCCATGCTCCAGAGCTGAGTTCCTCTCCCAGGATTCTTTGGTAAGTTAGTTCATACACTTTCTAAATACTGCTCATACTCATTTCCAAATTTCTAGTAAAATTTCATGGTTTCTTAGTAAGTATTAGGTAGAATATCAGTGAATTACCATGGCTTGTGTCAGATACACCATAGTCATCAAATCAGCCTTCTACCTTTTCAACACTTTAGAGAGCTCTTGTACAGCAGATTTACCCAAAGTGGTAAATGTCTTTTCATCTCTTGACCGCTGCTTCCATGAGCACTGATTGTATATCCAAGCAAGATAAAATCTCTGACAACTTCCATCCTTTCTCCATTTATCATGATGTTACCTATTGGTCCAGTTGTGAGGATTTATGTTTTCTTTTCATAAAAGTGTAATCCATATTGAAGGCTGAAATGCTTGATCTTCATCATCAAGTGCTGCAAGTCCTCCTCGCTTTCGGCAAGCAAGGTTGTGTGTTCTCATAGCACAGGTTTTCAGTAAGCTTTCCTCCAGTCCTGATTCCACATTCTTCTTCATAGAATCCAGATTCTCTGATGATTTGCTCAGTTTACAGATTGACAAAATATGGTGCGAGGATGCAACCTTGACACACACTTTCCTGATTTTAAACCATGCAGTATTGCCTTGATCTCTTCCCACAACTTCCCTTGAGCCATGTAGAAGATCGTCATAGGCACAATGAAATATTTGGGGATCCATTCTTCTCAAGCTTATCCATAGTTTGTTATGATCTACATAGATGAATACTTTTGCATAGTCAATAAAACACAAGTAAATAAAATTTGTTTTTGATATTCTGTGCTTTTTTACCAAGGTCCATCTGTCATCAGCACTGATCTACCTTATTCCAATTTCTTTTCTTGATCCGACCTAAATTTCTGGCAGCTCCCTGTCAATGTACTGCTGCAACTGCTCTTGGATAATCTTCCATGCAATTTTATTGATATTAATCTATAATTTGAACATGCTGTTGAATCACCTTACTTTCTAATGGGTGCTCATAGCGATCTGTCCCAGGCATTTGGTCAGGGAGCTGTTTTCCATATTTCCTGGCCCAGATGAGTGAGTGCTTCCACTGCTTCACCACCTGGTGGAAACATTTCCATTGCTGTTCCAACACTTCTGGAGTCTTGTTTTTGGCTTAAATATCTTCACTGATTCTTGGTCATATGCAACTCTTGAAATGGTTGAATGTTGGCTAGTTATTTTTGGTGCTATGACTTTGTATATTCATATCTATAATTTTGGTATGTTCTGCACCATTCAATATTTTGTTCTTGGAATCTTGCTCTATTGCAAATCTAAGCTTGAATCCTTTCTTTAGTTCTTTCAGTTTAAGGTATACTGGGTGTGTTCTTCCTTTTTAGTATCCCATCTGTAGGTCTCTAGATATCCCACTGTAACATTTTACTTTCTCTCCTCCAGGTTCCCTTTACAATCTTGTGTTCAGCTCTTTGACTATACCATGTTCTCTATTTGCCTCAGCTACACTATAATTAAGAGCAAAATTCAGCTTATTTTAACATACACTTTGGTCTTTTCTTTCTTTTTTCTTATTTTTAATGACCTTTTGCCATCTTCATGAGTGGCATTCATGATATCCTCCCAGAGATCATCAGGCCATCTATCATTAGTGTTCAATGCATCACTAGATATGTTCTAGAGATTCAGGTGGGAGAGACTCAAGGTCATATTTTGCTATTGTTGACTTATTTAAATTTTCTTCAGCTTCAACCAGAACTTTCCAATAAGCATTTAATGATCTTTTTAACAGTCAGCCTCTGGCTCTTTCATCTTATTTGGTAAAGCAGAGTGGCAGCAAAAGAGAGGAAGTTACTTAACAAGATGGATTTTTACAGTGGGTGCAACAATGGGCTCAAACATGAACATAATTATGAGCATGGGACACTGTTTTGTTTTGTTGAAAAGAGGGTTGCTATGAGTTGGAACAGGTTCATTGACACCTAACAACATTTTAATTACCATTATGTACAAATATATTTTAATTTCTGTTTTTATATTTGTTGAATCTTTCCAAAAGGGTTTTCATTATAAAGGAGCACTCATAAAAACTAGCTGAAATATAGTACTGCTTTGAAATTAGTCTCTTACAAAGAACTCTATGTATGAGTGATTTTCTTGTCTTGTTTGCATCCAAGTGCAGACAAATTTAATTTATCGACATCTTCCCCCAAATATGGTTGCTTTCCTGCAAACTCATACCTATTAATTTTCAAGATGGCATTTCCTCTAGGTAGGAAGCATTCAGCCTTCTTTACTCTATTCTGATAGCAACCAGCCCTCCCACGGCACTCTGCTTCTCTGCTAGGTTTGATAATTTATTCTAATGAACCACAGGCAATACACATGATTATGTACTTTATTAGGGAAGCTACAGGTTATGAAATATTAAGGATACAGTTGTTTTATTCCATAAGGCTCTTCTCAGCCACGCCTGGAGGCATGTTTCTCCCTGCTTCTTGTCCTCTCAGCCGTGTGATCCTTTGGCCTCTGCCTCGTGGCTTAAGCACAGCTCCTCTACTCTCTCTCATGATCTTGGTGTTAGAGCCTCTGGTGACTCTTCCTCTCAGAAAAACAGCTCTTCTTCCGTGATGTTCATGAAATTCTCTCTCTCTCTCTGCTGCTGAGGTGGCAAAATGGACTAATGCACTCGATTAGTGGTTCACACACTTCATTTGTAAATTGCTCCGTGGAGAAGGACATTATGTCTGGTAAAGTAGATCATTGTCCAAAAAGAGAAAGACTCTCAAGGAGATAAATTGACCCAGTGTCTGAAAAAGTGGGCCCAAGCATAGCAAACGTGAGGATGGTCACGACTGGTCAGTGTTTTATGCTGTGTGCATAGGCTCTCTATGAGTTGGAGCTAACTCGATGGTACCTAACACTGCCTCCCAAAAATGTTGATGGTTTTAGAAAGACATGTATAGAAGAGCCATACGTAATCAATTTCACTTTAACACAGAAAAAAAAACACAAAAGAAAACAAAAAATAATGTAATAATGTATTTTAAAATGAAATTTTAAGCGAGTTCTTGGTTTGTTCTTATAACATGGTTTTATGGCTTACCTAAAGCTTAGCACAAAGCTAACAGTTATTCATCATTTAACTATTGTACCATCTACGATGTTTTTGAACACCAGACCCTAAAACAAATCTGTCACCGTCAGGTCCACTCTTACTCATGGTGACCATCTAGGACAAAGTAGAATTACTCCTTAGGGCATATGAGACCATAAATCTTTCTTAGGGCAATTTCATCTTCCTTTTGCAGAGGGATTGGTGTGTTTGAACCACAAACCTTGGAGTTAGCAGCCTGGTGCTTAACCCACCTCACAAGCAGGGTTCCTTGGTTTTACAACTGGGCAATAAAAAAGATTCTATGCTAAAGCATAGTCTAATTTAGTATCTACTGAAATTTCTGTTCCCTATTATACTTCAATTGTTATTGAAAACTAAGGCTGTTTTGAGGGTAAAGACAATTTTCTATTATTGAATTTTTTTTGTATACTGCACATTCTTGATAAAATATATATTTTATCATAGTACTTCAGAAATTTTCTTGCTGGGGCTGTGTCAAATTTACTAGCCACTGGAGAGATAATTGCAACCTGTAAATATTCTTGAATTGTTTCTCCTGGACATTTCTCTTTACTTAGTTGACATTCAAGACTATCCATCTTATAGGCAAATTGTTCAATATCTTCCCAAACTATATATTTTCCCTAAAGAAACCTTCAGAAGAGGAGACTTTTTAAAAATGAATATTAGGCAAAAGAGCAGTTAATATTGTCTTGGACACACATAACTGTGTAGACCACAGACCAAGAAACTTCTTGCATTTATTTGACAGAGAAACTGAGGGGGATGAATCCAATAGATGACATTTACCTCTCTGTGCTTACAGGAAATACAGGGATTTATTGTTGAAAGGTGTTCATAGAATGCAGTATTTCAAGCAAGTTTTTGACTATGGCAATATGAAAAAAAAGAAAAGAAAAAATAGGTAACCCAATGTGTGTGTATAAACTCAACACAGATTGCACATATATATTCATGTGAACAAATGTTTTGTGCACTGGGGTTGTTAAGCATGAGATGTAGTCAATTAACATGGCCCTTCTAGCCATAATTCCTTATGTGATGTATTATAATTCTGGACTCTATACCTATGACTATAATCCCTCTGGGATTGACTCAAATTGGAAGAGAAAGACTTCACTTAGAACTTAAATTCTGATTTTGAATTTTTACCCTTCTAAACTGTGAAAGAATATGATTGTTTGTTTGTTTGTTTGTTTGTTTGTTTGTTTTTTAAAGCCATCTACTTGTAGCAAATCTTAAAGCTATCTTCTTATTGAACCATATTCAAAGCTCCAGGAATTAACAGAATAGCCAGTGAAATGTTTCAACGAACTGAAGAGATATTGGAAGCAATTATTCATCTATGCCTGGAACTTTTGAAGACAGCGACTTGACCAACTTACTGGAGGAGATCCATATCTGTGCCTGTTCCAAAGAAGGGTGACCCAACAGAATGCTCAAACTGTAGAACGTTATCATTGCTATCACACACAAATAAAATTTTGCTCGGGATCATCCAACCACTGTTTCATCAGTACAGTGAACCCTCGTTTATCGCGGTTAATCGGTTCTAGACCCTACCGTGATAAATGAAATTCTGCGAAGTAGGATTCCTTATTTGTAAATCAAATATTTTCATAGTTAGAGCACAGAGGACATGAAAAAA
>NW_022111369.1:27446646-27448333 GCF_000313985.2 Echinops telfairi | reverse complement strand
ATCTTGGCTAACATAGCCAAATACCAGAATAATGAACTTGTGTTTTCTTGATTATGCAAAGGAATTCAACTGTGTAGACCATAATGAACTGTGGATAACCTTGAGAAGAATGGAAACTCCAGAACACTTAACTGTGCTCATAAGGAACTTGAACATGGATCCAGAAGCAGTCGTGCAAACAAAACAAAGGAACACTGCATGGTTTAATATCAGGAAAGCAGCGTGTCAGGTTTTGCATCCCGTCATCATACTTGTTCAAAGTTCATGCTCAGCAAATTGTCAGAGAAGCTGGGTTGAGGAAAAAAGAACGTGGATCCAGTTTGGAGGATGGCTTATTAACAATCTCTAGGTTGCAGATGACACAACCTTGCTTGCTGAAAGTGACGAGGACTTGAAGCACCTGCTCCTGAAGATCAGTGAGTGTAACCCTCAGTATGGATTACAATTCAATGTAGGAGAAAACTATATCTTCACACTACACTAATCTGTAACATCATGATAAACAGAAAATGAAGTTGTCAAAGATTTTATCTTGCTTGGATCCATAGTGAATGCTCATGGAAGCAGCAGCAAAGAGGTTAAAAGATGTGTTACATTCTGTAAAGCTGCTGCACAAGACCTCTTTATAGTATTGAAGAGCAAGGATGTTACTTTGAGGACTCAGGTACCCTTGACCCTCGCTATGGTATTCTCCATTGCATCATCTGTATGTGAAAGTTGGACACCGAATAAGGAATACCATAGAGGAATCCACGCGTTTGAATTGTGGTTCTGGAGAAGAATGTTGAAAGTACAGCGGGCTCCTGAAAGAGAAAATGATTTGTGTTGGAAAAAGTAAGGCCACGAGTGTATTTTTGGCACGTTATCAGGAGAGACCAATCCCCGGAGAAGGGCAGGGAAAATGAGGAAAGCCCTCGTGGAGCTGGACTGACCCAGGGGCTGCATCGATGGGTTTCGGCGCAGGAATAGTCGTGGGCTGACACAGGGCAGTTGTGCACAGGGGAGCTATAAATTGGAACCAACTCAACGGCACCTAACAACAATGTGTGGTATTTCTTTTTTTTTAAATTATTTTATTGGGGGCTCGTACAGTTCTTATCACAATCCACACATATATCCATTGTGTCAAGCACATATGTACATTTGTTGCCTTCATCATTCTCAAAACATTTGCCTTCTACTTTAGCCCTTAATATCAGTTACTCATCCCCCCCCATGGACCCTTCATAATTCATAAATTATTATAGTTTTGTCATAAGTTACACTGTCCGACGTCTCCCTCTGCCCTCTTCTCTGCTGTCCATCCCCCTGGGAGGAGGCTATACTTCGATTCTTGTCATTGGTTCCCCCCTTCCACCCCACATTCCCTTCACCCTCCAGGCATCGCCCCTCTGACCACTGGTCCTGAAGGAATCATCTATCCTGGATTCCCTGTGTTTCCAGTTGCTATCTGTACAATGTACATCCTCTAGTCTAGCCATATTTGCATTAGATAACTAGGACACTTGCCATCTACCCTACATTTTCCTAATTGATACATTCATCCAAATTGTCTTTGCCTCACATAGCAAAAATTTTACAATAGACTTTCAACTCAGGATTTTGGACCGTTGCAAATTAGGAGTTGGGATAAGTTATTTAATGACCAAATCTGTTTTCTTATCAGTTGCAGGGAGAACTGGATGAT
>NW_022111369.1:27444201-27446348 GCF_000313985.2 Echinops telfairi | reverse complement strand
GCCTTAAATTTCACATCTGTAATACATCTTCCTTGATGTTCTTATTGCCTCGAACATGCATTTAATCACCAATGTGCCTGAACTGTTCTCTGTTGTTTAGATCAATTCATGAGTCCCCAGCCGGACATCACACCTTCCATTTCTTTCATGGTATTTCCTAAAGTAACTTGGACAATTCTGGATTAAGAGTGGCTGGCTAAACCCTTCACCCATGTGTAAATAGAGAAGATAACCTTTCCATAACTAACATCTTAAAATTAGCCTTATAAGTATAACTGTAATAATAGCAACGTTGTTCATCGGACATTTTGGAGTATTTCAATATCAAAGATATTTTGTATTAATGTTTTTCATTCTAAATACATGTTATTCTTTTTATAAATCCCTATGTATAATATTTTAATACCATTAGACTTTTTTTTTAATATAAAACTGGTCTCCTATCTTTTCTTTAATACAAGGTAGCTTCTCAGTAAAATTTTCCCATTTATTTACTCATTCCTTGTTTCATAGTTGTTTGTTGAGCCCTTTTACACACAGCATGTTTTCTCGATTCTTTAAGAGCTATTAGTTATAGCTTTATAAGTTAAGGAGCCAAGGCCATGTAAACCTTTTCAAACTACTGTGGGACTTTTTGTCATTTTTGTTGTTTTGGTTTTTGCACACCAAACTCAGTAAAAGATTGGTTATGATACTCTTACTAGGAACAAAGAACAGAAGAGATGCTATGCTATGAAAATCAGTTTTCACTGACTGCTTGGAGATAGGAAACAAGGAGTTCTATATTTTTGAGATTGACTCTTCTTGTTTTCATTAATTTTAATTATTTCAAGTAGATGAACAAAACATTGCAGTAAAAAAAATACCAACAGATTAGAATATGCAGATTTTAATTGTCCTGGCAATTGTTTATGTTTTGAAAGGAGATGGATCTCATAATTATGTTCTGTGTCTGTTGATGATATTAATAAAATGTGCTTGATTTCTTGCTGGTTGTTTTTGGCACTGGAACTATATGCACTTCTAGCTTGTGTGTCTTGTGTTCGGTAGAGCATGTGTGATAAAGAATACAATGATATTCTCTTTACCTGAGTTATGGATAGTTAATTGTAATAAAGTTTTAAAATATGAACCTCATATTAACTGCTCTTTAAGCAAAGCATCTGGGTTCAGTGAGGTAAAAGATGCATTTTATGGCCAAATTTCAATCATGTACTTTGGGATGTGCATTAGGGCATGACAATAGCAATCTAGTGCTTGCCTGACTTTTGATTGATACTTGGTATATGTTAGAGAACTTTGAAGAGCTTTTCTTTCAAGTTGAAAGAAAAAAACATTTAAAAAAACCATTTCCATCTATTTTATTATATGGAGACAACACAACCTCCCCTTCTCTCTCTCTCTCTCTTTTATTTATATATTTTTACTGTATCCACCTGTGAAAATCTGAGGGTAAATAAGTTATTTTAAAGTAGAAGATTCTGGTTTGGTCTAGTCTGACCCAGATCTTTCTCCAGCATTTATAGTGTTCTCAGATTGAACCTGTTGATATAAAATGTTTATAGATTTCAGTTTAGCTATTTTTCAAGGCCCTAACTTAGGAAGCAATAGGGATATTTTTAAACTTCCATGACTCCCGAAATGCAATTTAAATAAAATTAAATGTACATTTCTTCAAAAATTAAATGACAAGGAAAAACTAAGATCCAGCATTTGGCTTCAAACATCCAGATGGCTAAATTCCAAAGACCAGGTCATTAGTGAAAATCAACATTTCACCTGTCACTTAACAGGATGGTTAGTTTGCAAAGAATAGGTCTTTAGTGAAAATCAGAATTATGCAAATATGGAGGATGACCTTAGCAGATCACAAATGAAGGATTGTTACATCATTATAACACTGCAAAATCACAGCATCACAGGGCTCTACATCATTGAGGATCCTGGACCAGACAGGTTGACACAATCTTAACCATCAGAGGCAGTGTTAGTAGCAAGTGGCACCTGGGCATTTGTTACTGCCAGATGTATATAATCACTGTACAAAATAATTGAATTAATTGGCTGTTGTAAATGGGAAAAGGCAGACAATGAGGTAGTCAATAAGTTAGGAGTTGGTGTATTGTACTTATATTACCTAATCATTT
>NW_022111369.1:27424310-27443126 GCF_000313985.2 Echinops telfairi | reverse complement strand
ACCCCCCAAGTGTTCCAAACTTCCTCTAGCGCAGTTATATGTCCAAAGGTCACCCACTCTTCAAGCCAGCCTCTGTCCAGAGGCACTCAGATTTACTTCTTCCACTCCTCTGTCTCATGCTCTTGATGCCGATGTCGCTGCTGCAATTGCTTTCCACACCACAGAAGACGTGTGCCTTTTGCCCCTGGTGTCCGCAGGATGTACTCTACTCATAGCTACTCTTTCTTGCTGGTGCAGAGAGCTTCCGTTTCTGTTATAAAATGAGATGGTTCATTTTATACCCAGAAGGATGGCAGGACAGACTGATTTCCCCAGAAGGATGGCAGAACAGGCTAATTCCCCAGTGGAATTTCACACATCTTTTTTGGTTCATCCCACCTAATCATTAGGTGAGAGATATAAAAGTGGCAAAGACTATGGCAGGAAGAGTCATACCAAGAAATTTCTCTTAACTATACATATTCTATTCTATTATGATAAGCTTTGGGGGTTTTTTTGGAGGGGGGTGGTAATCAGGGACACTTGATAAAACAACTAACATTTAAGTCTTTTGTGGGAATAAGTGGAAACCTTTTGTAGAACAAAATGCATAGCCTTTGAGAGGAAGAGAGATCATTGTAGAGTTTGTACCCTCAACTGAAAATTCATCCCCATTCTCGTCAGTGAAAGCCTAGTGCGAAATGGGAAGAAGGAGCTTCTAATACAGTGGTTCTCAACCTTCCTCATGCTGTGAACCTCGATACAGTTCCTCATGTTGTGGTGATCCCTCAACCATAAAATTGTTTTTGTTGTTACTTCATAACTGTAATTTTGCTACTGTTATGAATCAGGCAACCCCTGTGAAAAGGTTGCTCAACATCCAAAAGGGGTCACGACCCACAGTACCGAAAACGCTGGGACCAAAGGGTGAGGGAATAGGATCTCTATATCTACCCTTGTGTTAGTCAGATGGTACCCCTACGTTTTCACAACCCAGGAAATGCCAAAGGTAGCGGATAAATAATTCTATTATGTTGAATATTACTGTATCCTTCTATTTTATGTATCTCAAATAACAGAATATTCTGGTTATGCTTTCTTACACTCCAAATTTTAAAATCTTTACTTTTAATTGGAAGCTTGCATTTTTGTACTTATATAACTACTGAAATATTAGAATTGAAATGTATGCTCTTAATATTTGCTTTCTAATTATTCCACTTATTTTATGTCCCTTTGGATTAATTACATATTTTTAATTATCACATTTTATCTCTTATTAGTTGGTTAGTTTTAAAATTTCTTAAACTATTGTTTTGGTGTGAGTAAGGTTGAGATTACAACATATATCTTTGATCTCATCAAAACTTAATTTACATGAATATACCATTTCCTGAATTAACCTTAAAACATGTATAATTAACTTCCATATATACTTCAGCCTCAGCTTTTGTGTTAGTCCTGGTTGACTAGGGAAACAAATCCAGAGACACTCATATGTGTGAAAGAAAGAGCTTTATATCAGAGTAATTATATATTAAGAAACCATCCCAACCCAGTGCAGATCAAGTCTATAAAACCAATATTAGCCCTTAAGTCCTATATTCATCCTTAAATCACTCTTCAGACTCACGCAGTCTCATGCAATGATGCACCTTGTAGGAAGATCATAGGCTGCTGGGTGGAAAGTCTTGTGGATCCAGAGGTGGTGGAAGCATCTCAGCATTGTCGTGATGCTCCTTCAGCTATTTGAGAGTGTCTCCTCAATGGAAGGTGAAGCAGAGAGATAGTGAGTCCTGCCTCCTGGGAAGAAGAGAGGAAGTTCCCAAAATCCTCATGAGAAGGCCAGGCTCACAAGGAAACATCATCAGGCTGTGTCCTGCTTGACTGGCTAGACTCCACCTTCACTGTTTATATAGTTGACATGAGATTGTGCAGCTACTACTTCAGTGATCTATTTTAATTCTAGAGTCAAATAGCATAATGAATTATCATACCTTTAATATTGGTTAAGATGTATCCAGCTAGTTCCCATTTCTTTTCACCTCATACTTGACCACAACTGAAGCCTCTATCTGATAGTAGATTCTCCTCCTCTCTTATTTTTTCCTGAAACACCTCTTTTAATTTCATTATAAAAGCATATTTTATTAGGTTTAGAATGTTAAATTTGTAATTTTTATTGCCCTCACATTCTGACTTTTATCTGCAAAGAAATTTTTTTTCCTTTTTTTGGAAACCAGTGTCTTTTCCCTGATTGCTTTTCATTTGTATTTTCTTCCTATTACTTTGAATTTAATAGTTTGATGGGCTTTCATATTGGATTTCCCTCTTCATTTACAATATTTATAATTTTGAAACTCTCTTCCCTAATATCTTTGAAAATATTAGGTGTGCCCTATCACTTACCTATTCTATTTCTGGAACTCCAGTTACTTATGTGTTGGTGTTTCCCCATAGCCCACATAGTTCTTATGTTTTATTTTTTTCTCATATAGTCCCAGTGTTTATTCCTTCCATATCCATCTTCCTTTTGCTTGTGTTAAATATATATGATGAGATTTAATTTTCATACTGTATAGTTGATTTCTATTTTAATCCTCTACTGAAATTTTTCATTTTTTCATGTAAATTCATGAACATATTAACTACGGTTAGGTTAAAATCTAGGTATTGCAGCTCTGTACCTGGGTCTTCTTTGGTAGGTGTATATGATGATTTTTAATCCCTTAGCTTTTATTTATTTAGCCCTATTACCTGGCACCAGTCATGTTTTAACTAAATGCCAAAGATCATTTGAGGCTCTGGATTGTATTAGCCCTGTTATAGAAAGGAGTTACTTCTCCAGGCAGTTAAGATATAGTCATCGCAGTTCACTTAGAAATTGTCATGACTTTAAGATTAACTTCAGTTGTAGGGAATATAGAGGGAAATAGACTTTAGAGTATTGAGGGAAAGCCAGAATAATTCCACAGAAACTTTCCTCATTAAGAGATCCAAATTTCAATTTTTGTGACATTGATGACAGCCCTGAGTAAAATCTCTCTGAGTAAAATTTCAGTCACTGCCTCTTCTCAGCATTTTGGTTGATGCTTTAAATTTGACAGAACTCTACGAATGGAAGACTCACACTCATCCTAGTGGATTCAGATTTACCACGTTTCTTCAATTTTAGAGCTTCCAGAAAAGAGCATTGTTAAGGGTTTAAAGGTACACCAAATTATTTTCTCAGACTTCTACAGACTATGAATGTAAATTCAAGGTACTGGCCATGTTGATTCCACTTGAGGACCCTCTCAGAGGATCAGTTTCAGCTATCTCTCTGAGTTACCCATGGCTGCCGGATGTCCTTGGCCCTCCTTTGCTGCTTACAGATACATCAGCCCCTGTTGTTATATGACATTTCTTTTCCTCCTGTGTTTGAAATTCTATTTCTGCGACTGTCCTCAGCTTTCTACAAAATGCCAGTCACATAAGATTAGTAGAACCTGCCTTGTTCTAATGATGTTATCATTGTAGTTCGGTGCCCCTACGTTGGTTCTGACTCATAGTGACACTATGAATCAGCAGAACACAATACTGCCTGGTTCAGCACAATCCTCACAATAGTTCTACAGCTGAAGTCACTGTGTCAATCCATCTTGTTGAGAGTCTTCCTCCGTTTTGCTGCAACCTCCACTTTACCAAGCAAGATGTTCTTCTCCAGGGATTAGTCTCTCCTGACAACATGCCCACAATACTTGAAACAAGTGCTATGTCTCTAATGATAGACATGTGAAAATAAGCTAAGATGTGGGTTATAATAAATTTTTTCCTCTGTAATTGTCTATAGTTTAGCCTAGAGATCTAGAAGTCTAGATGCAATAGTCTTGTCTACAGATCAGACAAGTACAGTCTACCTGCCAAATACAGTTGCCAGGTAAAATATAATTTGTTTGTTGAGCATTGAACTATTGAAATCACTGAATTACATTTAAATAGAGGTGTGCAATTGGTTTGTCCTTACCTGAATTTGGATCAACCCTCTTTCAACTAGTTTACAATTACACCCAAGGCATTAGTGTTCCTTCTTCTGAAATTCAGGGAAATATTCTTGAATTAGCAGAAAGTTATCCCTATTATCAGCCATATTTATGTAAACAATTCTCTATAATTCCCCTCTAGGAATAACTGAAAAAGATATGCCAACTCAGATTAAAGCTGTGCATTCAAAGAGTCAATAAGCACTTAAATATATTCACAATGGATATTTCCTTTATGAGGAATCTAGGTTAGTATAAGACCACAGAGTTTGAGCCCTCCAAATACGTCCAAAATTAGAAATGTTAGAATATGTTGTGACATCTCTAGTAACACAATCTTAAATGCTATACCACTTAATCATATTTTAAGAGTTTCCAGTGTCTGTATCAAATTTACATCTTTTTAATATTTGCCTTCTTATAGTAATGCTTTTACTATAAGAGCATTACTATAGTAATGAAGGTTGATGCTGTTGTTAGTTGCTTTTGAGTGGGCTCAAATTCACAGCATCATCGTATAGCACACAGAGAAGGATCACCAAGTCCTGTGCCATCCTCACGAGGGTTGTTACGTTTCAGCCCATCATTAAGGCCATCGTGTCAATCCATCTTATTGAGGGTCTTCCTCCTTTTAACTCTCCCTCTAATTTACCAAGCATGAGGTCCTTTTCCAGGGACTGGTCTCTCCTAACATTATGCTCAGAGTACATGAGAAGTGCCACCATGCTTCTAAGGATGGTTCTAGTTAGACATCTTTTGAGACAGATTTGTTCATTCTTCTGAAAGTCCATGGCACTTTCAATGTTCTTCTCCTACACCATAATTTAAATGCATCGATTCTTATTTGGTCTCTGTGTGAGGTGATTAAAAATACCTGATATTGGGCTAGACACCCCTTAGTCCTCAAAGGAGCATCTTTGTTTTTCAACCCTTTTAAGAGGTCGTGTGCAGCAGATTTACCCATTGCAACATAACTCCCCCCCCCTTTTATTTCTTTTCTTCATATTTATCTATATAAGATAGGCAAGATAAACAATTCCAAGGAGAATACAATGAGACCAACGATTCTGGGGGGAAAGGAGAGAAGAAACAGTGGGAGAAAGGGAGGGGGAAGCCAACAAACCTAGGCACAAGGGAACAAGATCTAAAATGAATGGTGAGGAGGGTATAGAATGTCTGGAGGAGTTTGACCAAATGGAATGTAATCGTGAGGAATTACTGAAACCCAAAAGAAGGTTGAACGTGATAGTGGGACAGGAGGATAGTAAAAGGAAATATAGGAAAGAACTAGGTGACAAAAGACATTTATAGAGATATAAATATAGTCAGGTATATATGAAAATATATTAATAATAATGATAAGGATATAGGTCTATGTACATATATTTATATATTAAGCAATATATCTTTTGATGTTTGCTTCTGTGAGCCTTGATTGTGGATCCAAGCAAGACAAAATCCTTGGCAACTTCACTCTTTTGTACTTTTATCATGATGTTTCGTAAGATTGTATCATTTGCGTACTGTACTCTATTAATAAGCCTTCATCCAATCTTGATACTGCATTCTTCTTCATATAACCAGTTTCTCTGATCATTTGCTCAGCATATAGATCAAATAGGAATGGTAAGAGGATATGTGTTAGGCTGGGTACACTAGAGAAACAAATCCACAGAAACTCATATATGGCATGTATAAGAAAGTTTTATAGAGAGAGTAAATGTACATTCAGAAGTATCCCAACCCAGTGCTGTCCAAGCCCATAAGTCCATTAGCTCATATGTCCAACACCAATCCACAAAGTCCTCCTCCACCTCATAAAACACACTCAATGATGCCGACTGCAGGAGGAAAGCCAAATCAGTGAGCGTGTAAGCATCTCAGTGCTGGCAAGGGTTTCTGCGCAGCTGCTCCAGCACCCAGGGCTGCATCGGGGTAGGGTCCATCTGGCTTCTCCTCAGGGATGTCTTGCAGGAAGTGAGCCTTGCAAGCTGAAGCAGGAAACTTGCTAAGGTGGCTGCACCCTGGGCTGACCATCAAAGAGCAAGAAATGCAAGAACTAGAAAGGCAAGGTTTACCAAGCCATTTATCTCTCCACCCTTCAATTAACCCCACATGTATTTATTGGCCAGGTTGGCAAAATAAACCTTATCTATCTCAGATTACAACCTTGATGCACACCTTTCTTGATTTTAAACCATGTAGTATTCCCTTGTTCTTTTTGCACAACTGCCTCTGGATCCATGCACAGGTGCCACAGTTTCCGAGTAGGGAGAATGAACAAAGAACCAAACAGACACACAGACACACGGAGACAATACAGGATGGCAGCACAAAATAGACACAGACAGATGGTTCAAAACTGCAGCCCTGACAGACCACAAAGCTTTATTTTTATCTACTAAATACTGGTAGTGTTCCCAGATAAGTTCACTATTCCCATGCTTGAATTTCTCATAGCCTTGACAGAGTTCCATATCTCAGCACGTACTGCTCTTGTTCACTGCTCCGAGGGAACACTGTATGCAGCTGTTCCCCACATTGCTTACTGTCTGCAGTAAGGAAGCAGTTTATGAGAACCAGCTATGACAGATGTTTGCACACTGTCCTAGACAGATACATGACATAAGACACAGCCCTTCTTACATGACTTCTTCACACAGGTTCTAAAGAAGAAAGAGCAGGTTGTGTGTACCAATATTGAGTTGCAGTGGTAGAAACCCTAAGGAACAGTGCTTATCTGTATGAGTCTAAATCTACTCCACGACAGGATGGGTCACTTAATACGATGATAAATCAGTGTTTTCAAATCTACTATATCAAGACACATATAATGCACATAAAATTCACTTCTAAGTGGCTACTATGTGTCTTACTGGGATTATTTATTTATTTGGATATCTTGTAAAATTCATAGACAACCTGCCCTTTCTTCTTGAGAAACTGTACATGGATCAAGAGGCAGTTATGTGAACAGAACAAGGGTATACTTCAGGGTTTTAAATCAAGAAAGGCTGTCTCGTTGCCACTGGTATTCTCCAAGTTGCCACAGTACATCAACAAAAAGCTGTCAGAAATGCAAGCTAGATTCAGAAGAGCACATGGCATGAGGGGTATCCTTGCTGATGCCCAATGGATCTGATGCACAGAAGCAGGAAATATTTTATTATGGGTTAAATTGAATTGCTGTGGGTAAGAATAGATTTGATGGCATTTAATCACACAAACAACACATGAGGAAGATGTCCGGGAGCATTATCAAGTAGCGATAGAATCATGAAAGGAATGTTCTTTTCAAGGTAGTTGGCCCACACTTGGAGGAAGAAACAATTTAAAAACCATTCATCAATGATTGAGAATGAGGGGGGCCAGAGCAGAGACCTAAAGCCCATCTGTAGACAATGGGACATCCCGTAACCAAGGGGTCACAGGGAAGGGATGAGTCAATCAGGCTGCAGTAAAGCACTGATGAAGCACACAACACTCTCTCTGGTTCCTTGAGGCTCCCCACACCCGCACTACTATTATGACCTTAATACTGCCTTTTGCTGCAGGCTAGACTACAGCATGTGCACAGGAACTGATAAGAGATAATAGCTCATGACACACTGAATCTAGGAACAGGAATGGGAGTAGTGATACCAGGAGGGGAGGGAAAAGGTGAGGAGGAAAGGGAGACTGATCACAATGATCAACACATAAGCACCACCACTGGGGGGGCAGTGGGGGGGGGTGAACAACAGAAACTGTTGGGGAGGGGAGACAGGGGTTGGTGTAAGATATGAAAATAGTCATAATTTATCATTTATCAAGGATCAAGAAGAAACCTAGGAGCAGATACCAAGGATTCAATAGAAAGTAAATTTCTAGAAAAGAGTGATGGCAATTTTTGCACAAATGTGCTTGATACAATTGATATATGGATTGTTACAAGATTTGTAAGAGCACTCAATAAAATTTTTTAAAAATACGGTCATCAAATGGCAAAATTGCCATCTAGATCTTGGAGTTAGCTTTGTAGTGGGTCATCAGCATATTTTTCGGTGTTTTTGAATGCATTGGAATGGTAAATAAGAAAAATTTAAATTTAAATCCAGCCATATTTCCACTAAGTTAAAGCATGTTTCTGTCTCTAAATGCCTTCAGAAGGCCTTCAAATTTGCCTCTTTTGGGAAACAAATGGTCTTAAGGGCTCTTTGCCTTAATTTGTAAATTGGGAAATGAGTAATCTGTACTCTCCACTTTATGTCCTGGTTCTACTATCTATTGCAATGGCTACACAGAACTCACAGACAATATTAATAATTAAAGGGTTTATTATGGAAGTTAAAGGTTATAAAATAAGTGAGGAATGCTCAGGATAGAGCTGTTCATCAAGACATATCACACAGTTCTTTCAGGGCTGCCAATGGATGCCCAAAGGGCATACTACTCTGCTGTAAGCTTCAACCTGAAGGCACTCAGCTCAAGCTCCATGGGTCAACAAACCCAGCTACCTGAATTAATTCCCCAGAGGTACAGAAAGTCCCCAGATGCATTACAGAAAGCTTCAGCTCAAAAGCTTTCAGCTCCAATTCAGCAGGTCTGTAGTTCCAGGTTGCTCACTTAAGGGCCTAGCAGCAGCCCAGTCTACAAGCCAACCTCACCTTTACATGTTTCATAGACTGGGGAGTCCACAACTCTGTTCTATACTATGGTTCTTGGTTCTGATGCTACTTCTCTGATGTCAGAGTTGTGTTATGGATCCAGGAAGTTCACTGCACAGGTGCTTTTGTCCAAGGGAAGTGTTCCACGCCTGGTTGTTGCTGGTAATGAGATCCCCCATTCTGATTCTCAAAGGACTTGTCATGTAAGCAATAGACTGGCATTTCAGGGAATCCCCTTCACAATTACTCACAGGTAAATACGATCAGTAACTGTCCACACCTTCTTATCAGACCCATACAGGAAAAGGTCATTGGTGGGAGACTTTGGCTAGAATAGCCACATTAAATAATTCACTGCCTTTGAAGGAACTAGTTGTACATCATTGATGGAAAAGTATTTATATATTTTGTTAATATGATGAAGACAGAAATTAAGTTATTACTTTTAAATATATAACCATCAAAGATTACTTTTCACATCCACGCAATTATATTTTAATGTGTACTTTCTCATTGTTTGAAAGGAAATTGGTTCCCTAAAAATATGCTGCCTTTGTGCTATATGCTACAGCTTTAAAGACAGAAATTGACTTTTGTGTTTAAGGATAATTTAAAAAATAGAAAAGTTACTTAGTTTACAAAAGATTCTATTTCTCTAACTATCTGTGAGACTCTTTTGAGATTAACTTTTTAGAGTCAAAAGATTAACTTTAGAGATATTAAGTTTATAATAGAAATATTATGAAGTCAATGTAATGTTGCTTCTGTTCTTCATTATTTACTAATGAAATGACAAAAAGATTTCTTATTTCATTACAAATTTCCAGCTAGATGGCAAGCAATTCAAAATGGGGACTTAATGTAATGATATGATTTTGTGATTAGTGTGTTCTCTTAAAACCTTGCATCATAAATGTAATTTTAATCTAGGACTGTGTTCACAAAGCATAAAAATAAGTGTTCGGTATATACAAATGGATAAAGAGGGTTTTTGTTTGTTTGACAAAAGCATTAAAGTATTTTTTCTAAGTTAACATGATTTTAATAATATTTTTGTAGCATATGGTTTGAATTAATAAAAATAAAGTGATGTCATGAATCTAGATACTGGTATGAGTGCCACTTGTCAATTTGCAAAGCTCCTTAAGAAACAAATGAATAATAAACATTTTGAAATAAAATAACATAATTTCATTGGAATTTAACAGCATCACAAAGTACTACAACTTGCCAAAAGTTTTATTTTTAATCATTTTATTGGGGCTCATACAACTCTGATCACAATCCATATACACATCCCTTTTGTAAATCACACTTATACATTCATTGTCCTCATCATTCTCAAAACACTCGCTTTCTGCTTGGGCTCCTGGAAGCAGCCAAAAGTTTTATAATACAAATTAATCCTGAAAAATTCATGTCCATGTTTCCTTGCATCTTTTAGGCTTTAAAAAAATTACTATTCAAATTGTACGAGCCCCCAATAAAATGATTTTTTTAATTACTATTCAGAAGTTTTTATATTGAGTACCTATTTAATTCAGGTTTTGTGTTAGGGTATATTAGATATAATATTATAATAACCAGAGCCCCTTGATTTAATTATATAAACCAAAATCAAACTCACTGCCATTGAGTCAGTGCTGACTCATAGTGCTCCCTCGTGGGTTTCTGGGACTGTAACTGTTTAGCGGAGTAGAAAACCCAGTCTTTCTCCCCTGGAGCTGCTGGAAGTTCTGACCTGGATCGCAGCCCAATGAGCAGCCACTATACCACCAAGACTCCACTAACTTTAACTGTATAGAAGTGCCACTTATGTTGTGCATTTCTGGGCTATTGGACATATAGCAGTACTGGTGGGGGTGGGGGAGATTGTAAGGGTTCACATATACTGAGACTGGAAGAGGGAAGCAGTACTTCTGGAAGAAGACCATATTAGTTTGAAGGCACCAAGAAAAGGTTCTTAGAAAGCAGTGATCCTATTGATTTTCTGTCCTTATAGTGTTATGGGATAAGCATTGGGTTACTAATCTCAGGATCAGTGGTTCAAGCACACCCGCTGCTCCTTAGGAGAATGATCTGCTGGTCTGTTGCTGTACTTAGCATCTCAGAAGCCTTATATAGAGCTGCTATGAGTTGTGATCGACTCAATAGCAAAGAGTTTGGCTTTTTCTTCTTTTTACAAAAAATACCTATTTATCAATTTAAAATAACTGAGCTCTAATATCTCAGAGCTTTGTGTCTCAGCGGGCTTGTCTGTTTTCTTTGTTCCAGGATTTTAGGGCCCAAATCAAAGTGTCACACACTTGTGTTCTTATCTCACAGTGGGAAAGCAGAGAATGAAATCCAGTTCCATTTCATATAGGCTGCTGACAGGATAACATTTCCTTGCAGCATTAAGGCAGTGCTTCCGGGGGTAGGGGGGGGGGTGCCTTCTGGACCCTCTAAAGTTCTGTAAGGCTCCCTGCAGTCCTCGTCACAGTGCTCCATCATCGTCAAACCAACAAAAGAAGAGTGGCTCAGTCTTTCTCTCTCCTCAGAGCGCTGAAGATCCTTTTGCCATATCTCATTTCATTTTATTTTTCCTCTCCATAGCCTGGGAAAAGCTCCTTTTTTAAGAGCTCATGTGATTCCAATGGGTTCACTCAGATATTTCAGAATATTATCTCTATCTTAATTTAATTAAATCTGATAAATTATTTTTGCTGTGCAATGTAAAGACCTGTTCACAGGCATAGCACCAAAGCACTTTAGTCATGGACCAAATTTCTACCTACTACTGAGGAGGAGGTGGTATTGGTGGATTTCATTGCAGATGGTAAGGTCAAAGAAAAAAAAATGGCCATGTTTTGTTTGGATCACTTATTTGGATATTGAAATCAGCCAAAATAATGATGGGTTACAATGAAAGAAAAATCTGTAAATCAAAAATAAGTCTTTAGTAAATGAAGGGGTTTAAACTATAGAATAATTATTAATAAATAGGCAGAGGATAGCATGATGTGGAAGCATTAGGGACACATTACTAATTACTTATGAAACCCCAAACTTGTTGCCTTTGAAACATTTTTGACTCAGAGTAACCCTATAGGACAGAACTTCCCTGTCAGGTTTTAAAGGCTGTGCTCTGTATGGAAACTGACTAGCACATCTTTCTCCCATGGAGTATGTGGTGGATTCAAACCACCAGCCCTCTTCTTTGAGTGATTATCAAGGTTAGGTTGTGAAAACTGAGAAGAGTGCATGGCTCATTAAAGGTGATCATAACTGTTATTATGTCAATTCTGACTTGTGGGAACCCCATTGTGCAGAGTAGAATGACTCCTTAGGGCTTTCAAGGCAGGGAACTTTCTGCAGCCAATCAGCAGCTCGGTTTTCAGAGTCACCTGTAGGTGGTGTAAACCACCATCTTTGCATTAGTCAAGTGTCATCTTGGTACTGTTCATAGCTCTTAGCTGTTATTATTTCATGATCACTGCTAACACATTTTACCTAGTTAATGAATAGCTAAAGAACAAGCTGAGCAAAAACTGATGGATTTTTAGAGTGGTGTTCTACATTAGACTTGATTTTTTAAATGCTCTTTTGGTTCACTTCTGTTGCTTAAGAACCCAGTGTTAATCTTTCACAGATGATTAGAATTGCTTGTGTGTTATTGTGGACTGTGACAACATAGTTGATGGGGAAAGAGGTTACAGTTGAAATGGTTTTGGTATATCCAAAGATGCCATTCTGAGTAAAGAAAACTTGCCTGATTGATTATTTTTTCTTAAATAAAAAGAACCGCGATCATCTAGAAGTTATGCTCCTGAGAAATGTATTTGTCACTAAAAGCAAAAGGGGTCAAATGATTTTTCTAGGAATAGTAGACAGAATAAATATCTACTGTCACATATAGGCGAGCAGAAGAAATATACTGTCACCTTTGTTATTGAAAAACTGTCCATCTCTTTCTGCTTCTCTCCTCCAAGTACCTTCAACAGGAAATTACCCTTGTACAACTCAATTTACACGAGAGTAAAAAGTTTATAAGATAAACAGCCAACTCCACAACAGGTAGCCTGTTGCCATTTAAAATTAACTTAAACTCCATAAATAACTAATTGAAACCACTGAGGCATTCATTTTTATGTTATGCAGATCAATTACCCCTTAGGATGTATTCTACATTGTTATTTTACCAGGCAAAACACTCCAAATGCATCAAAGTGTTGGATGACAAGAAATGAAAAAGAATGAAGTTTTAAAAGATGTATGAGATTAAATGTGTCTCCAAGTAGCTTTATTATAATATTTTATTCATAGATGAAGATTTTGAAGAAGATTCCAAAGCTACAGCCGTCGATCGATTTTGACTCATAGCTAGACTTTATAGGGTTCCCAGGGCCAAAGACGCAATCAGCCTCATCTGTGTCCCACAGAGGAGCTGGTTGTGGGGTTAGTAGTCCCCAGTCCAGCTGCCACCAGAACTCCTCTTTAAAGAATGTGTTCTTATTAGGTGCTGTCACATTGGGGTGGATTCATAGTGACCCTAGAACTATAGCTGCCATATATTATGTCTGAATTTTGGCAATCATCCAAGGATGATGTCCTTTTGCAGAGACTGGTCTCTCCCGGTATCATGTCCAAGGACATGAGACGAGGTCTCACCAGCCTCACTTTCCAGGACCATTCGAGCTTTCCCTTCTCCAAGGCGGATTTGTTTCTTCTCCTGCCAGTCCATAGTACTTTTATTAGTCTTTGCCAACACTATAATTCAAAAACATAGCTTCCCCTCTGGCTTTCTTTATTCATTGCCCAGCTTTCTCCTGCATATGAGATGATGGAAATACCATGGCTTGGGTAAGGTGAGCCATCGTCCTCGAAATGAGATCTTTGTCTTTAATGATTTAAAAAGATATTTGCCCAATACAATATGTCTTTCTGGCTACTGCTTCCATGAGCATTGATCGAGGGTCTGAGTAAAATTAAATTCAGTCTTTTCTCTGTTTATCATGATGTTGTCTATTGATTCAGTTGCAGTTTTGTTTGTTTGAGTCATGTTGAGTTAAATTCATCTTGAGGACTGTGGTCTTTGGACTTCTTTGGTCTGTGCTTCAACCCCTCTTCCCTTTTGGTGGGGAGGGTTGGCCCTGTACATATTTATCTCAGATTGTTACTGAATTTTCCTCCAAGCTCGATGTCAAAGTTTCTTTGTGTGGATCAGCTTCTCAGGTTCCTAGCTCAGCATATGGGCTGAATAAATAAGGTGAGGAGCTCCAACCCTGACACAGACCTTTTCTGATTTGGGACTATGCCTATTCCCTGTGCTCTGTTCGGCTGGCTACCTCTTGTTCTATGTACAAGTTCCACATAGCATGATTGTGTGTTTTGCAATTCCCATTTTTTAAATGTGGTTTATGGATTATGACTCACATGGTAAAATACTTTTGCATAGTCCGTAGAAAACAAGTATAAATCTTGTTTGCATTCTCTATTTTCAAAGAGATTCCATATTGCTACAGAAGTTTTCAAATGATCTTCAACCAAATTTTACTCTCAAGTGATAGCAATGACATTTTCTAGTGGCTTCTGAATTCTATTGGTCATTTTTCTTTGAAATGAGAACAAATGTGACTCTCTTCTAGTCTGTTGACCAGGGAGCTGTTTTCAAAATGTCTTGGCATAAACTGGTGAGTGTTTCCAGTGGTGCATTTGTTTTTGTTTGTTTGTTTTTCAAAGCATTTCCATTGACTTTCTATCAATTCCTTGAACCTTTGATTTTTGCTAATGCCTTCAGTGAAACTTGAACCTCTTTCTTAAATGTCATTATTTCATGATCATATGCTACATCTTAAAATGGTTTGCTGTCGACTAGCCGATTACTTTTAGTACAGTGACTCTGTGTATTTGTTCCATATTCTTTTGATGCCTCTTGTATTAATAATGTACCCATAGAATCCCTTAATATTGAAAGTCAAGGCTTGCTTTTTTTTCATTCATTTCTTTCAGCTTAAAATATACTAATCATGTTCTTCCTTTTTGGTTTTCTAATTTGAGATTTTTGCATATTTATTGTCATAGTTTATCTTCTCAAGCCTTTCTTTGAAATCCTCTTAAGCTGTTTTAAGTCATCATTTATCCCTCCTGTTACTCTTGCTACTATACATATAAGAACAAGTTTCAGAGTCTCTTCTGAATTCACTGGTTTACTATGTCTCCATCATCCTGAAGCAGCTCAATTATAGAAGAATGGAATGTTTGTTTTTTAAGGCACAATAATGGTGCTACCTTTTGCAATCCCTTGCAATGCTGGGGCAGTGTTGTGTTCTCCAGGAGGCTATTTCTACTCTAAATCAGTGTCTGATATATCATACTGTTATTCAAATAACAAGGGCCCAGCAACTAAGGAGTGTATGTGAGAGTGGCACCACTCACTAGTCATCTTAGTGACCATCACATTTTATTTTACTCCTTCCCCTGTTGCCCTATGCTCTCCAGGTGTGTGGGGGAGAGAGGGGGCTCTTGTTTCCAAAGGGAGGAATACCCCCACCTGGAGATACAACACTGATCCCATTGAATTTTAAGTTAAGAATCCCTCCTAGCCACTTGGAACTCCTGATATCTTTGACCACCAGACAAAGAGGGGAGTTTCAGTATTGCATGGTGTAATTGATCTTTATCACCAAGAGAAAAAAATAGCTTGATAATAATTCCCATTGGAGATAAGAGAAGAGTATTCTGGAATTCCCTTAGCAAGTTTCTAAAACTACTATGTCCTGTGATGACAGTTAATGGAAAACTACAGCAATTCAATTCCTACATAACTACTGATGGCCCTGATGCTGCAGGAAGGAAAATTTGGCTTACTTCACCAGACAGTCAGCCATGATCCCCTGAGATGCTTGCTAAGGGACAGGAAATACAAAATGAGTAGAGGGAGAATGTATTTCTAAATACCTACTATAGCCATGTGACTAGTTGTAGAAGAGAGGACTCTAATTGTCATGAGTATTTCTTCTTGGTTTTGTTATATGCGTATGTGTGTATATGTCTCTTCGCATATGTCTCGTGCTTTCAAAATACATTTTGCTAATTATCACTTTATATCAATTGTTCTTTTTATCCTAGAAATCCAATAGTGTAACCACCAGCAGAATATGATTGGAATTTTGGTTACTTAAAAATACTTTCTATGTAGAAGACATTTTGCTAAGCACTTCCTGATATTAGTGTATAATATTCTCACATATTCATTATTCATTGGGTTTAACAGAAGTATTGTCTGAGACAAGATTTCAGTGGCATATGATTTATTCAACGTATAGTCTCAAGATAATCGAAGTAAAAGAAATGAGAGAGGCCGAGAGGATGATAGCAAAATAATGTTCTCAACCAAAGTCTAGATCAATTTGGTGTGGGGGACTTTGAAGCATTAGTCATATCATAGACCTGAACTCACCTTGTAGCAAAAGATTTTACAATTTTCACCTCCATGTACTCGTTACTGACTGTAGGGAAGGTTCTTGACAATCTTTCTTACCCTAGACAGAGAAGAGAAATAGACAAGTCTGACCACTTGCAATATCTACCATGGAGAAAGGGCCCACTTTTCTTTGATGTACCTTTTAGTTTACATAAATTCTCAGGTGTAAGTTACCTGGAACGGAGGATAACTAACAACAGCTTCACGAGTCATGTTCTGTTAATGTGCAATACATTTTAATATTTTAAACCATTAAAAATTTTTGCACAGTTTTTCACAGTAAAATATCATCTTTCTCTGGTCATTTTTGAACAAATAGCTACCATAAATGTCTACATTGTCTAATGGGAGTCATATTATTTTAAGTATTTTATATTTTTAATATTCCTTATAACCATAGTTTAGCTAAATATTTGGAAAAGTGATGGGTTATTGTCACTAAATTCTGAGATAGTTTAAATTTTAATTAAAAATACAACTAGTTGTTAAATAATTTCAGCATGAAAACAAACTTTCAAGGGAAATTAATAATTTGCATAATGGAAGCAGTTTTAAAATAGGCTGTAATTCAATTGCTTTAGAATTAACTTATTTTGTTCTCCAAATGTGTATATTTAAAACTATTTTCTGCTGTAATTGTTAGTTATGTTTTTCTTTTAAAGTACTAACAAGAATATAGCATATCCATTTAAATCAAGAATAAAGTAGTATATTCCTATAATAGACAATCTTAATTTTTGTTAAATTAGTAAAACATAATGACCCAAGCACTAAACTAATAAGGAATTGGATGTTTGGTCATATTCCGAAATTGTCTTGTGGGCCATGTTTCTTTGACTGCAAGAGCCAACGGAGTACAATAACTGGGTGTTTATATTTCAGTTTCTCCTCTAGCTCATTTTTATCCCAGCAGAGGTTAATAGCAATTATACATATTTTCATATCCTCAAACCTGTGATGTTTTGTTTTGCTTGTTCTCTAGAGAAAGCTCAATTTTGATGGATTTAGTGGTTATGTCTTGAATTTATACCTTCATGCCTTTCTCTAAAATGTAAATAAAGTCTTATAATGCTGTCATATTATAAGGAAAGTTATATTCAGATGCATAAGAGTAACAAGGTATTGTATCTATGTTGTTTCACTTTTGTTGTCTATTTTGGGTTATAATCTTTTTTTCAATAAGATATGATATATATTGGAAAAGATACAATATAATCAGAGAGATGTATGTTTGGAATCAAAGCTAATTTTGACTTATTTAATCCTAAATTTCCTTGTTTTCAAAATGAAGTGATAAATATATATCTGATGAGGATAAATTGTATCCTTTGTTTAGAGCCTGCAATGCGATCACCATTAAAACTAACATCTTATCTAGGATTGGTCCTTATTATTCAGTCCTCATATTTATTCAGGAGCTTGAGATTATTTATAGAGCTGGAAGGTTTTCAATAACCTTCTTTTTACATTTTTATATTTTTTCATTTTATATTTAAATTGTGCTTCTTTATCTCTTAATTTTGGTAAAAGGTACATTTATTTTTTATAATCTTATCATCCAAGGAAAAATAAAGAAGATAAAATGGGTTAGACTAGAGTTATTTATTGAAATCATGAATTTCATGATGAGTAAGGAGTTACAATTGTATATGGAATTTGGACACAATATCACCTACTATTAATCTAATGTATGATAATTTGATTTGCAAGTCATAGAAAATTTCAAATTAAACCTGCTTACATAACAGCCACCACTGCGATGCTGAGAGAGGATGAGTCCCAGGTGCAGAACAGTCCGTGATGGTTATGTCATCCAGGAGGCATATTCTTCCCACGGGTCACCTGTTACACCTGGTGATCCTCCAACATCAGGGTAGTGGCAAAATGGCCTCAGTATTTCCAGGTTATCCATTCCTACAAAACAGCTTTCAAACGAAGAAGATGGGTCATGGTTTGTGTTTTTCTCTTGGGATTGAGGAAATATTTCCTAAGATTTCCAAGAACCCGCTCATTTCTACACAAAATACTGTAAGCAGAATACCATTATCATATATTTAAGAATTGGCCAATCGGACAAACAAATCTACCCTGAAGGAAGAATATCAAGGTGCTCCTTGGGGATAAGGACTTTGCCTCACATACTTTGGACATGTTGTCAGAAGAGACCAGTCCCTGGAGAAGGACATTGTGCTTGGTAAAGTGGAGGGGCAGCCAAAAAGAAAGGCCCTCAAGGGGATCCGTGGACACAATGACTGTAACAATGGACTCAGGGAATCATGAGGGTGTGGAAGGACCCTGCAGTGTTTCCTGGTTACGCGTAGGGTCTCTATGGGTCAGAACTGCACAGGCCACCTTACAACAATAAGACGAATTGAATGGATGTTAGATTGTGTGTCAATATGACTATTATTAGCCACATTATTAGCTCCCCACAGGGCAAACACACATTTTTCCCATACAGAAATATTTCCACAAATGCCTATGGCCATGAGAAGTGCATTTTTGCCCACCTCGAAATTTGACTTCACAAAAGTGCATACAAGCATCAACACACATGTAACTGCAAGATCTTTGTGTCAAGGACGCTCTTCTGCATATAACGATGTTATCGCCGACTTGTCTGTGGTACAGGGAAAGATTTTCTCCCTTTTCCCCAAGGTAGTCAACGTCTGATGATGGAAAATATTGTTCAAAAAATTACTAT
>NW_022111369.1:27390591-27423789 GCF_000313985.2 Echinops telfairi | reverse complement strand
TGAGGTCATGATAGTGGGGAGATTGACGCACCAAAGAACTAGAGGAAAGTTGTGTGTTTCATTGGTGCTATACTGCACCCTGACTGGCTCATCTCCTCCCTATGACCCCTCTGTGAGGGGATGTCCAATTGTCAACATTTGGGTCTCCACTCCTTGCCCACTCCCCTCCCATTCACCTTGGGTATGGTTTTATTCTGGGACTTAGATGCCTGATACCTGATCCCATTGACATCTCATGATCACACAGGCTGGTGTGCTTCTTCCATGTGGGATTTATTGCTTCTCAGCAAGATGGCTGCTTGTTTATCTTCAAGCCTTTAAGACCCTAGATGCTATATCTTTTGATAGCCAGACACCATCAGCTTTCTCTACATATTTGCTTATGCTCCCATTTTGTCTTCAGCGATCATGTTGGGAAGGTGAGCATCACAGAATGCCAGATCATTAGAACAAAATGTTCTTGTGTTCAGGGAGTACTTGCCTTGAGGCCCAATGTCCATCTGCAACGTTAATTCTTAACATATAGATGTGAGTATATAGTTCTATTCCCCTCTCATTGTATATATATTTACATATGTACGTGACTGTGTTTAGGCCTCTATAAATGTCCTTTGCCTCCTGGTTCTTTCCTCTGTTTCCTTTATTACTTCCCTCTTGTCCCACCATCATGTTCAGCCGGCACTAGTTTATTACGTGAATTCTGCTGGAAATAAATAGTGAATACTCTCGGCACTGATAGCTATTGAAATGCTTTGGACAGGAAATCAGACAGCTCCATTACTGAAGTGGCTAGATGACAACTTCCTTGTCTACATCCTCCATAGGATAATGCAGAAGCAGGTCTTACCTTGGGGATGCATGGCTTCATAAATCTTTTCCGGAATGGACTTGATGGACTGGGAGTTGGTTTAATTGTAAAACTGCTTTACTATTGGTGAGGTGGAAGTACCTGGGTAATACCAAAACAGACCCACACTGATGATTCCATTGAACCCTAATCCACTTCTACCTCATTTATCAGTTCCAGAGAACAGGCACTGAGTGTTAATATGACCAGCAGTAGAATGAAAATCCGACTTCTAGCCACGGGCCTCTCTACATTTTGTCTGCCCTTGGCTCTTGTACCCTCTGCATCAACTAATGGCCTCAGGTTGCATAGTGGCTAATGCGCTAAGTTGCGAGCTGAATGACAAGTGTTTGGAGCCCACCAGCCACCTTCCATAGAGGTCACAGGATCGGAAATCTGTTGGGCAGTTCTCCGCTGTCCACCATGGTTGTTTAGCAGTCCGACTCAAGAGCAAAGGGTTTGTGTTTGGGATTTTGTTGCTGTTTTCCCGGTTTGCTTTTAGGCAAATCAAAATAGCCTGATGTGGGAAGGCACGCATATTATTTCTCCTGCAGTGTAAGGATAAGAAAGTCCTCATTATGAGGTGAGTAGCGCTTAATTGGAGCTGCTAGCTGACAGCCTAGGGTTACGAATTCCCTCGCAGTCCAGCTGTATAGCCTGCTCGCTCTCCCTGCTCCCTCATGTTGCTGGCATTACACTTTCATTTCCAATTTTTTTTTAACCTGTCCAACTCCACAAAGCTCCAAATTACTGAACTTTAAATCAACTTAGATTGGAGTCCGCTGGCATAAAGGGCTTCTTTTAGCAGAATTTTACTTTATTTCGTCTCTGCTTTTCAGTATATTTACTTTAGTCTGAGCATAATTCCTTCTTTAAGGATGTAAGCTAAGTTGAAAAATGTCAAAACACCAATGATCCGAAACTTTCACAAAATAGACAAAGATTTAACAAACTGTTTCACAGCCACACAGAGTGATCATTAAATTCTCAGCTTGAACCAGTGGGTGGATTCTCTCTGCCCTTATTTTATCTCTTCTACTAATCCAACATGTTAGGGGTTGTTACTTGTAGTCAATCAATTCTGGCAATAGATTTGGTTCCACAATTTTTTTGACAGCAAGTATTAGAAAATACCAGTTAAACTGCTTTGCATCCAAAGTGGGAAACATGCCAGACCCTCAGAGCAAGATAATCCCATCGAGTTCTGGCTCCTGCAGGATTTACTCACCTTCAGCCACTGAGGGGTCAACAGTGTCAAATGAGGACTTCATACTGCAGGGAACCACTTCTTTGGGTCTCTGGAAATCAGAAGGCAGCGTTTTGTCTGATGGAAGCCTCCCGGCCATTTGTTTCCTTCGGGGTGGCCTTATTGATGACGAGTTCTGTTTAGCCGCCAAGTTTTGCTATTCACAAAGGTTTATCGAAATGGAAGAGCATTGATTGTTAGTATATAAATTTTGAGATGACCCTAATAGTCCTAAATGCAAAAATGCAGAGGTGTAGTAAACATTATTTTTTTAACCAATGCCTCTAGACAGGTAGCATGTTCAGGACAGCCTGCACCTCCCGAGGGAACCAGAGTCTGAGACATACACCACGCACTCCTACTCTCTGTAGACATTTCAGAACACTCACATACAGCTGGATCTTAAAGTGTGAGCGTGTTTTTGTTTCATAAGCCACAACAATCCTGTACACTGTGTCTGTGTATGGTACCTAATGTTATAGGTTTTCTTCTCCGGTAGATAACTGTGTCACTTATCGCGCTGGGTAGTAATTTATGGTGGCAGTTTTGTTCCTGCTGAGAGTGTGCTTTGAAAGCATTCTAATTATTTTACTCATACTCTGAAAAATGAAAATACATGTCAGACTCATTTGATGCATTTTTGAAAGTTTAAACACTTTCTTTATGAAATACCTAATTTGGGCAAACAGAGTTTATTAACTTACCATTTGATAAGGCGGTTGTCCTTTCTGATGGCTGAGGTGCTTCTTGGTTTGCTGTTGTTTCCTCAAAGGCCTGTTTGAAATCTTCCTCATAATGTCCTACTAAAGAGCTACTTTAAATGATGATGATGTGTGCGTGAAGTACAGTGGTCCCGGGGACCGTAAAGGACAGAGTTAAACTTCCCCTTCAGGGTTCAGAGACTTGCAATCTTGACAGGAGTAGGCAACCTTCTTTCTCTGCTCCAGGGAGTTTGCATCGATGATAAGTGACCAGCAGCTCCATTTGGAGGCCACAGTGCCAGCAGGACTCTGTAGACATCAGAATCCACCTGAAGGCCATGAGTTTGATTCTTAGAGTACAAGGGGGGGCAGGGGTTAAGTACTCAGGGTCTAGTGTACATGCTGACAAGTTGAACCCACTCAGCAGTCTGCAGGACAGAGATGTGTGATTTGCTTCTGTAAAGATTACAATCTAGGAATAGTACTGTTGTAAATGACAATGGAGGTGGCCATATCTGGCCTCCTCTGGCTTCCCTATTACGAGGAGGCAGGGGTCAGGCATGCCTTCGCCCTCCATCCTTTTTTAACCTATTCTGACACCAACCGTCCTTCCAACGGCACTGTATTTCTGTGCTGGGTTCAGTCATTCATGGCAATGGCCAAACAAAACTTATAAACAATCCTCACCATTAAGGGGATTTCTTTTAGGAAGCTAATAGGTGACCACAAGTCAGGCTGAGCAAACAGTAAGAACACAGTCATCGGTCCATGGAGACACCTCTCTCAGCCAGCAGTCAAGTCTGTCGGCAGCCATGTGCCCCTCAGCCTCTCACTTAGTCTTGTGGACTTTGCCTCTGTGGGCCAGGAAGCCAGTGCCCCACGTTACTCTGTCTCACAGATGCGTGGTTTGGGGCCAGAGGAGGAGAAAGTACCTCACATAGGTTCAGCCCTGCTCTCCCGGGTCTCCTGGTCACAGTTTCTGGTGCCTCCAGTCCCGGGGACCTATGTCACTTTAGACAGAGAGCTTGGATGTGTTCTTACAAATGGTCCTGTGGTTTGTTGGTGCCTCAGCTGGCTCTTATATACAAAGAGACAGCTTTGTTTGCAGTGTGGGTGGTCTTTACCAACCATACCAATCATACCCACCCAGGAAAATGAAGGGAAGTCCCACTGTGAGGGAGCTAGAGGCAGAGCGATGGGTTGCCCCTCTTCCACATGCCAAAGCCTCCCTCCCCCACTACAGGAAGATGGAGGCTGCTTAAGGCTGGAGGGCATGAGCACAGTCAGGTCTTTGAGACAGGAAGCCGGTAAACCCGAGTGGGACCCCATCCAGGCCAGGTGGGCTTAATTCATCCATTGGGGTTCATCAGTGCCGTCAACCATGCCTACCAACGATTGGGGGGGTGGGGGGGCTAGTGTGGGGGAGATGTCCTGAAATGCCAGACGTGTTCCTCTCTGGCTCTCTGGCTCCCAGCGGCTGACAGACGCCCAGTTCAGCACAGTCAGGCCACGGTCCTGTGCATTTGGGCCATTTTTGTCCTCTATAACCTCACTTGGTTCACAAACCAGGCTTCGGCGTGAATTCTTTCTCCCGTGAAGCCAAGGACCGAACACCACCTTGTAATAAAGTAGTCTTCAGGATGACCCCAGGGTCACAAAGGATGTGACTCTGTTTAAGCTCTCGATTAAGGTCAGGGGTCAACCCCACCTAAATCCTGAAACAGAGAATTCCCTCCAAAATGGATTCATAATCACAGGTATAAAATGCAGACTACATTACTGGATCAGAAATTACGTCTAGCAGAGCCATAGTTCCTGACTATGTGCCACACCCTAGGGGACAGTGGTGTTCTGTCTTGTAAGGTAGCCGAGTCCGAATCATCTACCGAACTTAACAGCAGCAGTTTTAAAGCAGACTTACATGTGACGGCGTTACTCTTGTGTCTAAGATCTGTGTAAGATCACATACACCTGACCTTTAACCAATGACAGTTCTTCTCAATGTGTACTTAAATCTTGTTTCCAGGTCTTGTGATATTTTAGCATTTGGAAGGACTGACGGTTGTTAGCTCAGACTTAAAGGCATGTTTTGTCCCAGAATGTTTACCATTCAAATAAGTGCAGAGACTGCTGAATTGGAGCTGGGGAAGAGAAGCAAAATCCATGTGCCCTGGGAATGATTGAACAGATTATTTGGAAATCTGGATGTCTAGGCTACAGAAAGTCAAAGCGTTCTACTTCTGTAATGAGTTATGTGGGTGTTCAAACCTGCCTTATATGGTTCCTATGAGTCAGTATTGACTTGATGGCAGTGAGCTGCTGTTGTTGTTGTTGTTGTTGTTGTTATTGTTTTGATGTCTGTGGTCATTCAATAAATCATCAAACTCCTAAAAATAAACAGTAGTAAATTATCTGTTGAAAGCTCCCTATGTGCGAAACACAATCCTTTATGCTACTGACATATTTGGATATGATGTGGTAATTAAGAAGGAAAAGACAAGAACATTTGTTTTGAAATCATGGTTAATTATGGGCCCATCAGCTCCTACACATGAAAACCTTATATATAGCAGAGTAAAACCTTGCCTATCGGACACCAGTTTGAGAGTCATTGATCTGCTTGAAACAATTGTGTGAGCTTTGTGTCAATCTAGCTTTTGTAGAATTCTGTTTATTTTTGCTGTTCCTCTACTTTACCAAACATGGCATTATTTTTCTATGGATTTGTCTTTCCTAAGATTATGTCCAAAATAATCAGGACAAAGTTTGCCAACTGGCTTCTACCTTTTATCACATGATTTCCTGGTGTGTTCCACTAGTGTATTATAATATGAATAATTTTACAAGTTCAAATAAATTTGGAGAATCCTGGTTTTGCATGTGAATTTTGCTAGCAGCATAATGACAATAGTTACAGGAAGGGATATCTGGCAGAGTGGCAGTAATGCCAGTTGCAGTCCCCAAACAACCTAATAGGGGAGAGTAAATGATGTTTAGAATGATCTTCCTAAAGAACAATAAGAATTAAATGTGGTTAACTATACTCAAAGGAACAAGGTCTCCATACTAGGTTGTAGAAAAATGTTTACGTAACATACCCAAAATCTCCACTGCGATGGAGTCCATTCCAATTCAGCACTTCTATAAAAGAGAGTACAACTGCTTAGTATGATCACTTCATGTGTCTCTGTCTACAATCCCCTTTGGGAGGGCATTCACTACCATACTAATGGACAGGAATAGGGTGGAAGTCAGACTTGACCTTAGTAGAGGCGGTGAGCCAAGCCACACCCTTTGTTTCCTCGGAGCTGCTTTCTGCTTTACTGAAGTTGTGAATCAAGACACTATCCTTCATTCTACTTGAGGGTATGCTCAGCTAAATGAGAAACCACGTCTCCATCAACGCTATTCCTCTGTATAGATGAGCCATCTAGGACACAGAAAATGATTACAGGACCATCTAAAACAACAGTTCTCAACCTAGGGGTCGCGACCCCTTTGGGGGTTGAATGACTTTTGCTCAGGGGTCGCCCAGTTCATAACAGCAAAATTACAGTTATGAAGTAGCAACAAAAATAATGTTATGGTTGGGGGGTCACCACAACATGAGGAACTGTATGAAAGGATCACGGCATTAGGAAGGTTGGGAACCACTGCTCTAGCAGAACCCTTCCAAGATCTCGCCGTAATCTGCAGAGATCATTAAGCATCATTTCACCATCAATTGTGGCACAGAGATTCAGGGGAGCAATGCCGAGACTCTGGGGCATCTTCTCATCCGGCCCAGGACTATGGAATTGGGAGAGGACAAATGGGCTGTCTTCCTGGACCATGGAAGCAAATGCTGCGGGCACATGTGGCTGAAGATCCGAGAGGCACAGCCACCGGCTGAGCAAGGGTGTTGTGTGAACCAATCACAGTGCCCTTGCTGTTTGCTGAGGCTGACTTTGACTCATCACATCTGAAAGACTAGAATCCATATTATCTGAAGTCAAAGGAGGAATCAGTATCGCCTAACTTGTGAGAATCCAGTGTGCTGAAGGCGATGGATAATAGTGGGAGTCCAAGATACATTTATGGAACTACATAGGAAATAAGCTTCCAGAGAACTCCCTGTAACTAAATTTGAGGGGTGGGAGAAAAGTGGTCACTAAACAGAGTGCTTGGGAGATACGAATATAGAAGATTAAAGGTATAAATCTGACCTGAACAGTTAAAACTTTGTCAGTAATCCTCCTACGATGCATGTTGGCCCTTATCTGGTTTCCAATTTTGTGTGTGTGTGTGTGTGTGTATTTTTGGTCTGTATTGTTTGATTTTTGTTTGTTCACAATAGAGTATATATTAGAGGTGTATATCAATGGAGGCCACCCTCTTGAAGCTGTTATATGCGTTTCCATTTTTAGGTATATGAAACCTAGGCCTGATGAACCTACAGGCACAGCAGTAGAATAAGTGGTGGGGGCACAGTGGTGGCGGTGGTAAAAGGGAAAGGATGTCAAGGAGACCATGTAGAAAAGAATGTTTGGAAACTGATTATGGTAGCAATTGCCCAGTTCTAGTTGGTGTGACTAAAATATGGAATGATCTATGTATTAAAATCCAAAAAATAATAATAATATTAAGTTGAGATGACATAATGGCTGCAATAATGGGCTCAAATATCAGAACGCTTGGGAGGCTGGTGCAGGACTGGATAGTGTTTTGTTCTGTTGTACATGGAGTTCTACACGTCACAACTGACTAGATGGCACCTAGCAACACAACTACTGAATTAGAATCTTTGCAGTAAGGCATCCGTACGAACATATTTAATAGAACATTCTAGCTGATTACATTATCTTCACAAGTAGTTTCTGGTCCTCCAAGTGTAGAAGAGGATGTAAAATGGAAGATTTTATTGCTGACGTCAGATGAATCTATACGCCATGAAGGAGGAATCCCAAACCTCCAGGATCAATTCTTTTCTACCTATTCTGACACCCACTGTTCCCTCCAACCCCCTCCACATTTGTGTTGGGTTCCAATCCATTGCTGCCATTATTTGTGTTTATGCACTGAGGCTGTTGTTCTGCGGTGTCACAAAGTTTGTTCTGACTCATAGTAGGCCTGTGTACAACACAACAAAACTACCCAATCCTGATATCGTGCCCAAAGTACATGTGACAAAGTCTCTTCCTCATGGTTTCTAACTTTGTGGCTGTAAAATTTCAAAGACAGATTTGCTCATTCTTCTGACAGCCCACATGCATATAAAATATTCTTCGCCAACAGTCTAACTAAAAGGTATCAATTCTTTGGTCTTGTGTCTGCTACTTGCACAAATCTTCCTCCCATTAGGACAACATTCAAAAGATATATCCTAGATCAACATTAATTAATTTATTATGTATTCGTTTATATAGCATAATGATTTGCAATCCTGATGGCAAATTAGAATGACTTGAGGAATTTTTTACAAAAAGAGTTCCATACCCCACTGAAAATGGTCCATTACACAAGTATTTTTGAATTACATACAATATGAAAATCTCATAGTATTATGAGGGATATACTCGTATGTGCAAGATATGTGTACGATAATGCACTACCTGCAGGGTGCATGGAATCTAGAAAGGAGTTCAGAAATTAAGAAAGGAAAAAAGTCAGAGTATTAAAATATTTTCAAAAGGATACAGATAATGTGCTGCAGGTGTTCAGCAAAAGAGTGAATGCCTCCATTAGGCAGTGCTTAAGATGTTTTGTTTTGTGTTTTTCTGTGTGGTACATGAAAAATCAAACAAAACACAACCTAATGCTGGCCTTAGCATTGAGATTTGTGACAGGATTGTGGATAGTTCAGGTGATCATTTAGATAATGAGGATTCCACAATAAGGATTTTGGTGACACTACCAAATTTTGGTGACACTTGATATCTTGATTAAGTGTGGAGACATTTTTAAAAAAAATAAGTAATAAAATAAATATTATATTCAGCAAAGTCATATGTTAGAGAAAAAAATAAATGGTTAGATTTGTCCTAGATATATTTACCAAAGGGAAAATACCACGTATCTTTTCATCTATTAATATAGGATTTGTGAAAGACTTATTTTTGAAGTGATTTTGGTTTTCAGGGATCATAAACTAGCCAGTATCTATTTTCATGACCACACTTCATATCGTGTAGCAAAAAGGAAAGGATTCTAATTACTTTTCATAGTTTCCCAACTACTATGCCACATGTCAATCTAGTAACTCTTGACCTGAAGCTCCTGTCTATGCCTCTACTGCAGTCTTCATCAGAATCCCTCTACTATCCATTGGAGAGTAGAGATGCTCACTCATGTTCATTAGTGCTCCTCAAACAGTGATCTTTACAGCACTCTGACCTCTCAACTAGGTGAGCACTTGTTTATTAACTTATTTTCAATTATCTTACTCTCTACCCTTTTGCTGCAGGATAACGAAGTGCTTGCTTCACATCTTTATTACAATGTCTTAATAGAATTTCTTAACTTCATGAATGGAATTATTGATTTTTTTTTCACTTCCAGTATACTTCTACAATGTTGCCAGCAAATTTCAACTGAATCTTCCAGTTTGCTCCAGCAATCCGTTGGGAGTCATCCTGGATTGTTATGTTTCTCTCAAGCCCCATATCCAAACACTTGGGAAAATTTGTCATTTTTAATTTTGAAATACACAGAGAACTCAATACTTCCACTGAAACATTCTATCCAAAGAATTGCTATCTCTCATTGCATTGTAAGAAACTCCTTCCACCTTTGCCTTTCTGCTATCTTCTTAACATCGCTTCTTCAGTATTTTCTTTCTGTTAAGTAAGCCACTAAATCCAGTCTGCACTCAAAAGGCTGGGATTAACTAAAGGAGCCAATGCCATGAGGCTGGAAACATTGGGATCCACCCACGCAGCTGTCTACCAATTGCAAGATACCTTGCGGAACCTCCCAGGCTCACCATGCACTCCTTAAAGCTAAAAGCACACTAGACCAGGTAGCCTACCCAGAACCCAGCATCCTTGCAGTTTAAAAGCTTCTTGTCCTGTAAAGATTACAGTCTCAGAAGCCCACAGGGGCAGTTCCACCCTCTCCTCCGGGGTCGTTTTGAGTCAGTATCAAATCCATAGCAATGAAAAAAATGTTTCAGACAAGCATTAAAACCCCAAAAATGGAAGCTGCTCTTTCCCCTCCATGTCAACAATACATCCGCCAACTCTGTGAATGAAAAGCTCACTTGTATCGTCATGGTGAAGCCAAAGCCCCTTGTACCTTTGGGAATCCTGGCACACGTTTTTTGGGTAAGGGTACCCATGTGCAGAATAAGGACTGTCATGTTGATGTCAGATGAATCTTGTTGCCCGGAAGCAGAGAATGCCGGAAGCATAGTGCTGTGACTTTAACTGGGCCCCATCAAAATGTATATATTACCTTGACTAGGCCATGATTCTCAGTATATATTATCATTTTCCATTTTGTGATTTGGTGTGATTACCATATGTGTTGTAAATCCTCACCTATACTGTATTATGTTAATGAGACAAGACTAGAAGCAGCTATATTATGTGGAAGGATGTAATCTATAGGATTCAAAGGTATTTTGAGTCACTCTTTTTTGAGATGAGTGAACAGAGACAGAAGGACTTACTACCACCAAAAAAGAAGAGCTTAGTACCTGTGCTGGGAACCTTTTCCACCTCGGGAAAATTGGTGGCAAGACACATGGCAATTTCCCAGGAATACTAGGTCCACACCTGTGAAAGGAAATAAGGGCAGTCCTCCTAAATTGTGAGTCAACAGAGAGAGCCTTCATCTAAGGCTCTGAATTCAGACTTCTCGCCTTCTAAACTGAAAAGAACACATTTTTGTAGTCATCTACATGTGGAATTAGTCCCTATGTTTTATTGGCTAAATAGCAGCATCCAGTGGTACATATCATAAGAACTTATGGATAACATTGTGATAAATGGTAATTCCACAAGACTTAATATAATTGTGATCACATGTGTATTTAATTTAAAACAAGAGGCAGTCTTTTAACCAGAACAAGGGCTATTGATTAACTAAAAGCAAGATAAGTGTGAGTCCTGATTGTATTCTTCCACTTTATTTCTTCTATCTGCATACTGAGCAAAGAGCTGAGACCTGGACGACGTAAGGAAGAACCGAGCATCAGATACATGAGCAACCTGTGACAGACAGATGGCACGATCTTTCTGTGTGAAATAGAAAGGCCTTGACATGCTAATGAATGAAGATCACAGGCCACAGTCTTCGGTATGGATTACACCTCAATATAAGGAAAATACAGATTCTCACAACTGAACCAAGAACCAACATCGTGATACTTACAGAAAGCATTGAGATGGCCACGAATTTGATTTTTCTTAGGGGAACAATTACTGCACATGGACGCAGCAATCAGGAGACCATATGGTATACTGCATTGGACAAATCTGCTACAAACTACCGGTTTAAAGTGTCAAAGAGTAAAGCTGTCACAGTGAGGATTAAGGTGTGCCTCACTGATGTGTGTTCTTTTCCTTCACCTCATTTGCAGGTGAAGTTTGGGCAACGAATAAGAAATATCAGCACATAATTGATATCTTTGAATTATGGTTTGGCAAGAAATAATGAATGGACTGCCTGAATAAACGCATATGTCTTCCAGGAGTACAGTCAGTGTTCCTTTCGAATGAGGATGGAGACTTTGATCTCATATATTGTAGACGTCTTATCCAAAGGAAACAGTTCCTGCAACAGGAGCTCCTGCCTGATAAAGTGGAGGGAAGGGCAGTGAGAAAGAGGAAGCCTCTCAATAAGGTGCATTGATTGACACAGGAGCGGCAACAATGGACTCACAGTAATGGTGGTGAAGATGGTGCGGCTTCAGGAAGTGCTTTGTTCTGTGATCCTTAGTTCTCTATGAGACAGCAGACTTCATGGCACGGAACAAGCCACATTTTGTCTTTTCTGAGGTCCGTGGCTTTGAGAGGCTGTTCTGAGGCCTACTCATCCCATAAACCATCTCTTAAGTACCTCAAGACGGTAACAATAGCTCTTTACCTGTTAGCAAAGCCTCCGTATGTCACTGTTAGGTTAAAGCCATTTGTGATCTTACATCTTAAATCTATTACTCAGACTCTTAACAGTGAAAGCTAGCTGCACAGCTGCTCGGTAGAATAAATATTTTCTGTATATTTTTACAATGATTCTTCTGAATATAAGGATTTTTATTTATGTATCGAACTAGTTTTACATCATCTTTTCCTTTTATGCTTGTATCCTCAAATGAAGTTAAGATAAGGCAGGCTATTCTTGTGTTAGATAAAAATCACTGTATCTGGTTTGCAGGATGTTCTCAATACTATTTGTTAAGTGTTGGTCATAAAATGAGCCCATAATTTAGATTTCTTGACAGCACCTGAACATACCAAGAATGTTTAAGAAAACACTGACTCTTTTAAAATGGGGATTCAAGTCATAGACCAAGGCACTAAGGAGATCCACAAAGATTGGTTCCAGCCACAGAGATTAGGTTTCTGTGGCTGGAATTCTGTTGCTGTGGTTGTTAGTTGCTGTTAAATCCACTCTGATTGCTGGTGGCCCCATGGGAAACAGAACGCAGTACTTCCTGTTCCCATTCCATCACCATTGTCTTTGGTGTGTTTGAGTGCATTGTTGGGGCTAATGTGTCAATCTAACTCATTCAGGCCTAAAACTAGAATTTGACTTTCAGTGACTGTAGGCAGGAATTTAGAAATGTAGGGATTTAAAGTTCCAATGTAAAGCACTTCCAGGGGAAAAAAAAGTAAGGTGATGGAGTTTCTGAATCTTGAAGCTAAACAAAACAAAATAAAGATAAAATGATTAAGCAAAATCACAGTTGAAGTAACTAATACTACCAACAACAAAAATTGAGATGAATTTAAAAATATGTTGTTGTTAAGACTCGTTCTTTCTCTCCTCAATTATGTTGCCTGGAGTTCTGTGTGAAACAATTATGGTTATAGTATGCTTATAGTATATAATGAATGAGATAATATACATTTTATCATTGAGGTGGGGCCCTAGTACTGCTCGAAGAAGATGCTCTAATTCTAGATGATGTGTACTTCTACTCCTTTACACATTTACCATGGTGCCCTCTGAAAACATCCAAATACTTTTGGCTAATGTTATGTTAAACAAAACCTTTTCTATTGATAATGTTCTTTCTGAGTGAATACAATCACTGAAAGGGAAGAAGTCAAGTAGATTACTACCACAGATCTTAGGCCAAACCGAGTTTTCAATATTACTAAGTTGACTAATAAATTATAAAATACAGTCTGGTGTTCATGTAGTTATTTTTAATAATCCCCAGAAAATCAACCCATCACAAGGTGAATTGATATGATTTCTGAACTTTCAAACTAAGGCCCAATTTCCCATTTATCTTTGGGATTCACCTGGAATAAATTAGCTAGCTCTTTATTTACTTGAACCCATTAATTTGGTTTATTCTAGGGTATGGAGGTGGTTTGATTTACCTTTGACTTAAAGAAGAGCTTAGTACTTGGATTTATACTACAAGATCAGAGTGGAGAAAAACATTAAAGCTTCCACAGTTCCAATCCGACTGGGGATATTAGTCCTCTTAACTTTCTTGGGTTATTGACAGCAGGCAAAAAAGATTTAACAAAGCTAAAATATCTGTGAGATATCAGGAAGGTGAAATTCAACCAGAGCTTTTTATTTACCTTGGGATATGTACTAATGGTGCTTTCAGGTAGACACTGCACAGTGATCCTCCTGGGACATGTTCGCTCTCAAGCTCCTTGCGGATGTCTAGACTGAGATATTCTCTATGGAGGGAGGTAAGCAATAGACTTTGTCAGGGAACTGAACTTAGTTCAGAGAGCTGAGCGGGGCTCTCAAAATTAAGACTAAACCAAAATAAAATTAACAAGCAAGTACCTTTAATCACTTACTGCAGCCCATGAGCTAGGGATTGAATATGAAGATGCCATATATCCCCAGGGAGTGCTACAAGTGAGAGTCAAGTCAATCAGCACAGACTTGAGGACCTGACTCCTTGGGGAAGGATCAAACAATGGGCCCAGGGGCCAAGGGAGGAGAGTAAAGCATGGAAACATGTTTGTTTGTTTGTTTTTTCAGACTGGTGAGAGGTGTCTTCTAGGTTTCTCTCCACTTCTCTTTGATAAAGAATCTTCAGCACAGTACCCTCTCTCTGGAGGTGTTTAGGGTGGGGATGCAGAGGAAACAGGACAGGATAGGGGAGGAGGAATGGGGCGGAGTCCTTGACTACAACCTCCAGGGCCTGCAGGGCTCTGGCTGTGCATGAAGGGCAGCTTTTCTTCTGAGGGATGAGAGCCTTTGTAATTCTCTATGGTGAGGCCTGAAAAACCACAGGTAAGTTTTTGGCCAGCAGCTAGACTCCTCTTGGTTCAAAATTCCAAATGCAAATATCTGTCGACTCCTCTTGGTTCAAAATTCCAAATGCAGATATTTGTCGGCTTAGTACTTTCACATCTGGAAATTTTTCTTACAGATACAGTTACATATGGTATCAAATTATTGAGTTTATATTAGTCAAGGAGTGGCAATGCAGAAAGAGTTCATTATATCAAGATACATCAATAAATTGGGATATTATGCAGCCATATAAAAGGATTAGGAAAATCATCATTACTGTTTCATTAATTTACTAATTGTGCTAGCACTTCCTTTCTACTTCCTCCTTGTGTTTACCGTCTCCTTCTGTCCTTTCTTCCTGATCCCTGCCTTCTGTGCTTGATCCCTGGGCAAATCCTGGCTTATTAATCTGATATAATTGCACTAATGAATGCTGACCTCCCTAGTGGTGGTGGTCATCTTACAAGCTGTGTTAACATCACTTGGCTGACATTTCACCCTCAGGTGTGAGTCCAATTCCACACTTGAAGGGTTTCTAAGGACCAGCGTGTCAGAAGTGCACAGCCCACCTGTTGTTTTTTTTTAACTTTTGAGTTTTTTCCACAAATTTTGTCCCACCCTGTCCAGAACCTCTTATTACGCTGCATTTCAGAGCAGATATGAATGGTAGACAGGCGCCATCCAATGTTTCTGGTCTCAGGGTCATGGAGAATAAGGTTGTCATGATCCATTTGGTTTTTTGGACTAATAGAGTACACTCTTTTAACCTTGATTTTTATTTTAACCAAATCTCATGATGCTCCAAATTTAAAAAGCCAAAACACAAGTCCCTACATAATTAGTAAATTATTTCACTTTCTCATAAAATAGGAGCCACAGGGGCATAGTGGTTTCCAGTTAAGATGCTAACCACAAGATCAGCAGTTCAAACCTGCCAGCTGCTCTTCGGGAGAAAGATGGTGCTTTCTACTCCCTTAAAGAGTGACAGTCTCAGAAACTCACAGGGACTGTTCTACCCTGTCCTATAAGCCTACTATGAGTCAGCATGGACTCAATGCACGAGAGAGATCATATAAAATATTATGGATTAAAATATAGATCTCCACTCTACATATGTTAGTCAATTCTAAAATTTAGGTTCCAACATTTATAATACCTCAATGAGTGTGCTTATTCTTTGTTAGCAAGGAATCTTGATTCTTAAGCACACAGTCTTTTGAGATAGTTTATATACAGCTGGATCCCAAAAGTTATATTCATTCTTAGGACATGGTTTCTTTCTCTTTATTTTTTTATTCTGGATTTACTAATGGAGAAATTGCTTATACTGATGGCATCTGATGATTCAGACATAAACACGGTTTTGCAGAACTAATTAGAATTCCCTGAATAAGAGGACCCTCTTCTTCAAAATCTATAAAGCTCCTAGATGTGAGATTCATTTAAATAATTTAGCTCCTGTACCTTTTTGTGTCCAGTTGAGAGTTTGTTCTGTCCTCAATTATATACCAACATGGATTTTAAGGAAAATAAAAATGTTTTCACATAGAAAAGAGAGTTGGATTCTGGAATGCAAAAGCAACAAATATTAACAAGGTGATAGAAAAAAAGGGAGTAAAAAGCTTACATTTTCATGTGAAGAACATAGAATTAGCCATGGATAAGGGAGTACTGCTTTATCAAAGTACAAATGGCAGTGATGATTTAGAGAATGAATTTAATTTGTGCTATTCTCCTTTTTATTACTAGTTAAACAATAAGCAAATGGGGCACAAAATATAAGTAGAATTAGTGTCTGAATGACTACTCTTATTTTTACAGTAGAATTCCTGATTTTTTTGGCCAGCAGCATGGCTTGAAGATTTCCTTAATGTTGGTGATTGTCATCTGTAACATCTACTTGGTAAAGACCCCATAGTAGCATTCATTAGTTATCCATCCCTCCAAAGCTGCCATTGATTTTACCTAATAGTGGCCCTATAGCACAGAATATAATGGCCCCTGTAGGTTTGTGAGGCAGGAAACGTCTATCAAATAGAAAGTCTTCTTTTTCCCTGAGGGAGCACCTAAAGGATATGCACCCTGGACCTTGTGAATAGCAGTCTAACATCTACCCAACCAAGGCTGCCACCAAGGCTGGTTAACAATCCTCCCTACCCCAAAGCCATCAAATAAATGTTTACTCATAGTGACCCTCTAGGACAATATAACTACCCCTGTGGGTATCCAAGAATGTAGCTCTTTACTGGACTAGAAAGCCTTATCTTTCTTCTGTGGAGTGTTTGGTGTTTTTAAACTGCTAATCTTGCAGTTAGCAGCCCAGCGAGTCACCCACTACACCAACAAGGGTGAACTAGATATACTCTTCTGACTGAGTTCTTGGGCCAACAGCAAGTCTAACATGCTTTACCGATAGGGTCAGTTTGATAAAATTTCCAGTCTAATGACAGGGAAGTCTAATGTGCTTTCAATCAGGACTTGCTGAAAAGCTGAATGAATAAATGACTGAAATTTCACCAAATAGTGACATGTATAAAACAGAAAAACATTTCAGGAAAAATTTCACATGCATAATATAAAAAAAAAAATCAAACTCATTGCCAAGTCCATTTTGACTCATGCCAACCCAATTGCACAGGGTAGCACTGCCCCTGGAAGTTTCTGAGAGGGTCACTCTTTAAGGGGTGGAACTCATTTATCTCCCACAGAGGACTGGTGGGTATGAACTGCTGACCATGTAGTCTGCAGCCCAGCGCATAACCACAATGTCACCAGGTTCCTCCATGTATACAATAGAAAATCTAAAATACCCTATGCATAGTGTTACTAATAATTTCAGTGACATACAACTGTGCTATAATATTTCAAGAGGTATATTAAGCTAGAAACATACTACAATATCATGTACAATGTTTTCAATATGCATTTAGGAAGATAGGGTTAACATATTTAGATGACTATTTAAATTTATTAAGTTATACAAACACTGTGCAAATTTACCCCTAAGCCTTCAAAAATTAAAATATTTCACTTGTAGTCATCTGTTTATATACCCAGTAGATTTGGTCAAATTGATAATGTTTTACTTCAAGAAATCTTTATAAATAGTGTTTAATCCCATGACAGGTCCATTAATTATGCTTGCAGAAGAAATATAACTAATGGATACCTGTCCTATAGAATGATGGCATTCAGTAAATATTAATAATACAAACTCACTCTATCAAGCACCCTAGCATACTCAAACAAATAGATCATTTCATATGACTGGAGTTTTCTTTCAACATTCCCTTATGGAACACGAAAGGATGCAAAGCAATTTTGCATCCATTTTCAGCAAGATAGTCTTAAAAGATGCCATGGTGGAGAGACTATGCCTCCCAATAAACGGGTCTGTCAAAATTTGTATTTATGAATATGATAAAAACCCTCATGAAAATTTAGAAGATACAAATATAATGGCCGGCATGTATTACAATCTTGAAACCGGGGCTGTATGGCTAATAAGGGTAATGTTAAAATAAGCTTTATAGTTCAATAGTTTAGGTTAATTAAAAAGTTAGTTTCCTCATCCAGTCTCCCCTGGTGATAACATCTTAACTTTACCAGAGTGCCTTTATTCCTACCAACTTTCCTCTAGTTCCTAAATGCTTCCTCCCCACCCACTATCATGATCCCAATTCTAAGAAACTAGCACTAGTGCATTGTTTTAATTTAACTCAACACCTTATTCAGATTTCCCCCATTTTCCCTAATGTCCATTTTTCCTCTGCCAGAATCCCCTTGAGGAGATAGATGGCAGTATATTTGGTCATCATGTCTCTGTAGCCCTTTCTGACTCTGTTCTTGCCAACGGATCAGTGGGGGGTTTTAAGATTATTACTGGAATCTGAGGGTTGAGAGCAGTGATAAAGTTCTATCTCCTGATGAGAGCAAGTATCTTTAAAAATTATTTGAGGTTGTTTAGCTTAGAACTTGTTTCTCTTTCCCTACTTTATTTGTTCAACTGATTAAATAAATTATATTTATCTATTCAAGTTATTAAATACATTTCATTTACTTATTCAATTGCTTATAAGAATATGGGCTGGCGGATAGTTATTTTGTACTTTGTTATAATACAATATGCTCTTTATTGTGTTGCTCAGATCATCCCAGGTTTGGTTATTAGGAGTTCTTCGTGCTGACTGCTTTGTCCCATGGACCTGCATGTCCCCACACCTCCTTTCCATAACCACTTCCTTTCTTCTTTTCTTGTGAGAGATGCTTCAGGGTCACCTTGTATGCTCATTGCCTCATTTTGGACTTCAATTAGCAAGACATAGTTTTCCATTAGCAAGCCTTGGTTTCTTGTATCAGAAAATGGTATTAGAAACCACGATTTTGGAATTATGAGATGCTGTTGTGTCAATTTTGACTTATGGTGGCACTCTGCACAACCCACTGGAACACTGCCCAGGTCTGTACCATCCTCGTCATTCTTGTTTGAGCCCAGTGTTGCCTCTGCCTCCATCCTCTGCTTACGTGCTAATAAGAAATATTATCCCCTTACAGAAGGGCCGCGGGGAGGAGACAAGCCAGTCAGGGTGCAATGTAGCAATGATGAAACATACAACTTACCTCTAGTTCCTAAATGCTTCCTCCCCACCCACTATAATGATCCCAATTCTACCTTACAAAGCTGGCTAGACCAGAGGATGTACACTGGTACAGACAGGAACTGGAAACACAGGGAATCCAGGGCGGATGATCCCTTCAGGACCAGTGGTGAGAGTGGCGATACCGGGAGAGTGGAGGGAAGGTGGGGTGGAAAGGGGGAACCGATTACAAGGATCTACATTTGACTTCCTCCCTGGGGGACGGACAACAGAAAAGTTGGTGAAGGGAAACGTAGGACAGGGTAAGATATGACAAAATAATAATTTATAAATTACCAAGGATTCATGATGGGGGGCGGGGAGCGGGGAGGGAAGGAGGGAAAAAAATGAGAAGCTGATGCCAGGAGCTTAAGTGGAGAGCAAATGTTTTGAGAATGATGAGGGCAATGAATGTACAAATGTGCTTTACACAATTGATGTATATATGGATTGTGATAAAAGTTGTATGAGCCCCTAATAAAAAGATTGAAAAAAGAAATATTATAATCTAATTAACACATTTTCCTCATGAAGAAAGGGAAATGAATGCTGGCTTCCTATACTAAAATATGACAAATATTTGTAAAAATATGGCATTTTCTTAGGAAAAAAAAAGTGACCACCCAATTTAGGCATGTATCAAGGACATCTTAAAACATAACTTGGGTTTTAAATTTTATATTAGGTCATTATGCAGAGATATCTCAAGCATTTTCAAAAAGTTTACTGTTCGGGTTTTATCTCGAAGGGAAAACATTGGCGTAACACCTAAGTCACTGGTCGCAGGGAAGCTAACGGGGAAAGGGCTGGGTGTGAAGGTGCTTTCATTCTACTTGGGCCTTCTGATGCCAATTTTGGATTCCACCGCCTCTAGTCCTTAAATTGACACAGTTATTTCTGGGAAGTGGTGAGAAGCTTCAAACCTAAAAGAAGTTGTCAGTGAAGCTTAGTATTGTGTTTATCTTCTTATGGACGTCCAACAACCTTTCAGATTCTACAAGAATATGTGCTGAACTTCTGAATTGTTTCAACTCAATGCCCTTTATATGTCTTTTGAATGCATTGTATCAAATCGTTTAGGGGACTATCAAGTCACCTAGTTCTAAATCAAGCCCACTTGCTCCAGTTCTCATGGGGAGTCTGAGGCTCAGACAAGTAGCTCAGAGGCTTGAGTTTGTGTCTTCATCACGTGTGTAAGAAGATAGCAAAAGGCAGCAGTGGAAACATTTCCTAGGTTTGAGCAAAGAGATGGTTAAGATCTTACTGCATTTAGAAATTACTCAGTAACTAACACCTCGATTGTCTAGTACACGTATTTGCCCCTGCCTTCAGTGGTATAAGAACCCTGGTGTCACAATGTCTAAAGTTCTGGGCTACTAACAGTTGAAACCTACCGTCTACTCCGCCAAAGCTGCAACAGCCCACTTCTCCTAAGGTAACAACCTTGGTGGGCGTGGGGGTGGGGGGTGGCTAACCTTGAATGCCTGTGGGACAGTTCTTCTCTACCCTGTAGAGTCATTAGGAGTGGAAATTGACTCCATGTCAATATGGTTCTTATTGGACTTAGGTTCTATTTAATTTTCTTTTGGTTTAGTCAGTTCAGTTTTCATAGTTTCCTGCTTATACATCTCAAATATATTTCATATTATCTTAAGTGAGATAAACACCATAGAAAAGTATACTGACTATCTTGATTATATATATGGATCCTGGTTGGCTTATTCTAAGGAATACTATTGCACTACTAACCTCAAGGATAGCATTTCAAACCCACCAGGAGGGAAGGAAGTGGCTGTGTGCTCCCATCAGTTTACAGTCTCACAACCCCTAATGGGTCAATGAGAGTCAGACTTGATTCAGTAGCAGTGCGTTTGATTATATCTAGTACATATTTCTTATAAATGATTACCTAACTAATTATAACTAATTTCATTATAATTAATATTTTAAGAGTCCAGTTCCTTCCCTGTATAAGTGGATGAAATTAGTTTAAAACAATTTCAAAACAAACTCTTAGAAGTAGTAGCGTTTACAATATTTATTTTTTGAATGTGTTATTTTGTTCTTCCTTGAAGTCATCTAAGTCTGTCTTCTTGACCCTGTATCTGCATCAAAAGTAACCCCTTATTTGTGCATTAATCTCCACTGAAAAGGTTCTTTATTTGTAAATTAATACAATTTAAACCAAGCTGGGAAAAAAAATGTAGGTCTGCGTTATTGTTCATTATTTTAAATGTAAGAATTCTTCCGAGGGAATAGGTTGAGAATATAATAAATAACTTCTTTTGGTACCCAGGGTCAGTGGCTTGTTCCTGGTTTTAGAAAATTGAATTAACGGCAAGTGATAAGCTTACAACAAACACTTTTCTCTTTCAGGTCAATTTTAAACACTTCTCTCTTTCAGGTTAATTTGTTATTTAATGAGATTTAATTGATTACGTTTTTTTTTAACTTACTTTTTAAAAAATAAATGCTTTTATTCGGGGCTCTTACAGCTCTCATCACAATCAATACACTCATTCATTGTGTCAAGCACCCTTGTACGTATGTTGCCATCATCATTTTGAAAACATTTTCTTTCTACTTGAGCCCTTGATATCAGCTCCTCATTTTCCCCCTCCCTTCTCCACCCTCCCTCCCTCATTAACCCTTAATACATTATAAAGTATTCTTTGTTCCCTCTTCCTCCTCCCCCCACATATCGATCAGTGTGAGATAATTGATTATCTTTTAAAAAAGCTAGAAAAAAGACCATGTTTATAGTACAGTATTAGCACACCATTTCAATAACTTTCTTACGTGTATGTGTATTTTGCCCTGAAATTATTGATGAAGCCAAATACAATAAGAGAGCTTGTATAACTCCAGGAGTTGTGGATATGAAATTTTGAAAAAAATTAATATTACTACATTTTCTAATTCTATACTAATGGCAGATATGACTTGCATAATAAAAAAATATCTACAGCCTCTATAAAAGAAACAGCTATGACCCAGGCTTCAAAATCTATTTGAAAGATGTAAAAATAAAACTATAGTGAAACATTGCAGATATAGTTTTATTATGAATGGAAATTTAAAATAATAAATTAAACAAATATAATTCAAAAATTATATCCTAACACAAAATATAATAACGTATTTATTATGTGTTAGAACTATTAACTAAAAAGTGATAATTTGACTAATTTCCCAGATTGATATACTAGTATATTTTTAAATAAGAAATAATTCACTATATACTAAAAGTTAAACTTTTCCATATTTGCATTTTATTTATCTATTTGATGTTTAAAATTTTATAAGACAGTTTAGTTTTTTTTTAATAATTGGGATCTAATACATACATGCCATCATTCCGTAGTTCTATCATGACTAGAATTGAACAATTGCTCCCACAATCAGTTTCCAGATATTCTTTGTCTTCGTGGACTCCTTGACATCATCTCCTTTGACCCCACCTCCTGCTTTGTAGAACCCTCCTCCTGAAACCCTCATCTAATGTTGCTCCGATAGGGTCATCAATCCTGGGTTTTGTATACTGATACATGGGAAGTGATTAAGTCGATTCTAAATTAATAGTAGAAATGACCGAAAAAGTACATCACTTTAACTCTTTTTTATTTCTTTTTTCTTCAGAGTTCAGATATGAGCCCAGCCAGTAGCAGCACATCACTTCCTGTTAGTCCTCTTACAGAAGAGCCATTGACTTTCAAGGTAAAACATAAACCAAAAATGTTTCAATCTTCTTAAGATAATTAAATCATAATGGTTAATTTAAAAATAGTTTTATCTTAAAAGATGCTGTGAAGGTCTTCCTACTCAAGTGACTGTCAAATAATGATTTTCTACCTCTCATCATTCTGTGTGCCAAATAGTAATAAAGGTTTGAAATCCAAACCAATATTTTTTGAAATATGTTGCTTTACATAAGAGGCACACATCTTATTGTAATAGTTTGATATCATACAAATAAGAACCTTAGCATCTTTTATGTTTGTTGATTCATGAAATAAGTTTAGAATGAATAATTCACTCTCCATCTAAAAATCACATTCCCCTTAGAAATTCAATGGTACCAATAATTGCTTGCCTAATATTTGTAGCATAATAGTTTAAATAAAACCATGGATAAAGCAGTCCCCAAATACATAATATTTATGAAAAATGTATGAAAAATAGGGTTATTCCATATAGGAGGTTTTACATACGTTACAAATCTGAAGATTTTCTTATTTTGCTTTGTAAGATTTCTGGTTCCTTTTAACCTTAAATTTATAGATAGCCATTTTAGGCATATACCATAGATACTTAGATTTTCTTAAAATTATTATAAATAGTAGTATTTCTTCAAACCGTGAAATATAATGTGAATGTATTGAATGCAGTGATTTTGGCATATTTTGGTATAAAAACATGTAGACACACATTTTGAGTTCACTGTGATATTCATATCTTAAGGAAATGTGATATTAATTTTTTCTCATCTTAGAACTATGACTTATTCAACTTAATATGGTAGATGACACGATTTCAAGGTGCACAGTATTTGCTGTATTGCTGAAGTGAAAATTACAGGGGGCTATGAATTCCATTGACTAGAGAAAGATGAGGCTTACTGTGGAAAGCCCTCGGGGACTGTTCTGCTCCATCTTATGGGCTGTGATGAGTGGGAATCCACTGAGTGACAGTGAGTTTCATTTTTTTCCCCTTTTGACAAATTTCATTGAGGCTGTCCAGTTCCTTATCTATAAATGCTTTTTTCCTTAATGATAGCCAGTAATAGTTTTTAACAGCTCACTTCTATGCCAGGATATTGTTAAATATTAACAATCTTCTAATTATATAAAAAAAGACTTTGATTTATTAATTCAACAGCAAAATGTAATATTTCAAAGTTGAGTGTTACTTGGTATTTCCCTCTTATAGTGCATGCATGGAGAAAATCAATAAAGCCATCATATAGTTAGAAAGACTTTTTTTTGTTTTTTTATTTAGTTATTTATTTTTAAAGATCATTTTATTGGGGGCTCTTATAGCTAACAAGACTTTTATTGAACTTTCAAAACTTCATCAGAAGCAATTCTCCTTCTAATCGAAAATAATGAATTCTTACCTTGAAATGTAATGTATTTTTTAAGAGCAGTAAATTTAAAGTTTAGGTCTATTGCAGTATTCGCTGATGTAGAACTAATATGCATGTCGTTATTTTAGATCCTTTAATAGGATATAAGAGATCAATGTTTTCTCCCTGTACATACTTTTAAATATTTTTATAAGAAATTAAATTACCAGTGCATGTTATTGACTTTTGATGCCCAATATAGCAGTAATATTCTTATTTTACTCTTTTGTGAAAAATAAATATATAGGCTTCTAAAATTTGTTGGGGGAAATGCCATGACCTTTTACATCAAATGTCCAAGAACTTATAATTTATAACTCCATATATTAGAATATCCCACTACTTTTTAGAAGTTTATACCATCAAATTTTGAAATTACGAAATCAAACTTCCGCATTTACTTCTACTTTTTTGTTTATAAGTTAGTTATTATATAAAATAAATGTTTTCAATATAATTAAATCACAATGGTTAATTTTAAACTAGTTTTTGCATAAAACTCTTTTTATCCACAGTTCCTCAGTCAGTTTGTTGTAATGAGTTTGGCTGTGGTGCTGGTATTTCAAATACTAGTAGAGCATCCCATGGAGAACAGGTTTCCACAGAGCTTCCAAACTAAGGGGCATTAGGAAGAAAGTAAAAGCTGTCCAGTTCTGAAGTATTAGCCACTGAAAACCTTATTAATAGCAGCAAGAGCACTGTCGTATTTAGTCAATAAAGGTGAGTTTCTCAACTTACACGCCCTCCATGTGCTGGGAAAGCGCTGTCTCCTCCATTAGAGTTGGCCTGAAGGAAATGAATGGATCAAAGCTTTCAGGACCTTTATTTACAGATGGGGTGCCACGCAAAATGAGAAGACACAGATGCAAACATCCGTAAATAATCAGAAAGTGAAATGTACAAATATTGTAAATTGAAAGTCATCAGAAATGATCAATATCCTAATCATCAATCAGCTGAAATCGACTGGCATTGACGTTTGGGGTCGGGCAAGCATACGGCCGACAACGTCAGAGAAGAAGAATGGAGAGAGGAATGTCACCACATGAAGTATCCAGAGGGATCTTTTAAGACTGTCTTGAAGAACAATATCATCTGGGATAGGGTAATACCTATATGCCTATCAAATTCATGCACAACAGTAATGCTAGTGAAGAAGAAATGAAAGGATTTTACCAATATCTTCCGTATGAAACTGATCAAACATACAATCAAAATTCATCGACAATGGTGGGCCATTGAAATACAAAATTGGCAGTAAAACAGGAAGGATCACCAGTTGGAAAATGTGGATGAACATAAAAAAGAAGCTGAAGATGACATGATGGAATTTTGCAAGATGAAAGAATTCCACATCTCAAACACCTTTTTTAAAACAACATAAATGGCTGCTATCGGACATCACCAGATGAAAAAGACACGAACCAAATTGATGACATCCGTGGGATGTGAAGAGCTCTGTTGGCAGTGCGGGTTCTGTGCTGAGCCTCCAGGCTGGTGGCTCAAACCCATGGCTGCTCTGAGGGAGAAAGATGTGGTTCACAGGGGCAGTTCTACTGTGTCTCATAGGGTCACTACCAGCTGGAACTGACTCAATGGCAGCGAGTAAATTGGAAGAGGCAATGGGGAAACTGAATATTATCACTGAAAAAAAAGCCAGGTGATTAATATGGGAAAGACCATCAAGTGTAATACTCTGTTCATGTAACTACATAATGTGTAATGTATGTAATTTTATATTTGTATACATATATAAGGTTTATAGTTGATATATAATTATATATAACTATGAAATACACAATGTATAGAATATGGAATGTACAAAATGCTAACATAGTTATATAATATATATAAAACTATATTTTATAAATTACTGGATAATTTCTCTTTTTTTCAAATTATAATATAGATAATTTATCTATTTTCTGATTTGCCCTTATTGACTATGTGAAATAAATAGTGTAGAGGGAAAATCAGAAAAGAGACACTATCAAGCATCAATGCTTTGGATAATTCATACTTTTTAAAAAAGATTATTGTATTGACCACTTATTTCTGTTTTAAGAAAATCATATACGTTTAGTAAAACAGAGAAGAGTTAGGAACTGTATTAGTCTAGGTACTTTGGAGAAACAAATCCACAGCGACTCATGTATAAGAGAGAGTATTATGTAAAGAAAAGGTGCATCATGAAAACATCCCAACCCAATGCTGCCCAAGCCCACAAGTCCAACATTAACCCATTAACCCAACACCAGTCCACAAAGTCCTCCACCTCACAAAACAGAGGCAATGATGCCGACTGCAGTAGGAAAGCTGAGTCAGTGAACGGATAAGCAGCTCAGCACTAGCAGGGGTCTCCACACGGCTGCTCCAGCACCCAGGGCTGCATTGGGATAGGTCCATGTAGCTTCTCCTTTGGGATGTCTTGTAGGAAGTCAATCTTGCAAGCTGAAGCAGGGAACTGCTAAGGCAGCTGCACCCTGGTGCGACCATCACAAAACAAGAGACCCGAGAACTCGAAAGGCGAGGCTTCACCACCCATTTATCCCTCCGCCTTTCAACCAGCCCCACATGTGATGATCGGCCAGGCTGGCACAATTAACTAACTCAATCCACCCCTTGCCAACCTGGCACCTGTATATAATTCCTACCTTCACAATTGCAATTAATACCTATACCTTAACCCTATAATCCTGTGAATTTTTTCCCTTACCTATGAAAATTTGTAAGCCAACCACTTCATGCCTTTATCTCCCCTAATTTTAGTTATCCAATTTAGGAACCTTGGTGAGTTAGGAGATTACATTGGACTGAAACCCAGTTCTTCCACTTACTGCATGACCTTGAGCTCATTACTTCCTGCCTCCTTTTCTCCAGGCACAGGAGAAAATCCATGTGTATGCTGATAAGTGGTAAATGCTTGGTGGGGACAGCAGTAATTTTGGTCTAATTGATCGACTAATATATCCACTATCCACTGCCAATGATCCAATTCCATTCCTCAGGGGCCCTATCTTGGTTTTGGAGACTGTCAATCTTTAGGAGAACAAAGAGCCTCCTCTGGCTCTTGAGGAGCACAGGCAGGTTTGAAGCTACTACTATAGTTGTATATGTGGGATTTCTCTAAATTTAAATCACGTAAGTCCTATCTGTTGTACATAACAACATGAAAGAAATCATAGTACTCAACCACTTTTATTTTATTTTCCAATGTGAGTGTAGACATGTGTTTTAACCATACCTCTTTTACTACAATGATTATTAATGCTTAACATTCATTTCTAAAAATCATGTTATTCATTTTATAATCATGAGTATTCCGTTATGCTCCAATGTCAGATTCATCTTGTAAAAATGAGTAAATATAATGAATTTGTCTTAAGGGAAAACCAGTAAATACAATTAAATGCTGTTTGGAAAAAACAACTCCTCTCACAATAAGAACATATGGGATCTTTTCATAAAAAATACAACACAGGAAAAATTTCTATAATTCCCCAAACCCCATTGTAAGATCATCTCCTAAATGTACATCTTCCTTTCATAGGATATAGTTTCAGCCTATCAGAATACTGAGAAAAAATGTCTTGTGAACCAAACACCATTTATAGTTCAATGCTTTATATGCTGTAGCATCAGTTCACTAAGTTGGATATCAGATTAGTTCACTAAATATGAGATTATCTTGTTTACTAAAGCATAATGTATAGAGAAACAACTGGAGACGTCAGGAGAGAAGATAAGAATCCAACATTGTAAATCTTTACAGGATTAGTGAACCTCATCTCTATCCTGGAGAGCGGCTGGTGAATTTGAACTGCAGACCATGTGATCAATCCAATGCTTACCCTCCGATGCCAACTCTTAGACATTCTGTGTGGCAGTTTTCTACCCTGTGGTCGGTATGAGTTAGTAGAGACTCGATGGCACTGAGGTTTTGTAGAGCATTCTGCTTTCCTTCGTTTTTCAAGCATCCTTCTGAATCCTGTTCCCCCACCAGATCCTTGAGATTGTGGCTAGTTAGCTCAGCACAGTGTCTTTTAAATATCGCCTGCTAAGATCAGGTCTCGTGTGTATGTTGCACTGGGTGGGTTAGGCTTGGAATGGTAGTGATTTGTTCTTGGGATTATGGTACCAGCTGGAAAATGCAGAGAAAATTATGGCCCCTCGCGTTTTCTGAAGAAATTTTTATTCTTTACATAGATAAATCTTCTGTATTTAAAATATGACGTCCTAGTGTTTAGTAGACTGTGGTTGCACAGTGGTTAAAAGATCGTTGCTAATCAGAAGCTTGGTGATTTGAATTCATCAGCTCCTTCATGGGGCTAGATGGAGCAGTCTGTTTCTGCAAAGATTTGTGACCCTAGAAACCCCATGGGCCAGGTGCAACCTGCCCTGTGGGTCACTACGAAGTAAGAACTGTGTGGAAGTAGGTTATGGCTTAGTGGAAGAAATAAGCAAGAGGCGGTGGGGGTGTGTGTGTGATTATTATGGCCTGATTATTAGAATATATAATCAGAGTGTAATTTTATTTTTGAGGAATCAAGCTACATTAAGGAAATAATGTCAAATACAAAAATGACGTCAATGTCCTTCCCTAATGGGAATCAATTTTAAAAGGATTCATTATTTATAACATGTACTATAAGTAATTATTTTTAATGAATACAACATTTTGTTTCAGTTCATCTACTGCTTCGGTAACCAAATTTTCAAAAACTCAGTGCCCTAAAAAATTTATTACTATCGTTTCTGATCTTGTATATTTAATGTGTTCGTGTAAGCAATTCTTGTTTGCGGTTTTGCATGTAGGTCTAGTCAGACAGTGGCTGAGAAGTCTCAAGTGGGCTAGAATCTTGTGATAGTTGAATTTATGTGACAAGTTGGTTCAACTCTGATCTCAGTCGTTTGGTAGGCACTGGATTCAGCATCAAGTGCTCCAGCATCAAGTAATATAATGTTACCTGTCGTTATGATTGGATGTGATCAGCCAATCAATTGGGGGTATTATGTGCATCCAATACTTAAATAGCTGTTCTGTTACAACTAATTTTCTATTGTTTTGATTCCTTCTCACTTGATCTCTGGTTCATCGCATATAAACTTATATATGCCTTGAGCATATGGCCTTACCTGCACATTTTGGATTCAGCAGCTCCTGCAATCCTGTGAGCCAGCAGAAGTTTCCAGCCTGCCTTCTAGCCCAAGAATTTGGGACTTGCCAGCCTCATCAATTGCATGAGAAATTTCCTCGACTTAAATCTACCTTTATCAATATGCATGTCATCTGTATCTCTATGTTAGTTTCACTGGCTGTTCTCCTCTAGAGACAATCAACTAAAACAACTTCCAAGATGACTTTCTCTATTCACACGTGCGCTACCTGGGCCTACCTGGCTGGAATAACTGGAAGCTGGTTAGTCTCTCTTTCATCCTTCCTCTTTATTTCTCTCTCTCCCACTTCAGGGGCCTCTAGTTCTCTCAGCACCATGGCCAAGAATTCCCTCAGCATTGGATCATGGCTTTAGAGTGATTACACTTCTTATGTGGCAGTTGGATTCTCGATCAGCAAATGTTCCAAAAGTAAAGGAAGAGCGAGCCTCCAGGACAATTACAGACTAAGTTCAGAAATGCACTGCTTCACATTCACATCTTTCTATTATGTAAAGAGTTACAGGGTGTATTGAAGGCCCCCTGAGTCTACCACCATGTTGAAAGATTTATTAGAAAGGCCATAACTGAGGTGAGTCACATGAAACATACTCTTCCCACGCAGTGAAAAAGCAGCAACATCCATGCTATGTGTTTGTACAGAGGAGCCCATTTTGGACCCCATCTCCAGATTTTGTTGTTTTTCTGGGAACTAGACAAGAAACCTAAGAGTGGCATAGTAAGTGCAACGTTGGGCCTTGGATCACGAAGTCAGCAGTGCAAAACCACCAGCAACTCTCTGGGGAAAATAAGAGGGTCACTGAGAGTCAGAATTCACTTGATGACCAGTGGGTTAGAGGTTGGTTGTTGTGGTGGTGGTGGTAGTGGTTTTATGTAGAACCCTTTTACCCAGCCTGTACTGAAATAGCATATTTAAAGAAGGAAATTAAGTATTCACCATAAATTACGAATGGTTTAGGCATAGGGAGTCACTCATCACTAATTGGAGGTTGTATTATTGTTTTATTAGTCATCTTGATTTTATATCATTGTTGAGAATATACACAGCAAAACTCATGCCAATTCAATAGATTCTACACGCACAATGCGGTGCTATTGCTTAGTGCAGCCATTCGCCCCTCCTTTTCTGAGTTGTTGATGCCCATCCACATGGATTCACTGTCCCCTCAAGGTCCTAATCTTTCAAGTGGCACTTGTCATTTTGTTGTCATTATGTAAACCAGCATAAGGCTGCAGGCAGTTCCAACCCATAGTGACCCTGTGACCAAGAGAATGAAGCACAGCCCGGTCCTGTGCTGTCCTCGCAGCTGTTTAACTAGTTAAGGTCAACTAGGACTTGGCTTTTGGAAGACTTCAAGGGATATTTTGGGTTGAGGTGCAGGGGTTATCTCGGCAATAGTTTGAAGGGTTCATCCAAAGTCCATGGCTCCTAAATGTCTGGAGGCAGGAGTGTTTGCATGTCTATTCTACCTTGTTTGAGCAGGAGTCCTCTGTCGAATGTCAACCTAACACTGTGATTCTTCCTGACCTCGTGGCAAAGAAGGCAGTTGTTCCCGGAGGACAATGTTTGCACATTACACGTGCTCCATCTGACCCTCCTTTCCCTGCTTCGGGTACAGAGAACAGCTGTGGTGTACTGGATGGCCATTTGCAAGCTTTAAGGGCTCAGACAATACAGAAAAAAAGTATATGGAAAAGTAGAAGCACCAAACACGCTGTTAGACCAATTAATTGGCATGTCCCGTAAAACCATGACCCTAAACCTACTGGGTGATATCTGACTTGTAGAGGTGCATAATCTCATGCCAACTTGAGGATATTAAGAGTGACAAGGTGGAGTCTAGCCTGTCAATCAGGTCACAGTCTGATGATGCCTCGTTGTGGGCGTGACCTTCTCATGAGGATTCTGGCAACTTCCTCTCCGGAGGCGGGGCATACTCTCTCTCTGTCTCTGCCTTCATGGTCGTGTGGACAAGTCACATGGAGCTAGACTGAGACCTGAACAAGCCATGCGGGCAGCAGAGACCTGTGGATACAGCCCTGTGATGCTTTTCAACCACCGACCTGAGATCTTTCTGCAATCAGCAGCACTGCACGAGCAACGTGAGTCCGAAGAGGAATTTACGGACTAGTGTCAGACCTGTGGGCTATTATTGGATTTATGGACTTGGCCTAGACTGGGCTGGGATATTTTCTCCACATACGATTGCTCTTTGATATAAAGTTCTCTCTTACACACATACGACGCTTTCTGGATCTGTTTGTCTAGTCAACCTGGACTAACACACCTACAAACAAAGGCAACAAATTCCATGAGGCATTTGGTTACACATCAGCAGGCTCAACAGCTTCTCTCTCTTTCTTTCTGAAAAAACTAGTATATCTACCACATAGTTTTTGCCAAATCAACTTTTTACAGGTGTACAACTTCCTGATAGCATTGTACAGTTATCAGCTGGGCAACCCTATCCTTAATCTGTGATATTTTTCTGTCACTCTTAACTCCCTTTTCCCTGTCCCTGCCCCCTTGGTCACCACTAATAAGTTTGGGCCTATAGGCATTTTCATCTTCTTGTATTTTATGTTGTCATACAATATTTATCCTCTTTGGATTGCCTTATATCAGAATAAAGTCTTCAAGTTCCATCCACATTGGAGCATCTATAAAATTTCATTTATCCTACTGGATAAATGGTGTTCCATGTTTTGTTACCATTAATCTGTTGACAGGCAATTTAAATATTTTACTAAATTTTTATCATAAACCCTGATACTAAAATTGAAATGAAAATAAAAACTATCAAATGAATATTTAGGATAGGTTTGCACATTATTATTTTCTATTAACTTATTTCTTCTACTGGCCCTCTCAAGATAAATTTTCAAAAGCCCTCAAGATAATTATTTGGCTTTTGCAAACAGCATTACTGATGATGAATGATTTTATTGTAAGACAAATGACAATTCTGTGCTCTAATGAAACAAATAAAATTGTATTTCCATAAATTAAATAAAAAACCTAATTCTGTTTAATTCATGAAAAAATATATGCAATTTCTCTCAGACATAGTAGACCTCAGGGGGAAATATTTTAATTGGAAACAGAAGTGAATACTTTCACATTGCAATACAACCCTCATTTTGCAGTCCAAATCTTTTTTACACACTGTCCATATGACTTCATTTGAAGACTGTGTACAATATTAAAGGAAACACACAAACTTGTCAACATGAATGCATGCTAAAAATGATGACTGACCCCTTTCCGTATGATCTTCAGATCATATAGTCTGTTCCTTTCTTAAATTTAAATCCCAATGAGGGTTTTAATCTTTGTTTGCATTACCTAGATTAGTGCTTTTGATATCTCTTAATTTAGAGGGTTCTCCAAATGGTAGAAATTGAATGTTTCCTTTGAAAAAATCGCTTATTTTACCCCACTGTCAGAGGAAGGGGCCTAATTTTTCTACTAACTCTAGCCAAAGAGGTCCTTTACTTAGTACACAGAATCTATTAAACATTTGTTAAAAGATGATTGGAAAATTGAATTCAAGGATCTACTTTGTGAGTATTATTGAGTTAGGCAGAGTCTAGGAAAACTACCAAAAGATACACAAACTTCGACTGTATAATGCACTTGGCCGAATCAGAGGATATTGCAGGATAAATTGAATAAGCTGGTAGCATTCAAATACAGAAGATAGGAGGATCCTTATGGAATTATCCATGAATGAAAGTCAAGATGTTGCACTACTACTAGTAAAATCCTATAGCCTATAGGAACCTTGAATGTTTGGGTAAATTAAAAAAAAAAAAAGTTGGTTTATTTGACAAGTATTTAATTTATAAAGGAATTTGTTGAAGATAAAATAATTTTTTTTTGGCCTCTTGTTTAATCATTTCATAGAAAAGTATGAGAAATGTACAAAAATGACTTTCTGCTTAAACTTACACTTAAAGGAGAATTTTAAGAGCGCCATTGCTAGAGTCCCTCCCAGACACAGCGACGTCTTTAAAAACGAAGTCGGACAGCAAAAGCTTAAACCACA
>NW_022111369.1:27388586-27389510 GCF_000313985.2 Echinops telfairi | reverse complement strand
ATGATGATGGCAGCATATGTGCAAATGTGCTTGACACACTGGATGAATGTATGGATTGTGATAAGAGATGTAAGAGCCCCCAATAAAAGTATTTATATATATATAACAAGCATCTCTAGGTGATAGATGAAGATAGATAAAGGATTATGAAGTGTGGTTATGATCATATCAAAACTGTTCTGTGATATTGTACATTTTAAGCTGACCAAAGTTTTAATGTTATTTCTTTAATAATAAAAGATTAGCAACCCTGGAAAAAAAGAAAGAAAATAAGCTTTATCCTAAAATAAAAAAATAAAATAAAATTGTAGAATTACCTTTTTATGTAAGCTGAGGAGCGCACATGTTCTTTGTTGTTTCCTATATTATGTATCATAAATCCAGAGTGTACTTCAGAGATCGTGTGCTGTAAGACAGTTTCATTTAAATGAGAATTTGGCAATCCAAGTAAAATTCAAAGATCATTATTCCTTATTAGCATGCCTACTTGAGATGGACCACGAAAATCAGAAAGTGGGCGCAACCTCTAAGGCAAATCCCCTTTGACTATGGACCATGGATGGGAAAGGCCTTGTGACCAGACAGCACATGGTAGGGTGACTTACTGCTGTTGGAAGGAGGACAGTAACACCGGTGTCATTTCATGTCCCACTTCATCCAACATATCACTCTTACAGTTTTTAAGATATTTTCTACTTTGTTTTCGATTGAGGTTTTCCTGTGGTTCATTCTGTTGTGAAAAGTATGATATGTGACTTGTATGCTGGCAGAACTATTGAACGTAAATAAACTAATTAATTATTTAAAAAGTGGTCCCAGCTTGAGTTTGGTTTATCTCAACATGAATCCCATTTGGTCATTCTTGAAAATGTCTACTTAAATAACTTGTGAGTTTTTGAAGTTGAATCCTATCAATCAGACTTG
>NW_022111369.1:27380815-27385972 GCF_000313985.2 Echinops telfairi | reverse complement strand
TAACAAACCCAGGGACAAGGGACAACAAGTGATACAAATTGGTGGGGAGGTGGCTGTGGGAGACCTGGTAGGGCAGTTGATTCTTTAACATCAAGTAGTTTGAAAACATTGTGGGTATTTCTAAAACTATGTAATACAAAAAGGTATTTGATGTAAAATGTATTACTGAGGTGCTGTACACCTATTGTTTGTACTGTACTGCTGAATTGTCGATTCTGAAAGATGCCATGAAATAAGAAAAGGGGACAAATGTTCTTCTGGGAAGTTTTAATATCTATCAAAACATTAACATTTCTTTGCTGCATTTTTCATACCACACATAGATACCCTGCTAGATTCGTTATATTAGTTTTGTTTTCAAACTGGCATATGGATGGCATTAAAAAATTGGATAATAATCATGAAAAATTACATTTACTATTACCTCCATTAAATAATTTTTTCTTAATGTAGTAATAATGGAACCCACTTTAGAGTACATTCCACATGAAGTATGACAATATGATTTCACAGAAACTTACTTCTTTGGGGTAATGACTAAATCATCCAGAAAACTGGGATATCAATAATTGCTAGGTAGATGTATTAGACTATCATTGACATCCTAATAATAATATATCAGAAGATAGATGTAATTTGAATATACTGAATATCTTTTGATTGTGCCATATACTCAAATAAGAAAATGTTCTGTTTTCCCAAATTTCTTGAATTATATTGTTGGGAGTCAGTTTATTCCTTTTATGATGGTTAGATTTTATGTCAACTTGATGTACATGGGGTGGAGTACAACCTAGGAATCAGATTGCAATCTGATAACCCCTCACTGGAAGTATAGCCTTATCATGAGAGCCTCTGTGAGAACTTTTCTCTGTTTTAGCCCCTCTTTCTTGCTTGATGGGATCCTGAGTCTCACATCTGGGGCTACATGGTCCCATGTGGCTAGGAGCTACGGGCACCCTGCCATGTTCCTGAGACCTGGGTGCCCTACAATGCTGCAAATACCTGCCTGAAAGGATCTCCCAGATTCCCAGTTCCCCTTCCTGTGGCATCAGCTACCAGTACATGAGTCTGAAAAGCCTCCAGGTATCATGTAACCGATGAACTTGAGTTGAAATGGGGTGGGCTGTTTCCTTTATATGAATTTATTTCTTGATATATGTATTTTTTCATATAAATGAGTGACTACCCCCCCCAAAATCGGAGTTTTTTTCTGCTGGGCAAGCATGAAACCACTCCCTCTGAGTTAGTGCACCCAGTGGCATTGCCTGGGAAGGTGGATTGTTTTTCGTGAAAGTAGTTTAGCTTGAACCTCGTTTTTTGTGATGGCTGATTTAAGAGAGCAGCATGTGGCTGTGAAATTTTGTCTCCTGCTCGGGAAAAATGCCACAGAAACTGCTGTGATGACACTGCTTACAAACACAGCTCTCTGGGGGGGAAATCAAGTATATGAGTGGTTTTCTCAGTTGAAAAGACGTGAAATGTCGATTGATGACAAACCTCATTCTGGATGTCTGACGACGTCCCTAATGGAAGAAAATGCTTACAAAAGTCTTGCACTTGTGTTCGAAGACCAATGCTGGACCATTGAAGAGATGGGGGATTTATCTGGACTGTCTTGAGCACAGCTCAACAGATTTTAATGGCGACTGGAAATGAGAAGGGTCACTGCGAAATGTACGCCTCGGGTTCTGACCGACCAGGGACACGTGCGTCCAGTGGGAATGCACTTGAATGAACGTTCTTTCTAATGCGGTGATTTGAAAGAACCGCTCCAAAGTAATCAGACTCTTTTTTCCAAGGTCATTCCTGGTAACAGTGTGCTATTCTTATGACCCCAAAGCAAACATCAATCAAGCCATTGTCACTTTGCCTAAAAAAACTTGTCGAGTGAAATAAAAATCAAGATGATGCTCATTTGTGTTTTTTTTAATTGAGGGGATAGTGTATTTGGAGTTTATTCCACCTGATCAGACTCTTAATCAAGCTTTCCATTTAGAGGTTCTGAAAAGATTGTGTAACAGTGTGTGACAAAAAAGGTGGGATTTGTGGCAGGCAGCAGGTCTGATTTTGCCACCCTGACAACCTGCTTATGCAGCCATCTCAGTGAACCAGTTTTGGTCAAAAATCAGCATGCCTCTCTGGCCCCATTCACCTGACTCATCCCACCTCTTTAGGTGTAACTTCTTTTTGTTTCTGCGAAGGAAGTGGGACATGAAAGGATAGTGATTTGAGGACATAGAAGAGAGGTGAAATAATTTATAAATTATCAAAAGTTCATGAGGGAGGTGGGAGCGTGGAGGAAGGGGATAAAAATGAGGAGCTGATACCAAGGGCTCACGTAGAAAGCAAATGTTTTGAGAATGATGATGGCAACAAATTTACAAATGTGCTTGACACAATGGATGGATGGATGGATTGTGATAAGAGTTGTACGAGCCCCCAATTAAATTAATTTTAAAAATAAATAGAGCTTTGGATACCTGACGGAAAAAAAATAAGAGAGGAGAATAAAAAATGAGGGAGGAAATATCAGCCATCCAAACAGAGGGGGTTTAAAAAGTGTTTCCAAGTGTGTAGTTGCAGATTTGACAAATATATTAAGTGTTATGGAAAGTACTTTGAAGGTAATAAGGTTGTTTTGTAAAACAATTTAAATTCATAGCTTTGAAAAAAATTCAGTTTGGGGGGTACCTCATGTATGTATACAAATATGAAATAAATATGTATATTTTATACATATATATATACATATATATATATATATAAACACGTGTCCTAGGATGCACACGCGCACACATGTTTTTTCTCTAGAAAATGCAGCTTACTGCAATTTTATACTTACTTGGACATGTCCTTTGCGTTGTGCGTTTAATTTTAACTTAGTAACTGTAGTGGAAACACATATATTAGGAGATTGGATAAATACCTACAGTGTAGGCTGAGCATTTTATGGTGACTTTTATTGCATTTGTTTCTTATTAGGGATAAAATTTATATTGAGTATTTAATCCTTACTTTATAAGAAAGACTAATGGGAAAGACTTTGGCAGCAGTCTTTGAGTCTGAAAGTTTTTAAAAGCTGGGCAGAAGTGCCAAAGCATCATTGGGATAAAGGAATTTCGTTTGCTCACTCTCCTATGTGTCTCTGCCAGGGAACCTAACCTTTGGCAACAGAAGCCAATAGAAAAATGGGACCATGCCAGTGGCAGCACTATCCTAAAGGATGATAGGTCATAATTCCTGGTAATCATACTCACATGGGACATTCTTACAGACATCCCTTGCTTATAGTAAACTCTTTTCTTTCACTTTCTTATTCCTTCCCATGGGCATCAATCACTTGGAGACAGTTCTTTTACTATCACTCTCACAATTTCTGCTACTTTCTTGAACATGGTGAGTCTATCATAATAATTAATAAACATTTTTGAAGTTCAACCATGATAAAAGCAAACAAGAAATCAACCAATGTACCACAGTGAGCAAATATGCTATAAAACACCACTTGAATGATATCAATTTGAGGACTAAGATAAAAGATATTACTTTGAGGACTGAGATGCACCTACCCCAAGTCATGGTATTTTCAACAACCTCAGATACACAAGAAAGCTGGTAAAGTAAGACGGAAAACGGCAGAGGGAAAATCACTGATGTATTTAAACCATGGTTTTGAGTATCCTTACACATCTGTCGTGGAAGAAGCCTGACCAAAAAGCTCCTTAGGAGCCAAGATGGCAAGCCTTGGTCTCATATACTTTGGATGTTATCAGGAGGAACCTGTCCTGGGGAATGGACATTCTTCTTCATGAAGTGGAGAACCACCCGAAAAAAGAAAGATCCACCACACGATGGCTTGACACAGCAGCTGCCAGAATGGGCTCAAATGTACACAATTGGCTGTTACCATGGCGCAGCACAGGCAGTTTTTTGGTCTGTTGTACATGGGTGGCATTGAGTCGGATTCCTACTCACCTGTATCTGACACCAGGTCTATGTGTAAGATCTTTATCAAATGAAAGCATTGTGGGTGCTAACATGAACAAAGTCTGATGTACAGAAGCATACATTTGGGGTGTGTGTGTGTGTGTGTGTGCATGTGTGTGTAAATCTACAGAAAATCATAGGGATGGTGATAATTGAATATATCTATAAAAAGAGGGAAGTATTTCAACTTGTTTTGGTTGAGGGGAGAATGTCAAAAGATCTAAGCCAAAAAAACAAATAATAGTAAAAGTTCAGAACCTACATCCTAAGTCCTGGGACTCTATAAAAGGTAATAATCCTCAGTTGTAAGTTGCTTCATGGAAGAGAATTTGCTTGTTATGAAGACATTTTATACATTTCATGAATTTTAAAGCTATTCTATAGGTAGTCATCTGTAGGAAGCCAGCAAGAGTTGTATGATACGGTGCACAAATTGTAAAGCGCAAAATGGAGAACATTTTATTGTTCCCCTTAGGTTTGATTTGCTCTGAATAGGTTCACTTGGAACTTTATTTTCACAATCTTAGTCATTAGAATATAAGATTGTATTATTTGGTTGTTGGTAGGTTTCATCTATTAGTGACCCTGTTTATAACCGAATGACGCACTGCCGGGACCTGCACCATCCTCTTATTTATAGCTTTGCTTAAGTGCATTGTAACAAATTTTTCAATCCATTTTATTGTCTTTCTCTTTTTGTTGACCTTTAACAAGAATGATGTGTAATCATTGTTTTAATCATTTACTGGGGGTCTCTTACAGATCTTATCACAATCCATACATATATTCATTGCGTCAAGCACATTTGTACATATGTTGCCACCATTGTTTGCAAAATATTTTCTTTCTACTTGAGCCCTTCATATCAGCTCATTTTTTCCTCCCCCCGCCCCCCTCCCTCCCTCATGAACCCTTGATAATTTATAAATTACTAATTTCCCATGCCTTACACTGACCTTTGTCTCCCATCACCCACTTTTCTGTTGTCTGTCACCCTGGGAGGGGGCTATATGTCCATCATTGTGATCAGTTCCCCCTTACTACCCTCGTCTTTCCCTTACCCTCCTGGTATTGCTACTCTCATTATTGGTCCTGAGGTGGTTATCTATCCTGAAATCACTGTGTTTCAAACTCTTGTCTGTACCAGTGTACATGCTCTGGTCTAGC
>NW_022111369.1:27378252-27379260 GCF_000313985.2 Echinops telfairi | reverse complement strand
AAAAATTCAATACACAGCTTTGGGGGGAAAAATCCATTTTTGTGTTGTTTGTTCTGGGTTTTTGGTACCTCCTAGTATATTGACCTAAGAAAACTAAACAAAGTATTATCATCTGTTTCTTGAGGTTAAGATTTCCAAAATGGACCACACTGAGGACTGAAATGTTTTCCCTATTCGAACAACAATAAGTGACCTACCATAATTTTACCTACAATAATTTTATCTGTAACCTTAAATATTCCTTGCCAAGGAAATTTTGGTGACGGGCACAGGAAGAGCAACAGGTGTCCGGACTGTTGCACAGGTAGCAATGTCACAGATGTAAGATTTGGATCTTATGTCGAGCCAAGAAATCTTTTTCTGTTCATAAAGGTGGAGCTAATTATTAAAATGGTTTCATTTCCCCTTAATTGTTAATTGGTTGCTATATTAATAGAAAGGAACTCCATCATGTTGAATTAATGCCGGCTAAGTATAACCTTTAGTATAGTTTTTCATCTTTCCTGTTTTGACAAATTTCTGCTCTCCACTTAAATCTTAATTAAACACTGCCTCTTATGTAAAATTCTTCTCTAGATTTTTCAAAACACACTGAATTCTGAATATGAAATATTAAAATGTTTTATCAAATGTATGGGTTTTATAATCTCAATAAATGGATATTTTATTTGAGCAGTTGTCGTAGTTATATTGTTTATATTTTCTCTCAGTACCTAATATGCTGAGTAACTGAATTAGTGGTGAATGAATTATCAAGGACATCACAATTCCAGTTAAGATCTAATTTATTCTCAAGTATTATATCCCATTCCACAATAGAGCTTCTATCAAATTATGCTTCGGGTATGCTGAAATAATATGAGGGGACTTGAAAAGCCCATAGGAAAATTCCATTATCTGGCAATTCTATTGTCCACAATCATTTAGAAGACTCCTTTGTATAATAAGGCCTATAAGACTTCAGGAGTAGTAGCAGTCTACCAAATGTTCTCTAAGTTCTATCCGTTG
>NW_022111369.1:27376777-27377941 GCF_000313985.2 Echinops telfairi | reverse complement strand
TTTACTTAGAGTAGTAACTCTCAGCACATGCTATAGTCTCATTTTAAATAGGAGTAAATTGAAGTTTCGCAAAGTTAAGTCACCAATTTGGAAGTACAATTCAGGTAAACAGCTGACCTGGAATTCCACCTCAAGTCTTTATAGTGTCAAAGACTGCAGTCTTAATTACTGCACTAGAGTGTCCATTGTGTGAATCCATTGTATTTTCCTTTTCAACAGTATTCTGGCTGTTCATTTGTTTCATGTAACGAATTATAAAAGATGAAGATAGAAGTAGAGAGAGAAAGAGAAAATAAATTTGGGAAAGAGAAGAGAAAAGAAAAAGAAGCGGCCTAGGGCTGTAGTTCTTGATGCAGTTTGGTGTCACCGTCCTGGTAAGGATATGGATTTCATTTAGAAAGAAAAGTTAATATTATCAGCCATCTTTGCATTCCTTTGATGACGTCACCTACAGTGTGGGTCAGCTATTGGAGAGGAAGACAACATCACCTTAATTAGGGTAAACAAATGAGTTTTCGTTGGGATATATGATCATCTAAAAATTAGGACATAATGGCAGCAGCAAACCTGTTGGGGTACATATCCAAACCAGGCTCACCTCTAAATGCTGGAAACTTCCATTCTTAGCATATGCCTATATTATGGGAAACATTCGAGCTATTGATTAATGCTTGCTTTTTACCCTACTAGAGATGAGATTTGAAAACATCTCCCTTAGAAAAATAAAATAAAGATCTCTGCAAATATGCTTTCCAGAAAATTCACTACCCATGTCCATAAAGGCCCTTCACCTTCATCCCTTTCCTCATTCTAAGGTATACATGACTCAGTGGGTTTCATGGAAACCGTGTCATGCGTTGAACCCAGAATCAAGAGTGTCTGAGGAATAAAGGTGTTATCTGTTAGCTTCTACCATATGTGTAAACACATTAGAAATTAAAGGCAGGTTTGAGCCAAACTGCATTATCTTCCCCCAGTTGACCTAGATGAATTATTTTCCTAATAAGTAGATATAGAGTACACACACTATTATCGAAACCAAACCAAACTCACTGCCATGGAGATCATGTTGGTCATGGCAGGCCCCTGTGGGTTTCTGAGACTGTGACTCATTACAGGAGTAGAAAGCCTTGTCTTTCTTCCCAGGAGCAGTTTCCAACTGCT
>NW_022111369.1:27373162-27375862 GCF_000313985.2 Echinops telfairi | reverse complement strand
TTAACTGCCCAAGTATCTGATACTAATTCATTTTCAACTATTTTATGCATTCCTTATTTTCACTTAAGAACATTCAGACCCTTCAGATCATATACAATTAGATATTTCTATAAACTGTTTAAAGTCATAGGAGTATAGGTTGTTGTGAGGTATATGTATGTGGGGGTTTATTTTATCCCTTTGTGTCAGATATAATTTGGTATCAATTGATTTTGTTTATATAATTTTAATTGAAGCATATTTGCATATAGTGAAATACGTACTTTTGAAGCAATAGTTACATTCATATAGTCTATGAATCATAGACTACATGATTAAAAATAAAAAATAAAAATTTAATTGCAAAAATCAATCTATCAAATATACCATATATACTCAAGTATAAGCTTACCCGAATAACAGCCAAGGCACCTAATTTTACCACAAAAACTGTATTAAAAATGTGCTGAAAAACTCGCCTTATACATGAGTTTATATGGTACAACTTTTCTCCCATTCCAAAAATATCCTTACCTTTGCTTTATTATCCATGTCCTAACATACAGGCCACTGTTGCTATGATTACTTTTTAATAGCAAACTTCTTAAATATAAAATATACCTTAAATTTTGAATATTTATTTTATGTTAATATTTAGCCTAATTTCTCTACCTTCTTTTTCATAAAATTCCAATTATTCAGATATTTGTCTCCCCACACAGATGTTTGTTTTCTTATAATTTCTGTTCTATTAACCTCATTTTTTTTCTCTAATTTTTCTGGCTGGGAAACTTTAAAAGCTTGGTCTCCTGTTCATTTGACAGCTTTAGTTCTGCTTTTATCTCTTAAATTTGGAATATTCTCTTTAATTTTTGTTCTTTTATTTTTATCCCCGGTTAGTACTCTTGTTCTGCAGATGTGTCAATATTTGCTTATCTCTGGAAGTATTAAGGAGTACCATTTGCCACAGTCAACTAGGACTGGGGACTGTTCCTCTGTGTCAAAGTAACACTGTACCTCATAAAACTTTAGTAATTGATTATTTTGAAAGTAGAGTACAAGACTTTCTGTACAGATTAGAAACAAACTTTCTTCTGTTGATTTCTTAGTTCCTTTTTGCCCCTTTTTTGTTTTCATCTCTGTCTTTCCTGTTAAGATCTTTCTTAGAATCACCAGTGGCTCTGACTGAAGAAAGTTTGGGGAGAGTGGCAGGCTGGTTAACTAGAGGGCTGTGCATATGAGCACACCTAGGTTACTACTTTCGTGTTGGTCGTATTCCCCAGAGGGGAGTCATCCAGCACACTGCCAATAAGGTATCATTAAGGCTGACAGAGTTTGGACGCCAAAAAAAGAAAAAGGAATGATGACATGGAGGTTTTAGAATACAGTATGTAGACTCAAAGAGCCCTAGTGCTTCTGTGGGTAAGTGCTCAGAAGCTATGTAGGTGCCTTTGTCTAGAGAAACAAAAGCAGTGATATCCATATATGTATAAGAAAGAACTAGAGACAGCAACTGTGCTAATGATTACTGCAGTGCTTGCAGGGGAGGTTGGAGGCAAATGGGGAGCTAACAACAAAGAGTATGAGAACAGAGGAAATGTTCTGAAATGGATTGCACAATTCTTCTTAATGTTATTGAATTATTAAGTTGTATGCTATGTTAATTATATGCCAAAAAACACTGTTTTTAAAAAGAAGATATTTTATATCAAAAAGACCCAGTTCAACTCAGTCCGTAGGGCCAATGCTAATCCTCTTCATGCTCCTGTAGCTTCTGTCCGATGATGCAGAAAGGTGAAGATCACTGGCCAGTGCATGTGGACTCCCATAGTTCCTAGGTTGGTGGGAACATAGCAGGGCACTTCCTGTTCCAGGGTCTGAGGTCCACATGGGACCATCTCTGCATGCAGACACAGATCCAAAGAAGCAGGAAGTGAAAGGGAAGAGAGGGATTTTCCATTGCCTCTCTTATCAAAAAGCCACACCCCTAAGGCAGCAGCCCCAGCTGTGACCTGACTGAGAGGTTGGATTCCACCCTTGCCTTCACTCAGAAACCATCAAGTGGATGTAAATCGAACCACCACACAATCTAATGTCAAGATCAGCACTTTGAACCCACCAGCTGCTCCATAAGAGAACGTCAAGGAGAGCTGCTTTCATAAATACTGTGGCACTGGAAATCTGACGTTCTTTGAGTGCCTCTAAGTTTGAATTGACTCATTAGCAGTAGTTGGTTACATAGACTTTCATTTAATCAACTTGTACTTATTGTGGTACCTCCTCCTTCCTCATTGGTGCCTCTTGTTTCGTCAATAGGGTTTATTTCATTTTCTTTTAGAGGAAAATAAATATTTAGTCTTTCCCTAAGGATGGGGGAGAGAAATTTCCTAGCTGCGTAGAATATTTTCAACCAGACTCCCAAATGTCAGCATCATTTTGTACTCGTCTTCATTGAGCGCCCAGAGTTCATGTCTCAGGCCGTCTGGCTGCAGAAACAAATCCAGAGATACTCACATATGTTCGGGTGACCAGACCCCCTGCTTTTGACGGGACAGTCCCAATTTTCAACGATTCCCGCATCCCATGGCATTTTTAAAAAGTTCTGATTTTTGGAAAGAATGCACAACAAGCTAGGGTATATGGTTTTCGGCTGCCATGTGGCTATTTTGCCAGGATATGAGTTTTATCCATGGTGTCCCGCTGGTGTCCCTTTTTACCAAT
>NW_022111369.1:27370513-27371986 GCF_000313985.2 Echinops telfairi | reverse complement strand
ATGCAATAAAACGGAATGCAGGAAGATCACAGGCCAGTGGGTGGAAAGTCATGTGGATCCAATGGCATTGGTAACATCTCCAGGGCTCTGGCAGCAACCAGGGTCTGCCTGCAGGAAGGTGCAGGCAGAGAGGTGGCGGGGGATGGGTTCCCAGGGTTCTCCTTATCAGAAGGCCATGTCCCCAAGGACATAAAATAAGGCTGTGACCTGATTGACAGGTTGAATGCCATCCCAACACTTTAACATATCTTCAAGTTAACCTGAAATTATGTAATTACCACACTAGTCTTATGATATAAATCAGAAAGGTATACATCAAGGTTGGCTCCTTTCACCATATTTATTCAATCTGTATACTGAGCAAATAATCTGACAAGCGGGCTACATGTTGGAACGCATGACATCAGGCTTGGAGGAAGACTCATTAACAATCTATGGCAATCAGAAAAGCCGGCGGAAAGTGATGAGTCCTGGGAGCACTCACTGATGAAGATGAAAGACTGTAAACTTCCGGATGGAATACACTGTCACATAAAGATGACGGAAATCCTCATAACTGGACAAATAAGCAACATAATAATTAATGGAGAAAAGATCAGTGTTTTCAAGGATTTTATTTTACTTGGATCTACAGTGGATGCTCATGGAAACAATAGTCAAGAGACCAAAGTGTCTCAGTGAGCAAATCTGATGGACAAGACTTCTGAAAGAGGAAAGCGGTCACGTTGAGGACTAAGGTGAATCTGACCTGAGAAATGATGTTTTCAATCTCCTCATATGTATATAGAAGCTGGAAAATGAATAACTAAGACTAGAGAAGAATTGATGCATTGAAATTTTGGTGTTGGCAAAAAATAACGAAAGTACCATGAACTGCAAGAAGAACAAGCACATTCTTAAGAAGGAATGTTCCCTAGATGTAAGATTGACAGGGCTATATCTCACGGACCTTGGATAGATCGTTAGGAAGGGCCAATCTGTGGGAAAGGACAGGCTCCTTGTACTGCAGAGGGGCATCAAATAAAGAGACCCTCAATAAGATGTATAGGTTCAGTGTTTTTAATAGCATACTTACAAACATAGACATGATCATGAGGATGGCCACAGGACTGGGCAGTGTTTATTTTGTCATACATTGGGTTGCTATGGGTCTGAACTGACATGAATGTACCTGACAACAATACAGCATAAACGGGATGACTCAGGGTTCATTGTTGAGTCAGATTTCAGATTTCTTCTATTTAGCTGCTTTATATTTTCCTTTAAGGCCCCAGATGCTATTTTATCTGATAGCCAGGCACCATCTGATTTCTTCCACACTTTGCTGTAAACTCATATCTTTTGTGTTCCCTTCCAGAGGGGGAGGATAGAGCAGGGCCCTGTACTCTCTAGTGCTCATATATTATCATAAAATGTTCCATTCTTTGTTTCTGCTATCTTTCAAATATACACACATATATGGTATATACTCAT
>NW_022111369.1:27360683-27370070 GCF_000313985.2 Echinops telfairi | reverse complement strand
ACATCGAGCAGTGTTGTAAAATTACTGCCACAATCAGTTTCTAAACTTTATGTTCCTTCTTGAACTCCTTGACATCAGCCCCTTTGAACCCCCCACCGCCTCCACTGTACCCCCCAGGATCCCCTAATCTATACGTTCATATACTGTCTTGGGTTTCATATACTGAAAAACAGAGACATATAACAAAAATTCAAGAGGGTCACCCCAATGATAAAACACATCAAAAATCGAAAAAAAAGAGAAAGGAAAATGTTGAAACTAGATCAAGCATAATGTGCATCAGAGGAGGCATCAACTAACGAGATTTTCACCATTCAAGTCAGGTTCATCGTTTCGATCTTTTACGGCCATCTCTTCTCTGCACTCTGTTTGGTAACCAATTTCTTCCCATCCCTCTACTATGAATAGAAGGGAATCACTGGAGGCTTATTTCCTAAATAGACCCACAAATGTATCTTGGATTCTCACTGTCATTTCTATAGCCTTCTGCAAACCAAATTCTCACAATTTAGGCTCTGATACCATTCCCTCCTTGGCTTCAGATTATATGACTTACAATACTTCAGTCACTGATGTTGGTGTGCTTCCATGTGGACTCAGTAGACATCTCATTTAGATGCTGCTTATTTGGGAACAAGCCTTTAAGAACCCAGATGCTAGTTTATCTTATATTTGGGCACCGTCTTGTTTTTCCACACTTTGCTGTAACACCCATATCTTCTGTCTTCCCTTCCTGAGGGCGAGTATGGAGCAGTGCCATGATGTAAGAACTAATTGTTCTTAAATTAGAGCTAGGATTTAGCATAAGTCCAAAACCCATTCTTGGATCTGTTTTTCTTTGTTTGGTTGGTTTTATCTGCCTTTGGCTCCCTTTCAAAACCTCCTTGTTAATTTATGGTAGAGAGTCTTATCAGTCATTCCCCAACGGAGGTCATCAAGGTGCGACCTGATTGACAGGCTAAACTCCACCCCTTCTCTTTAAGTCTCAAATTGACAACAGAGTATGTAACTACCACCCCTGGCTAGCAGACTGGATGCCCTACAAGCCTGAGCTTGTGCCTGTCCTGTTGCTTTTTCCTACAGAAATGGACTCATACAGTATTTTTCCTTTTATGATTCACTAACTTCACTCAGTTTGTGTCTTCCAGATCCCTCCATGTGATGAGGTGTTTCGTGTTTCATTACTACTTTTCGGGCTGCATAGTATTCCATTGTGTGTATACATCACAGTTTTGTTTTGTTTTTTAATCTAATTTTCTACTGATGGGAATTTAGGCTGTTTCCACCATCTTGCTATTGTGAACTATGCTGCAATGAACATGGGGAAGCATGTGTCTGTTTGTGATATCTTTCTTATTTCTTTGGGGTATATGCCTAGTAATGGTATTGCTGCGTCACATGGTATTTCTATTGCCATCTGTTTTAGGAATCACCATATTGCTTTCCACAGTAACTATGTAGTTACAAGCTCACCTGCCGTGAATGAAAGTTCCAATATCTCTACATCCTCTCCAACATTTGTTATTCATTTGTTTTGTGTTTTAATTGGGCTACAGTTGTGGGTGTTAGATTGAATCTCATGATTGTTCTGATTTGCATTTCCCTGGTAGCTAGTGAACGGGAACATTTTCTCACATATTTATTAGCCATTTGAGTGTCATACTTTGTGAATTGTGTGCTCAGATCCTTTGCCTACTTCCTTAGAGGTTGGTTAGGGATTTTTCGTGTTGTATATGGCAGATTTTAATAATTACTCCGTTGTCCATGATGCCATTGTCAAATATATTTTCCCCAAAATGCAGGCTCTTGTTTTAGTCTTTTCAATGTACGCATGTGTTTTGTTTTTAATAAGTCCCGCTCATCACTTTTGTTCTTCACAGCGTGCGCTGCCTTTGTTGTATCTGGTAGCCTGTGTATTCCCTGCCCTAGGGTCCTTAAGTTTGTCCCAACTGGCTCATTTTTGATCCTGAAAGCTTTGGGTTTTACAGTTAGGTGTTTGATTCACCTTGAGCTTGGGGTGAGACACGGGTCTGGTTTCATTCTTCTGCAGGTGGATATCCATTTTTTTCCAGCACCATTTATTGAAGAGGGCATATCCTCATTCCATGCTCATTGGGCTTTTATCAAAAATTAATTATCTCTATGTGAATGTTTTTATTCCTGGGTTTTCTGTCTTGATTCATTGATCCATGTAACTATCATTATACCAGTCAAAGGCTGTTCTGACAACTCTAGTTATATAGTATGTGTGAGGTCAGGTACTACAAGACCACCTACTTTGTTCTTTTTTTAGGAGTTATTTGCCTATCCTGGGCTTCTTCCCTCTCTATAAGAAGTTGATAATTAGTTTTTTTTCCATTCTTTTAAGAAATGATGCTGGAATCTGGACCGAGATTGCATTGAAATTATAGATAGCTTTAGGTAATATGAACATTTCCACAATATTGAGTTTTCTGATCCACGAACATGGGATCTTCCATTTCTGTAGGTCCATTTGGTGTCTTATACTAGTGTTTTGTAGTCTTCTTTGTACCGGTCTTTTGGGTTTGGGTTAGGATTATTCCTAGGTGTTTTTCAGCTTTCGTGTGGCTCTTGCGAATGGTAGTTTTCTTGATGTCTTCTTAGGTATTCTCATCATTGGCATATGGGAATACAATTGATTTCTGCTTGTTGATCTTGTATCCTGCTACTCGACCAAACTCCTTAATTGTTTCCAACAATCCTATTATGGACACCTTAGGATTCTTTCTATAGAGAATCATATTTTTTGCAAATAGTGAAAGTTTCACTTCTCCTTTGCCCAATTGTGCTCCTTTGATTAGATATATGAAGTGCTGTCTGTTATAAAGATAAAGAGCCCTTGGAGCGCAGTGGATTAAGCACTAATTTCTAACTGAACCCTCCCATGGATCCACTGGAGAACGGTGAAGACATCTGCTTCCATAAAGACAGACCAATCTGCCAGGGAAACCCTGTGGAGATGTGCTACCCTGCCTTCTAGGGTCCTTGGGAGTGGAAATCCATTCACTTGCATGGGTTGGAGTTTGATATTAGAACAGTAATAGAACCCTATGTGTTATAATATCTACATTTGGGGTAATATGCTCATGGAATATTCTTTAGCATGGAGTTTAACTTGTATATAGTGTCACTATGAGTCAGAACTGACTCGATGTCACCTACAGCAACAACACCCCCTTCCTTCAATGTTATTTGGTGTACGCCCTGTTACAGCCTCAGTGAAGTCTTTCCAAAAAAGATGTTGCAGATAAATAGATTCATGTGTTATTCAGAAATTAACTACATGAGTGTAAAACTCACATGTAAAGCAGTGAAAAAAAGTTCCATGTCATATGGTTTAATATCATTGTTTTGAGTCGTATACGTTAGTTTTAAAGCTTTAGTCACACATACAGAGTGAGATTTATTAATATGCACAAAATTCAGTTTTTCAACGTGTTCATGTCATATAATTAGGTTATTAGCTACATAATTTAATACATTTTTATGTGGTAAAAACAGTTTAACTGGTAGCAGCTGCCTCTAAAATAGCTTTACATTTATTCAGATGTAAATTACCTGTTGACTTGAGTAAGTAATTATAGTTTCATACTAACACTATGTAACATATGGTGTTTACATTCTTCTCAAGAGCTCCTTGAGGGGAAAAGAAGTTTATGAAAACATCAATATAAATAGTAATTTAAAGAATGGATTAAAATAGCTGCAAAGATTAATTGTAGTTGATAGGTTATTAACAGTTGTTAAAGTATTTGAATCTGCCTTATTTTATTCATGATATATGACATGTGCTTTCAATTGTTGGTTTGCTATCTTTATATAATATATTCATTTTGAGTAATTGGTTTTCTAAATAGAGTGTTTTTGTATTATTATCACAGAATGCATCTTAAGGTATTTAATTCTCTGTGAGGGCTCTTGTAGCATAGTGGGTTGTGCATTGAGCGGCACAAATTCAGCAGTTCCCAGCTGCCAGTCACTCCGCTGCAACAAGATGAGGCGGTCCACTCCCATGAAGATATAAAATCTCAGAAACCAAAAGGCAGTCTGCTCTCTTCCGTGGGGTAACTTTGAGTTGCAATCAACTCACTGGCAGTGGATCTGGATTTCTCTGTCTACAAAGCTAGGTATGATGTTATTTCTGTGTTCATACACATAAACCTAGATTTCAACAGATCAGAGGCATATGGCCCAGTAGATGTTTTAAAATTTAAAATGTAAGAGAGAACATGAATTTTACAACAAAATAAGATTTATGAAAATCATTCTATATGCACACAGTGACATATTTTCCATCACTGAAAAGCCATGAGGGAAACCACAAAGCAACTTACAATATGCATGGGGAAAAAGAACCTTCTACCGAGTGAAAATTGCCCATCACCAAGGGGCAATATGAGACTGCTGTTCTAAGGAAAACAACAGCAAGATAAAGACTTTCATACTAAAGGAAGCACACCGTGTCGTTTGCCAAGGGGCAGGAGGTAGTGAGGGATGATACAGCGGTTGGCTGGATGGTTGCTTGATGTTGAATGGGGAAAGTAGAAGACAGTGTGGCGATCCACAGGAGGGAGAATGGGAATGGGGGAAAGCAGGACAAGCTGACGGGGAAGGTGACCAGTAGTAAGTGTGGAAAACAAAGCCGATGCCCTGAAATGCAGACACCCACCTACAGAATCTGCTCCCTTATATGCCTCATGTGTAACTCTTAAGTTACAATTTAAACAAACAAGGAAACAAAAAATCTCAATGATCAAGATCATAATGGTTTTTTTGTTGTTTTAAACATGTTATTGGGAGCTCTTATAGATATTATAACAATCCATAATTCAATTAAATCAGGCATAATTGTACAACTGCTGTCACCATCCGTTTCAAAACATTTTCTTTCTTCTTGAACTCTTTGCTATCAGCTCCCCTTTATCCCCTCCCTCCCCCACCCCACCCCCCAGGAACCCTGATTGTTATATTATTATTATTGCCATATCTTACACCTTCCTTTGTATCTGTTCACCTGTAATTCTGCTATTTGCTCCCCTAGAGTGGGGCTGTACAGTCATAATTGCTATCCGTTCTCCCTTCCCTCCCTTCCCTCGCCCTACTCTTCCACTACTCTCAGGGCATCATTACTCCAGTGACTGTTTCTGAAGGGTTTATCTATTTTAAATGTCATGTATCAAAATATATTAATTAGACAAATGAACATACACAAAATTAGTGAGGTAAAGCTAAGACCATAATGGTAACGGGAGGAAATATTAAAGAACTAGAGGATAGTATGTGTTTCATTAGTGCTATACTGCACCCTGGATCTATTATCCTCCCATGAGGCCCTTCTGTGAAGGACTATCCAGTTATCTTACAGGTGGATTTTGGGTCTCCACGTTGTCTACACTACATGTCAATTTCATTGCTTGTGTTTGAACTTCTGATACCTATTTCTGTGGATACCTCATGATCACACAGGCTGGTGTGCTTCTTCCATGTGGGCTTTTTGGCTTCTGTGATAGATGGCTGCTTGTTTAACTTCAAGCCCTTGAGACCCCAAATGCTATATCTTTAATAACTGGGTACCATGAGCTTTCTTCACCATATTTGCTTATACACCATTTTGTCCTCTGTGATCATGTCAGGAAGGTTAGTAAGACCAAAATATTTTAATGCAATATGTATTTTAATTAATGTTAAAATAACCCAGAATGGACAGACAGCTGAATATTAAATAAAAGATCATTATTACTAAAATCACAAAAGCACACTCTAGTATTACAAAACAAAAGCACTGCCATTGAGTGGATTCTAACTGATTGCTCCTCTGTCCAAAACAAAATGCTCCTCTGTCCTCTGCTATCCTCACATTTGTTCTTTTGTTTGAGCTCATTGATGAACCCACTGAATGAACCCATCTTGTTGAAGGTCTTCCTCTTCTGTTCACTTCCCATCTACTTTATCAAATGTGATGTCCTTCTCCAGGGACTAGTCTCACCTAATAGCATGTCTGAGGTACATGATACAAATTCTCGATATCTTTGCCTCAAAATAACAGTCTGAATTTACTTCTTCCAATACAGATTGTTTGTTCTTTTGGTAGTCCCTGGTACTTTCAATATACTTTGCCAATATCATAATTCAAATGCATCAATTCTTCTTCAGTCTTCCTTATTCAATGCCCAACGTATGCATTCATATGATGTAATTGAAAATACCATGCCTTGGATCAAGCACACCTTATTCCTCAAAATAACATCCCTGATTTTCAACACTTTAAAGAGATCTTGTGCATCAGATTTAGTCAATGCAACCTGTTGTTCAATCTCTTGACTGCTATTTGTGTGAGCATTAACTATGGATCCAAGCATGATGAAATCCTTGGCAGCTTCCATCTTTCCTTTAGTTATGAGAAAAGATTGTGGATTGTGAGTATTTTGGTCCTCTTTACATTAAGTTGCAATCCTTCATCTTCATCAGCAAGTGCCTCAAGTCCTCCTCACTTTGGCAAGCAAGGTTGTGTCATCTGCATATTCCACGTGGTTAACAGGCCAACCATCCTCAAATCCTCATGCTGCGTGCTTCTTCATATACTCCAACTTCTCTGAATATTTGCTTATCTCTGGCTATTTCATCCACCAAAGATCTGTCAGCTTGTTTTATTGTGATGGCTTGTGTGTTGCTGTGATCCTGGAAACCATGCCACTGTTATTTCAAATACCAACAGAGTGAGCCCAAGTGAATAGGCTTCAGCAGGGTTCCACACTATGAATAGACTGAAGAAATAATAGGCTGTCCACTTCAGAGGGATTCACCACAGAAAACCTAATGGACACATTCGACCAAACCAAAATGACATATGAGCATTTAATGGTCTGTTTCACAGTGAGCCCCTGGTTTTAGGTGCAAATATTGTATTTCTCCAGCATCTCTTTACATAGATATAGTCAGTTTGAGTTCTTTGTATTCCATCTGGACAAGACCATATGTAGAGTTGTCATTTGTGTTGTTGATAAAAAGATATTTGTGATGAGATGTCTTGCAAAATTCGGTCATGTCATTTCCAGCTTCATTTCTATCATTACAACCATATTTTCAAACTGTTGCCCTTTCCTCTGTTTCCAGCTAATCCCCACCAATCAGTCTAATCTCATTATCACCATTAATTATCAGTGCATCTTTAGTGCATGCTTGATTGACTTCAGATTCTTCAATGTCTTCACCATTACCTTTTTTGGTGGTGCATTCGTTTGAATAACAGCTATATTGACTGAATTTTATTGATGCAGACTAATATCTTATCAACAGCATTGTACTTCAAGGTCTTGAAGTGTCCTCTTTGAAGATGAGTGCTACACCATTCTGCTCGAATCTGTCATTTTTATGGTGTAGTAAGCTATACGATTTCCTGACTCACAACGGCTGTATGAGTTCCATTTCGTTTTTTTAAAAATTCCAATTTCCTAGATTCACACTTCATGCATTCCAAATTCTGAGAATTCATACATATTTCCATCTGTTTCTTCTCATTTCGAGTCATGCAAATGGAAGCCATTTTTATCATCCTTTTTATAGTCAACTCTCTTTGACCCGAGGCTGTCATCTTCTGGAGCTCTTTGTGACAGCGGTTCACTTTGCTACAGGAGCTTCTCAGTACCTGATGATGCTTTGATGCTCTCCATATGGTGTTTAGTGGTTCATTCCTCAAACGTTGACAGCTTATTCCTTCTGCATTGTTTGTTCTTGGTTTGGAAGCTCTGTTGAAATCTGTTCAGTTTGACTGACTCTGATGGCATTTGAAATGCCAGTGACCTAACTTCTAGCATCACAGCAACACACCAGCCACCACAGTCTGCAAACTGACAGGCAAGTGTTGGCAAACGTGAGTAGAGGTAGAGGTAAATGCAATATGCTCTGTGTTCCAGGAGGTGTCTGGGTAGAATGTTACTCCTCATCAACCCCCATGCTTCGTGGCCTCCATGTTCCATTCCTGTGGTTCCGACAGGGCCATCTTTCATTTCATGAACATTGTTAGAGAGAACATTTTATCCCCTCAAAATATGTGTTGTAAATCCCTATCCTGAGGGTGTAATTAATTCCATTTGGAAGAGCGTTTTCTATCTGTTGTTGGATATCAGTGTAGAGTGCCTATTAAACCAAGCACTTTGGGAGTACAACGGGAGCAGACTAGGCACGGATGAAACAAGCATAAAAGGAAGGGAAGAGATGTGCCACATGGATGTCCCTAAGGTAGAGGAATAGACCTGAAAATAAACAAGAACGTTCCCTTCCAGAGCAAACAGCGAAAGCTTGCTTTCAGGCTTATGGCCTGAATTCAGACTTTTAGCCTCATACAATGTGAGAAAAGGTTTTCGTTGTTTGTTAAGACCAGCCACTTGTGATATTTTTGCTAAAGCAACATGAAGAAATTAAGCAAAACACAATGTTGTAGGCATATTTTTACATGGTTTAAACTTTTTTTTTCCTGAAAATATATGAAACATTTATCAGAATCCTATTTCCAATCCCATTTTCCTTAAGAAGAAAATGAGACTCAAGAAATCTAATATGCATGTCCAGTGTGCCTCTAGCAGATTTTTGCCACTATGCTAACCACGAAAAACAGAATAGCTGCTGGCTACATCCCTAATTGCATCTAACTCCTTGATTCCCACAGAATAATGCATCTTACACTTTATTTGGGAATTTCCGAAACATAGTGTCTTGTGTCAGGTTTACGTGTCAGGCTCTGATCTACATGGTTGGCAGTTTGAAACCACCAGCAGCTCCAGGGGAGAAAGACGGGGCTTTCTCTCTTAAATATTCACACTCTCGGACCCCACAGGTGGCTCACTATGACTCAGCATGATGCCAGTTAGTTTGGTCTTCTTTGGTTTGAATGTCTTCTGAACTCATGGAAGAGCAACCTTTCCTCTCTTATCTTACTTAGATTACTTCAAGGAACGTACAGTGTACCTAAAGTAACTTACCTTACTTTCAATAAGTATGTGTAATCTTTATAACGCTCCTTAGAGTAGTCTAGGTTTTTTCCTATATGGTGGGAGGTGGAAGGTGGAAAGTGGAAGTTGAAGGTTGACTTTCAGATCTTTAATACAAACATTCAATATGAGAATTGTGTGGTACTTTATGCTCTGGTTATATCCTATTACAAGGTGACTTAAAAAAATACTGGCTGTAATTATCACCTTTGGACTCTCAATTATTTTACCACTGCCGCGGACTTCTCTGACCTCCAGACTCCTCTATGCTATTCAGGCATTCTCTTCACATGATGCTTACCCCTCAGTTGTTACAGAAGGTGATGGATCAAACCCTCCAGCTTCTCTGAGAGAGAAAGAGTTGACATTCTACTTCTGT
>NW_022111369.1:27348014-27358551 GCF_000313985.2 Echinops telfairi | reverse complement strand
AAATGTTTTGAGAATGATGATGGCAACAAATGTAAAAATGTGCTTGACACAATGGATGTATGTATGGATTGTTATAAGAGTTGTAAGAGCCCCCAAGAAAATGATTTTTAAAAAAACAAGCCCCCAAGGTATTTCTACTCAGCCCTCTGTACTTAATGGCAACTGATTTGAGTTGGGATTGCAAAGTTTACATTGTCTAGCTCCTTGTAGCTCTTATTATTTCATCTCTTCTACTTTTTCATTTTGTTTTCTCAATCCTGCTCTTGCTGGCTTTCATGTTGATCCTCAAAAATAACAAAGTGTGTAAGCACTAGTGAATTAATATTTTTCTGTATGTTTTTTCCTCATATTACCATATGATTCTTTCTCTGGCTTAACTATGTGATCCCATGTCAGCTATCAGAGCAAACTTTCCAAACTACCCCTCTTAAATTAACTCTTGTATTCCAGTTATTTTTCTGTTACATTAGAGAAAACTTGTCTTGTGGGAAAATATATGACAGTATGTCATTTTAACCATTCTAAGTGTACAATTCAGTGACATGAATTGTATTCACAATGTTATATAACCACCACCACTATTTCCAATCTATTTTTATCATTCCAAACAGAAACTTTGTCCCCATTAAACAATACCTTCTCATCCCCCTGTTCCCCAGCTGCACCTGGCAAGCACTCATCTTTCCCTGTATGCATGTCCCTTCCCACTTCTAAATATTTCATATCATTAGGATTATGTACTATGTATACTTTTGTGTCTGGTTTATTTTGCTTAGCGTAATGCTTTCAGGGTTCATACATATATTGCATCATGTATCAGAATTTCTTTAATTTTTATGGCTATGATATGCAACCTTCATTTTATACTGTATCTATAGGAGTAGTAGCACAGTAGATGGTTTGAAAGTACAGAAATTAATTTTCTCATAGTTTAGGAGGTTTTAATTTGACAAAAAGGCTCTGCCAAAGTTCTCTCTGTGTCACTAATTGGGGAAACTTTCAGTGTCTGTATACAATTCCATGGCAATCTCCACAGGGCATGTGTCTTTCTCTGCACTTATGCTTATTTCTCCCGCCTCTCGGAGCCTCTTGGGCTGCTACCTTCATGGCTGGCAGCTCCAAACCATCCGCGGTTCTGCGGGAGAAAGACTGGACTTCCTATGCCCATGAACAGTTAGTTTGGGAGCCCGCAATTGGTCACTCTGAGTCAGCATTGACTCGATGGCAGTGAGTTTTCTGGTTTATCTGGGAATTTTTTGTTTGTTTGTTTCTCAAAGTGAATAGATCGAAGACACACCCTGACATGATCTAATCAACAAAGAAAATGCAATTTCACCGTGGGATTACATCCAAAACTAATAGGCATACTCAAGCACGTATTTTTGAGGAACATTTTTCAATCCACAACCTATGTATATAGAACATTTTGTTTATCTGTTGGTAAATATATGCATTGTTTGTGAATGTGCTGAAATAACTTTCATGTGCAAGTGTTTGTCTGACTCTTGTTTTGTGTCTCTTTGAGTCTAGTGTCAATATGGAGTTTTGGTCATATGGTAATTGTATGGTTAATCTTTGAGCAACCTGTAGACTGTTTTCCAAAGAAGTTGCCCAGTTTACAATCCCACGCAAAAGAACCAGAGTTCAGATTCTCCACATTCTTGCCCATTTTTTGTTTTTCGTTTTCTGATTATAATCACCTTATTGGTGTCAAATGGTATTTCATTGTGGTTTTGATTAGCATTTAGCTAAGACAAAATATGTTGAATATCATTTCATGTGTTTATTGATCATTTAATAATCCATTCACAATTTTGACTATTATTATATTGGTCCATCATCTTATTGTTGAGTTGTAGTATTTCTTTATATTTTATATATTAAACCCCAATTAGATAATTAATTTATAAATAATTTTCCTATTCCTTAGGACAATTTTTTACTAATAACCTCCCCCTATTCCTTAGGGTTGTTTTTTTGTTGTTGTTTGTTTGTTTTGTGTCAAAACTTCCCTACCAATGTTCATTGAGGCAAAAAAATAAAAAGGGGGGGGTTAAATTTATTTCATAAGGCCCAATGTATCCCTTATTTCTGTTCATGTAGTTAGTATCATTTCTAAAGATCCATAGTCAAAAAGTAAGGTTTTGAATATTTACCATGCGATTTTCTTCTAAAGTTATGTACTTTCTAGGAACAATATTTTGTCACCTGGCATTGCATTGTATGTATATATGTTTGACATTTGCTCATTGAAGAGAAACTCATTGTAGACATGGGCTTATTTGTCATTGTTCCCTCAGCTCATAAGACAATGACTGGCACCCAATAATGATTTAATTGTTCATGTTTGCTTTCCTTAGTTCCAGTGTCTACTTTGAAAGTCCCCCATTTCCTCCATGCCACTATCTAGAACACTGATGCTCATAAAAGTACGAATTCTTCCCTGCAACCCCTCTGTGGGGGGATGTTCCATTGTCTACAGATGGGCTTTGGGTCTCTGCTCCAACCCTCCTCATTCTCACCAATGGGTTTTAGAGATGAGTCAATCAGGGTGCAGTAGAGCATGGATAGATCACACAATATGCCTCTAGTTTCTTGAGGCTTGCTCACCCTCCACTATTATGACCCCAGTGCTGATCCCCACTCTGGACTGTACCGGAGCATATACATAGTATAGGCAAGAAATAAACTCACCACACATGGAACCCAGGAACAGGAATGGGAATAGCCATACCAAAAGGGTAGGGGGAAGCGGGGGAGAGTTTGGGAGGGAGGAGGTACCGATCACAATGAATGGCCATAACCACACACACCCCTTCAGGGGGAAGAACAACAGAAACCAGAGGGGACAGGACACAGCGGTCATTGTGATATATGAAAATAATAACAATGTATAATCTATCAAGCGGCCACGGGAGGGGTGGAGGGAGGGAAAAAAAGAGGAGCTGATCCCAAGGGCTCAATAGAAAGTAAATGTCTAGAAAAGAACAATGCCAATATGTCTGATACAATGGATGTATGGATTGTACCAAGAGTTGTAAAAGCCCCCAATAAAATGGTCTTTAAAAAAGTATGAATTATATTCAGTGTACCAGTCTTCTAGGTAGTGGTATAAAGGAAATGGAAGAAATAAGGAGATACATTTTCTAGTTGAGTTAACTTCAGATAAATAGCCATACTGGAAACACCATAAATATTTGTTAGGAAATATTATCTTACATTTTACTTTGATACATTTATATACATATTTATCATTTTGTAAATAGATATGTAATATTCATACACTTGTATCTAAAACCAACTTGCCATTGAGTTGACCTTTGGCTCATTGGCAACTCCATGTATGTCACAGTCAACTGGCGAGCCACATGATTTCAAATAGCTGATTTTCTAGAGCTCGATTGTTAAGCATTTCTCCCAAAGTACATCTGAGTGTACTTAACTCTTTTAACCCTTCATTCAGCAGGTGAACACAGTAAGAAGTTATTCTATCCAGAAATTCCCTATATTACAGATAGAAAAATATACATGATTTACGTAGAAAAAAGCATTTATCATTTTTTTAAAAAATTAACAGGCATCATGACAAATGTGACTCATAGTACTTAATGGTGTCGCTTTTTAATTCTGAATATTACAATAAACTTACTCTGATCTAGTCCATTTTTAGGCTGTTTTTACATAGAATTTGCCAGGCAATTATGTACCATTTGAAGTATGAAGTATAATTCATGAAAAAGAAAGACGCGTGTTTTAGTGTGATCTGATCCATGACGGTGAGGTTATTTCACACTTGCCTCAAACACCGTCTTCACCATCCTGTGTCCATTCTTCTACTTCCCTGTATCTGTCTGATCTTTTCTTGACTTGAACATCATGGTAGTATCTGCCTTAATTTATTTTACTTAGGATTTACAGTCAGAAAAATAAAATAAAGGAGAATGTCTAAGATAATTTAATCTGTATGTGGTTTATCTATATACATATGAGTCCTGAATGGAGGCAATCCAGAAAGAGTAGGGCTTCTTTAGAAACTCTCTGGTATTCTCTTTTTATTGTTCGGCTCTGCTTTCCTGAGCTTCAGTTTCTATCTTAAAGGTTCCCTCATGGTCTCATGTAGTTCATAGAATTCGTGCTCACAAGAACATCAGTCTTGTAGATAGTGGTATGGGGGACAAATAGGAGACACATTTGGTAATCAAGTTAGTCTCAGACAAATAGCCATACTGGAAACACCACACAATACTTCAGCGTTTCTCTCACTGTAAACAAAGCTGGAAAATGAAATATTTTAATTAGATAGATTGTTACCCCAAATAACACCATGCTTATGTGGCTAAGAGGCTAAGTTTTCTAGTGCTTCTGTAACAGAAAACCTACAAGTGGATGGCTCTAACAAAATAAATGTACTCTTTTATCATCTAAAAGGCTAGAACCCTAAGTCCAGTCTGCCAGTTCTAGGGAAATACTTTCTCTCTGGGGACAACCCTTGAGTCTTTCCACATCTGTGAGCTTGATATCCTTTAGAGATATTGATAATTACATCAGATAAAAAATCAGAGCATAATTACATAATATTGAGAATCATGGCCTTGACACATAATTTGAAAGGGTGGGGGGCATGGATTGGAAGGGACATAATTCAATTCAAAACACTAAGGAATAAGGGAAAATGGATACTGAGGGGCAAGTAATAAAATTAAACCAACCAAACTCACTGCCATTAGTCAATACTGACTCATAGTGACCCCAGAGGGCAGGGTAAACTTGCCCCTGTGTTTACAAGATGGAGAATGTTTCTGGGAGGAGAAAGCCACTTCTTTGTCCATAGCAGTAGCTGGTGGTTTTGAATTGCTGACCTTGCTGATCATAGCCCAATGTGTAACCAACCAGTAGGCAACCAGGGCTTCTTGGGCAAGTAATAGTCTATGCCAAATCCACATCTAGTGTCATACAGGGTTTATTATACTGATCTTGTATGTATAGCCATATATTTATTTTCCTCATTTGTCTCCTACCCTATTCATCACATTTTTATGGTTGCTCTTTTTTTTGTTACTATCCCATCTAGCAGTGTTGTTTATACAACCGTTAGTTCAGGTGACTGGCCACCAGGAGCTTGGTTTCATTAGAACTATATTCTATTATATACTATAAATCTGGAAATACTTGGTCTCCTATCCCAAACTGGCACTTCAACACATCTTTTAAAAACTAGAAAAATGAAACTGTTCTTTTTTTAACTTTATTTTTACATATAAATGAACAAGTTGACTATTTAAATTACAAAGAAAATCCAACTGAGGTATCAACAGACTTTGAAAAAGAACCATTCACGATACAAACACTGCTAGTAATGATCGTATTAAATAAATAAAATTGAAATCTCTAATGCAATTCATGAGAAAAGGAGCATTTGATTCCAGTGAAAATAGAAAAAAAGAAGAAAACAGTCAACAATGCTTGTTCCTTTTTCTAAATAATAGTTTTGTGAAATCTACAGTTCTAGAATATATATTTTTTATTTATTCAAAATATGTTTTGATTTTATTTGTAAACTAAAGCTTTTGAAATATTTGTTTCAAAGTACTTTATGATATTGTATTGTTAACTGGTCCAATGCCAAATGCCATCTCTATAACTTGTATAACTGCTGTGATTATGATTAGCATAACATTTGTTTTATACAAAACGTTTATTTTAATAAGCAACATTTCATTCTTAAGCATGACATATATGCAAGTAAACAATTTAGGTTTGTGAATTGAAGCTTGATGTTGTTTTAATGTCTTGGTTTCTGAGCCTCCATAGATTGATTAGTTTGCATGGCGTTGTGATTGGTGCCATTGCGTCTATTCCAACTCAGAGTAAGCCTGTTACAGCAGAACCAAATACTGTCCCGTCCTTCGCCACCTTCACAAATGTTCTCGTTATTGAGCCTATCATTGAAGCCACTGTATCACTCGGTCATGCTGAGATTCATGTTCCTCTTTTTCGCTGCCCCCCACATTTCCAAGCATGACGTCAAAAGCATATGAAACAAAGTCTGTCCATCCAAGCCTCTAAGGAGCACACTGGCTGGACTTCTTCCGAGACAAGCCTGTTTGTTCTTTTGGCAGGCCATAGTAATTTCAAGATTCTTTGTCAACACCATACTTCAAGTGCTTCCATTCTCCTTCGGTCATCCCTACTCATGTTCTACATACATACATAATACTGACTATAGTAGCAGTCAACTTTACATCTGATGCCAAGCGGCACTACCTCCTGCTCCCCCCCCCCCAACCCGTCAGAGAAAAGAAAAACACCAAACCATTTGAGAAGCATATCAAGCCTATAACCTTGGTTTTTGAGTCTACTTTTATGAGAGCAGAGCCTCATCTTTCTCCCAAGGAGCAACTGGTAGGTTCGAACAGATGGCCTGGCAGTTAACAGCTCAACTCATAAACTTCCAGGGCTCTATAAAGACCATAAAGAAAGCGAAAATGTGAATAATTTAAATCTTGCTCTTTAAGAGATTACATATAATCTATGCAGTAAAAACTAATACAAGGACACTATACTAGTAGTCTAAAAGACGTTGAGGAAAATTCACATATCTAATGGTGATCGTTAAGAACATGATCTGTTTGGAAAGAGTAGGGATTCTGTGCCATTTCTGAATATTTGTATCTGGATTTCATTGAATATCTTTTGATCATGCCTCAAACTCACAAAAAATGATACAAACCAAAAACAATTCAGTCATCAAGTTGATTCCAACTCATAGAAAACCTATAAGACAGGGTAGAATTGCCCTTGTGGGTTTCAGAGACTATAACTCTTATGGGAGTAGAAAGCCTTATCCTTTAACCACAGAACATCTGGTGGTTTCAAACTGCTGACCTTATGGTGAGCTGCCCAAAGCATAACCCACTGGCCATCATCCTATATCCTACATCAGTCCTCTAATCTATTTATCTTAAATCCTTTTTAATATCCTCTTTTGGAAAAATTTGTGCTTCCTCCTAAGCCAGTTTCAAGACTAACATGGAGGTATTCTGAAAGTAAAATATTTGTTATTGAATGTTCCTAGCAATATATCCAGACACTAGCATTCTCAAGAAGGGAAAGATGTCTCTCTTTTGAAGGCACTAATTATGTGCCTCACAGCGAGGTCAATCATGCTTCCTATGACACTGAAAGTCGTATGCATAGCCTTGAAGACCTTTCTGGTACTGAGGGCTTCCTGAATGGAAGAAGAGGACTGTTGAACGTAGTACCAGAGGGATGAGTACCTCGGGTCGGAAGACATTCAAAACGTGACTCAGGAGGAGTTGATTTCTCAGAGAGGATTGGACCATGGAGACTTGAGTTGGGTAGAAGTGCAGTCTTTGGGATCTTCATTTGCTGATGGGGCATAACTCACAGCAAAGAGAAACTGCTAAAATGAACCTCCTAATGATTAGAACATGGAATGTGCAAAGTAGGAATCTAGGAAAGTTAGAAGTGATCAAAAATGAAACGGAAGACATGAGATTGATATCTCAGGTAAACTTAAATGGACTGGCATTGGCCCTGTAGAATCAAAATCATATGATTTACTATGATGGAAAACCCACATTAAAGAGGAATGACATGGCATTCATAATCAAAAAATACATTAGAAAATCCAACATGAAGTGCAATGCTGTCTATGGTAGTATTATATCTATCTGACTTCAAGGAAATCCATTCAACACAAGTATTATTTAAATTTATGCATCAACTGCAAAATCTGCTAATGAAGAAATTGAAGAATTCTCCCAATGACTTCATTTGGAAATTGATCCAACCTGCTATCAAAATTCATTGATAATTTTTGTGATTGAAAAATATTGGAATACAGAAGTTGGAAACTAAGAGGAGGGGCAGTAGTTGTAAAATATGAACTTGGTGATGGTAATAAAGCTAGAGATCACATGAAGAAGTTTGCAAAACCCAAAGCATAGCTCATAGCAAGTACCTTTTATCAACAACACAGAAGATGACTAGACTCATAGACTTCTGCAGATGGAATCTGCACGAATCTACCTTAATACATCTGTCTACAAAGGAGAAGTTCAAATTATGCAGATTTGTTTATTCTACTGGCAGTCTATGATTTATTCAATATTCTTCACTAGCACCATTTTTCATAAGCATGCATTCTTTACTATTCCTTAGTAAGTATTCATCTTTTGCATGTGTATGAGATTTATCAAAAATACCATGGCTTGGGTCAGACGTACCTTAGTCCTCACAAAGACATCCCTACTTTTTTCCTTTTACATAATCTGTCACAGATTTGCCCAATGCAATATTTTGTCAGATTTCTTGACTGGTGTTATTATGTATCCAAATGAAATTTGAACATTTTATAAATTTATTATAATGTGTTCATTAAACCCACTGTGAGGATTAAAGAAAACCAAAACATAGTATATATCGTATGCTGAAACCTTTAGCCTTTGATATTCATTAGTAAGTGCTTCAATTCCTCCTGATTTAAGAAAGAAAATCATTTCAAATGGTGAGCCAAGAAGATATCCAAATATTATCTATAGATTAAGGCAAGCAGAAAGCCTGAATTCACACAAGCTTGAAAAGACTTGAAAAATCCATATAGGATGTATATTAAAGGGTGCTTCACAAAGTGTATTTAAACAATAGAATTTTTGGCTATGAACATTCTGAAGCTCCCTTCTGTGTGTATCCTTGTTATGGCTGTTTTAGTTGCTGTTAAGCACATTCTTGGTGGAACTACTCCATCACTGTCTTTACTGCTGTCATCTTTGTAAAGCAGATTGGTAGGTCTGTGTTTTGAGACCCCTCTTGGTGAGTTTGAACCATCAACATTTCAGCCACTAGTCAAAATTTAACTCCTTGACTCCACAAGTACTCTTGTAATCATATATATAGATATATATATATATAGATATAATCATAAATTGAAGATTTGTATTCATAAATGGATTTAATATTTTTATATATTACACAGACACTATAGGTATCTTAAATAAATTATTAGATTAAATAGAGAATTATTAATTGCACAAAATTGACAAAATATTGTAATTGTGTTAGAGAAAGGTAAATCTGTATGGCTAAATACCTGTGAAGCCTTTAAAACATCAAATGGGAACATTTTTTAAATCATTTTATTTTAATTTTGAAAAATATATGTAAAATGTATATATTTCACAAAGAAAATGTATAAACCTAGAATTTTTAGATTATGTTACTATGGTGAAAAATGTACCAAATGTTAAAGTAGTCTTTAGCAATCATTATTGGCTACTTGGAATAATACCATCAAAATATTTCATGAATAAGTGAAAACTAACCTAGTACATTACTTTTTAATACATTGAAGTACAGATGTTACAAACACTTCCAATATGGATGATGGCTATACATATTTTTATCCTTCTTTAATATTTGAATCAACACTACTATTACTAACACTTTCCCATTAATATCTAATGGGACAAATATGAGTTCATTTCTATTTTTCTATCATATAATATCTGTGATCTTCAGTAATTTGAATTTTATCTTGTCACTTTGGATCTTTTACAGCATTAACTATCACACTTATAATGTTAAAATATTGTTCTCTATTGATGTTTGGAAAAACGACAAAAAAGCTAACCTAACAAGACTATTTTAATTTACTATGTTGAACAAAAGTTTTATCTAAAATGTTTGAAACAAGCTATGGGAAATGACAGACTAAAAAATAATCAAATGTTCAAATTAAAAATATTCCATTGATAGAAATGAAAAAATTTATGTAATTAAGTAATCGCATACTATAGTAAATGAAAAAGTTCAGGTTTTAGAAACAGATCTAAGTTGAATCTTTGCACAGTCTCTTATTATGCACCAATAACTAGGTCTATTTATGTATTTACTTACTTATGGGTATTGTATGGTTTACAAAATTAAATAAAGCAGGCAATGGCTTCTGTCTTTTTTGGATATGAACCACAAATGAATACACACAGTGCTATTATCAAGAAGCATAGAGAACTATGTGATTGAAGAGTCAAAAATAACAAAACCAAACTGGTTGAAATCAATCCAATTCTGCTTCATGGTTACACAATATCTTATCAAGTACAAATATTCTATAGGGTCTTTTTGGTTATAATTTTTATGGAGGCAAATCACCAGGCCTATATTAGGCCTGGTTGACTGGAGAAATAAATCCAATGACTCTCATGTATGTATAAGAGAGACATTTATATCAAGAAGTAGTTAGATATCAAGAAAACATTCCATCCCAGTGATAGGTAGGTTTATTGTGCCAACCTGGCCAATAGAAATGTGGGGTTAACAAGGTCACAGTTTGATTGGAGGGCAAAGAGATAAATGGCACAGCAAGCCCCGCCTCTCTCTCTTGCTCTCTGATGATGGCGCCAACATGCAGTTACTTAAACTAGTTCTCTGTCCCAACTTGTGAGTTACACTGCCTGTGGGACAGGCAATCCATAGATCAAGTCACTAGAGCTTGAGGTTCCTTCAAGACCTGCTT
>NW_022111369.1:27345703-27347634 GCF_000313985.2 Echinops telfairi | reverse complement strand
TAACACAATCCTAGTCCAACTCATCTATATGTCCAATAATAGTCCATAAGTCCCTCTTCAGATTCAAAGCCATCACAAGCAATGATGCAGAAAGCAGGAATATCACAGGCCGGTGGGTGCAAAGTACTGCAGATCCAAAGTTGGTGGAAAACCTGGCAGGGCTCCTGCAGCTCTGAGGTTGACCAGCAGGCAGTGAGTCAAGGCAGAGAAAGAGAGCAGCAGACCTCCAGGAAGCTATATAATTTAGCCACATCTCCAAGTGTGGTCTTCAGGTGTGACCTGATTCTACCTCTACGCTTTTATATATCTTCAAGTTGGCATGAAATTATGTAACTAACACACTGTGTATTTGAACCACAAACCTTTAGGTTCGTAGAGAAGTGCAAAGTATTTGCATCACTCTGAGACCTCTTAGAACAAAGAATAAGGATAAGAATGGCCTCTTAAAAATGTTCAAATTGATTCTTGATAACAGATTAAAGTTGGTCAGATAAATCTAATTTTATGGGATGACAATTATCCATGACAATTATGTCACGGAGTTTATTCCAAATCATGGCGACCTCATGTAAAACCAAGTGAAGCATTGTTCGTTCCCCATCTCTCACACTTTATAGTAATTTTGAGTGTACTTTTGTGCCAGTCTATCTTAGGGATGGTCTCCTTTGTTTTTGCTTACTCCCTACCATGCATGGAATGCATTTATATTGATTGGTCTTTCCTGATGATGTGTCTAAAGTAAACAACCCAACTGTTCTGGCTGTGCTTCCTCTGAAACTGATTTGTTGGTTCTTCTGGCAATCCATGCATACTCATTACTCTTTGACAACTCCATCATTCAAATAAGTCAGCTCTTCTCTGATCTTTCTTTTTTATTGTCCAGCTTCACATGCTTATTGAGCTATTGAAAAGACAACGGCTTGGTTCAGAAACACCCTAGTCATCAAATTGACACTTGATTTCAACATTTTAAAGAGCTCTTTTACGGTAAATTTTCCCACAATAATACATGATTTGATTTATTGACTCTTGCTTCAATTGAAATTGTTTGTTGATCCAAGTACAATGAAATCCTTAACAACTTTAATTTCCTTGCCATTTATCATGAAGTTATTTATTGGCTTACCTTTTAGCATATTTTTTTTCTGTTCAGTTGAGCATAATAAAACTTAATTTATGGGATTTCATCAAGTTTAATTAAATGATACATGTACACATGCCAAATAAATGTTATTGGACTTTTGTTTCTGAATATACTTTGATTCTTTACTATACAATTGTATAGTACTATGTTAGTCTGGGTACACTAGAGAAACAAATTCAGTTAAACTCATCATATATGTCTAAGAAAGAGCCTTATATCAAGAAGTAATTATATATAAAGAAAACACCCCAGTCCAATCCAACTCAAATCCAGAAGTCTGATAATAGTTCAAAATCCCTCTTTATACTCATGTAGCACATGCAATGACATAGAATGCAGGGATATTATAGGCCAGTGGGGGCAAAGTCGTGTGGATCTGTGGTCCTTGGAAAACATGGCAGGGCTCCAGCAGCTCTGAGGGGGGCAGCAAGCAGGGAAATCAATGTAGAGAGAGTGTGTTCATCCAGGTAGACTAAAGAAACAAATTAATAGACATGCATATGTATATAAAAAATAGATTTATATCCAAGAACAATTTAATATTGAGGATGTGCCCCAGCCCAGTCCTGATCAAGTCCATAAATCCAATATCTGTCCATATGTCTGATACCAATCTATAAAGCCCACTTCAGACTTATGAAATACATGCAATGATGCTGAATGCAGGAAGATCACAGGCTAGTGGGTTGGAAATCTGCTGGATCCAGTGGCGTCATAAGCATCTCAGCTCTGGCAGGGGTAAATCTGCTGGATCCAGTAGCGTCATAAGCATCTCAGCTCTGACAGG
>NW_022111369.1:27334386-27344239 GCF_000313985.2 Echinops telfairi | reverse complement strand
TGAGTATTGAGCAGGGCCACGTCATAAGAACAAACTGCTCTTGGATTGAGGCTGGAATTAAGTGGGAGTCCAGAATCCATCCACTTATCCATGGGTTATGTATAACTCTGGTTTACTTTAGCAGTGTTATTATCATTTTATAACACACCACAATCAATCATCCCCCTGGGGTATAAGGTGATTCCATTGATAACATCAATAATTTAGCCAATGACATAGAATTTAAAATACTGTAGAGAAAAGACAGTAATGTAAGTCTGGTCAAGCTGTGAACTGCAGCCCATGAGTTGCTGCATTGTATAGATTGAATTCTTACTTGATTGATCTCTGTATACATTAAGCATACTCATCCGTGATAATGGAAAATGTTCTCTATCATTCCTTACAAGGGTAGATCCTTGGCTTTCCTATTAATACATGTCATATTAAGGCAAGGAAGGTGTTGAACTAGTAACTATATGATGGTTCTGGTTTCTCTGCTAAGATAAGGATCAGGGAGATTAAGTTTTTTAAGTACACGCGGAACCATTTTGTTTTAGCCCCCTGATACTTGTTGTTTTATGAACTCATGAGCTATTGCTCAAATGTTTTCTCTTTTTATCAGCTTCCAGTAACTTCAGCGTTATTCCTTCAAGATGTTTAAGATTTTAAAGATTAAGAGGATTTTTTAAAAAGCCTTTGTTTCACATCCTTTTAACTCAAGCCTACATCCTTGCTTAAAGTAAGATAGCAGAGCAAAATATATAATAATGAAATAAATGCATCAATATTTCACTAAATTAGCCTGCTGTTTTTTTTATTTTGTTTTGTCGCATTCCCCTATAAAAATGTCTTCTTCTGCCTGATTTGTATCTTCTGAAAACCTGAATTACTTTCTAGCAGTCATGTGACATCTGCTCCTGGTAGCTCATAAAAAAAATCGAAGGACAGGCACAATTCTCGGCACATAACTCATAATTAATATGTATTTATTTAGTAAGGAAATATGAAGTAATCAAAGAGAAGTAGCTCTAGACCGTGTTCATGTTTTATTATTCTTATGTGTGTGTTTTAGCAACATTAGTGTCCACCAACACTGTTTTCATCTGACATGACATGACAATCCATGAAGCTGTTCATGATGTGTATCTACTACAGAAAAATCGATTAAAAAAATATGTATAAATATAATCGCCACTAATAAGACTCTAGTTATGGAATATGGCAGACATCCTGAATACTTATTCTTAGGGGTTTTGTGCCTCCATACAAATCAACTGTTACCCAGTGAGGGTGGATCCCGGGGTGGGGCCACATGGGGAATAATGGCAAGTTATATTTCAATAATTTATGAGGATTAGGTTAATGAAATATAAAATATTTTAAAAATTAATTGTTAAAATAAACAGAATATTTATTTAAAATAATTTCAATATTTATTATAGACATTATTTTTAGTATAGATTATTAAAGATGCTGAAAACATTTTTTTAAATGTTTATTTTGGAAAATTTCCTTTTCTCAACTAGAAAATTAGTTTTCAGGGTTTCCTAAAGATCCATGTATATTTATTCAATAGTAGAAGTTCAGTCAATTGAAATACGTCAATCATAAAAAGACAATATTGGATGAATCTGCCATTACAAAGAGCCAAGGGAAAGTCTTATCAAAACAGCAATTGCCAAGGGGATCTCATGGGCCAGTTAATTTGAGACGAGGTCACTTCAAGAAGACGATGCTTATCTGTTTTTCATTCCAAAGGCATCATTTGATAGATTTTCTCAAGGAACACAGGAAAATCAGTGAGCCTTACTGAAAAGGTTTAATAAAATTTTAAATTGCATTGGTGGAGAGCAAGGCCAGGAAAGGTGTGCTGAGGATCCCAAGCACCGCCCCCAACCGGGCAAATCCCCCGCCAATTTCAAAAGAAGGCAAAGGTTGTCCTGGAACCCTTCCATTGAGACACCGCATCCCATTCATTTTCACAGCCCACATCTTTTCCCTTCAGACTGCGTTTTGTTCCCCCACTCAAAGAACCTTGAGAAGGAACAAAGTTCCGTGAGGCTGGCAAAACTCCTCTTTTGCTATGATGTCAACTGAGGGCTCAGAATTCTCCATTGAAGGTTTGGAGAGATAGAAACACTAGCTTCAGAAGTGTGTAGACCTGGACACAGGAAATGCCAAGAAAGAAGAGCTTCACATTTTGATTATTTTGTTTAATAAAAGTTTTATGATTTCACAGCAATACTTTATGTTTATCCTCATAAAATATCTCTGTTCAAATTTCTTATTTTCAGAAAAACAATGATTAGCAAACAGGACACTAGCTCATTTAAATAAACCTCTACCATATTCTTAGAGAAGTTTCTATGTTACATCTGAATTGACTCAGTATTTAACAACCTGTACAAGGCCTTTGGGAAACCAGTTTAACAAAAATGGATTGTTAAATAGACTTTACTCTCCTAAAGGATTCTGAGTCACTACCTACAATCCTAATTCACTTATTAACGAGGCATATAGATGCAGATGTTAAGCAGAATTAGGGATACTTTTCTTTCCTTCCCCCTTGGGGGAATCCTATATTGCTCTCCCTTAAACTTTTCTTGACCTGCGAACACCTGGTACACAGATATTTAATCAAGGCTGCCTCCACAAGTTAGCCAACTAAGAAATGCACTAGAAGACTTGACCTGGAACACTCTGTATTCTTGTCTGGGTGGCAGAGATTTGGAGGATATAATCATCACTTTCTCTTTTTCTACTCATATCACATTGTGAAAACCAGGTTACTACTGTGTCAGAACCAAGGATGCAAGGTGGATTAAGTCATGACATCCTGTCTCGAGGAGATTGTGGCTCCAGTGTGAAAGAATGGGGTAAAAAAAATATCTTGTCATTTTAATCACACCGAAGAGGGTTAGACTAGAATCCTAGGTAAATGCAAAACTAAAGCATTCAACTAGATAGGAGTGTAACAGTTGAACTGCATTTTGCAAGATGGGCCAGACTTTGACAGAATGGGGGGAAAACAGTCTGAAAGAAACAACGATGGTGTAAAGCTGGAGACGACCGTGACCTGGTTCCATAGCTGTAATTAATTCACTACTCTGAATCCTGTCACATTTGGGGTGCTTACCACAATATCAGCAGTTAGAACTCACCAGCCATTCAGTGGAAGAAAGATGAAGCTTTCTGCTCCCATAAATGCTTACAGTCTTGGAAACCCCCGAGGGGCAGATTCAATCTTTCCTGGATAAGGTCGCTGTGAGTTGGGTTCAATTCAGTGAGCTTGGTTTGGCTCATTGATTTTATGCTTTCTCATGAGGGGTGGTGATGGAGGCCAAATAGATAGGCAGGTTCACTCAGAACTTTTTAGAAAGAAAATGACGTATGCATTGTAAATTTTAATAAATTTTAGAATATAAATTACTAGACAATTGCCACTTTTTGTATATAAAAAAGGGATCCCTGGTTATGTGCTGGACTGATAGATGCAGGGTCAGCAGTTTGACACCACCAGCCACTCAGTGGTTTTGGAAACCCACAAGGGCAGTTCTACCCTATTTTATGAGTCAGAATCAACATGGTAGCAGTGCATTTGTTTTTGAGTTTGAACATGCAAAAAGGAGAACTGATAGTATAGTGAGTTATATGTTGGCCTGCTGTCAGGTTAACCATTCAAATCCACTAGTCAATCCAAAGGAGAAATATTTGGAAATCTGTTCCCATTTGAAACCCAGAAAACTCTAAACAACAGTTCTATTATGCCTATGGGTTTGCTATAAATCAGAATTGGCTTAATGGCAAGGATTTTGGTATGCAAAAGGAGGAGGCCAGGTTAAGTATTTAAATGCTAGTGGATTTTCTGTTTGAGGATAGCAATAACTTACAGGAGGAAAAAAAAACAACCCTAGGGAATCTGCTCCTAGCAATGTTACAGACCAGGAAACCGCAGGACAATACTACTGTGTCCTATAGGGTCCTTATGACTGAGAATCGATACTCTATGACACACCACCATAGCAACATCAGTCGATGCAAACACCTGAACAGTACCTTCCATCTCAATCCGACTGGTCATATGAAACTAGAGCAGATGAATCCTTATAGCACACAGGAGATCTCCATTCATTAAGAATAAACAAAGACTATCTGTCGAAAGTTTCATCCACACAATTTTCAAAATTCAAGTAAAATGTTTTTATGCATATGATAGGTTTTATGTCAACTTTACTGGGCTAGGGTTTTTCCATTATATGATCTAACATATCTTTATGATTTTTAGTATGCAAAGCATCAACTTTATGATGTAATCTTCTGTGAAGCATCCAAACAGTTGTGGAGAGAATAGGGTAGAGTACTAACTCCTTATTCTGGTCACAGTCTTGATGCAATTGAGCAAGTTTTCATTAGGGGTATGGTCTATTATTAGTATAAATTTTGATACTATGAGGAAGCTAGCTCATTCTGATATTGGATCTGGATCCTGTGTCTGGTTCATTGACCTCCTGTTCTACAGTCTGCTGATCCCAAGAGCCGGTAACAGACGGTGGACCTTGGGTACATTCAGTTCTGCACCCCAGTCTATGATCTTCCCAATGCATCTTCCTTTTCTCTTTTTACCAACTCCAAAAGCTGTATACAAGTCAGGAGACGTCTCCAGTTTACATCTGACCTATAGACTTGACAGGACTGGACTTACTCGCGTCTACATCAGTGTGAGCCACTTGTTGATATTAATCTCTTACTATATATGCATATATACAAGAGTCACTGATTTTGCTGCTTCAGTGAATGAATGTAGCCTAATGCAAACACAGATTTGATTTACAACTAAAATTTTCAGGATCATACTTGTTAAATTACAGTAAGCACAGTTAAGGGCAGAAAAGAAAAATACTACATGATCAAAAAAGAAAATCAATATACTTTATTTGAATGCAAATAATACAACATGATACAAAATCATAAATAACATAAGCTTGCCACTATGCTTCTATTAACCATGGGAATTAAATGTATACATATATATATAGTCCATATTTTTAAACTCTATTTTCAGTCATCTTTTTGAGCTATGTGCTGGTGTGTGTTCCTCTATATAAAACAAAACGGACACTGCCCAGGAGTCCTCTGCCTTAACCTGAATTCTCCAGAGACAGAAAACCAGTAAAGCTTATGTATTCACAGAGAGAGAGAGATTTACAAAGAGCAAATGACTCACATAGTTGTAGAAGTGACACATTTTCACATCTGTGGGTTAGATGTTAGGATGGAGACTTTGAACTTGCATAACAGCAGGGGCTGATGAACACAAGGCAACAGGCTGCAATTGAATCTAAGGTTGGCAGTAAAATGGCAGGCCACTGATGACTCACAGGCCTGGAATGCAATATGGCAGGGCATGAGCTCAAGTCTAAAGAACCAGAAGTCTGAGTCAGATGAAGGATTCAGACCCAGCAAAAAGCAAACAAGCTTTTCTACTGCATTGGCTTAATTGGGAAAAGGCCATACTTTTGAAGAGATAACCACATGGGGGATTATTAGGTATGTGGTAAATATATAATTGTCAATTTGAGAGGATTATGAGTGAAGGGGTGGAGTCTAGTCTTGCAATCGGATCATAGCCAAGAGGCTTCAGTGTGGGTATGGCCTTCTCCCAAGATTTCTGGGAAATATGGTATTTCCTCCTTGGAGGTAGGAGAGAATCTCTTCTCACTCCCTGGGAGACATTGCAGCTGACAAGCCACATGGATGCAACCAGACCTCTGAAGCTGGAGAAGCCACAGAGATCCCTGCCAGCGCTGAGATGCTTACAACGCCACTGGATCCAAAGACTTTCAACCCACTGGCCTGTGATCATTTTGCATTCGGCATCATTGCAAGTTTTTCGTGAGTCTGAAGAGGACTTAATAGATTGGTATCAGACATATCGGCTAATATCAGACATATGGACTTGATCTGGACTGGGCTGGGATGTTTTCTCAATGTTCAATTGCTCTTGTATATAAATCTCTTTCTTATACCCCCCCCCCAAAATCTCTGTTTTATACACATATGTGTGTCCATGGATTTGTTTCTCTAGTCTACCCAGAGTAACACAAGGTATAACTAAAAAGTGAAAAATTCGTGACCCAGAGATGTTAACACATGATCTAAATGATCTCATGTGCCATTCTCATAATTGATATGTTTGCGCCAATTGTTTGCAGCTGCTGTGCCCATCTATCTTGTTCAATGTCATCCTCTTTTTCATTGACCCTCCTCTTTAACCAACAAGATGTCCATGGATTTGTTTTTCATGAAACATGTCCAACATAAATGGAACAGTTTCAAGATCCTCACTTCTAAATAGAGCTCTAGCTGCACTTCCTCAAAGACAGATCTGTTTATCCTACTGGGATCCCCTGGTACATTTGATAGTCTTTGCCAAGACCATAATTCACATGTCCCAATTCTTCTCCAGTCTTCCTTATTCGTCTTCCAGCTCTGGCATGGATCCTTTGCCCCGCACCTTCCCCACCCAGGCAGGTTCTCATAGCTTGCTTCACACAATAGGCAGCAACAACCGGGCAGGACAGACTCAGTGGAAGCTGCCGAGCCACCTGTTGAATAGTGGTTCCCAGGCCAGTGTGTCAGGGAGCCCCACCCACTTGAAGAGAGGTGTTCAGAAAATATCCAAATCACAAAATTTCTGATTTCTCAGTATATAGTGTGGACATCAAACAATTCATGCCTGTATATGAGAGGATTCTAAAAGGCTTGTGGAAAATGGAATTAAAAGATAGTAAAATTTGCCATGGAATTTTAAAGGTTAATTTAAGTTCCATTTAAATGAGTTTCCTGTTAAATATGATTGTCTTTCTAAGTAAGTTGATTGATTAAAATAAAATTAATTTGTATTCTGTTGAATTTAATGTAAATATGTTCAAATTATATAGATAGATATTTCAAACAATTCATGGAAAAAGTCCATTATCTTTAAATTCAATTTATCTATGAACTTTTTGAAGACTACCAATTATATGCATATACATTATCATTATCATTAAAAAAATTCAGTCAGTCTCTCTCTCTCTCTCTCTCTATACACACACACACACATAGTTCCTATAAATATGTTGATTCAGAAGGGTAATGCAAAGATATAAAGCATTCATAAGACCTGAAACCCTTAAAGGATCTCTGGTAGCGCTGTGAGTCAGGCATTGGCGGCTGATGACAAGATCAGTATTCAAACCCACTAGGACTGGCTGCTGAGGCTGTCTGCTCCCATGGAGATGCACAGTCTTAGAAGCCCTGAAGGGCAGGTCTACTCTGTCATATATAGGGTCATTGTGAGTAAGAGTTCACTCGGTTTACTTTTGTTTGCTTTGTTTTTCAAAAAGATCACTTAACGTTTGATGCAATTGAGTTCTCTGCAGCTAGCTTAGCATTCAGCTTGACTTCCGATGAATTAGCTGTCTGATGTGCTTGCACTACTAAGCAAGTTGGTTAGTATTCCGCTGAATACACAAGGGGGCCAGGTATCACACAGATGGTCTGTGTGTCATTCAGATTTAGAAAACTGCACATGCCAGTCATTATCTTGAAACTGCAGTATTTGCCCAACAGATCGTTTTGTAATCATTCAGTAGAGAGGTTTTTAAAGAAATGTATGATGTAACAAGCGTATTATTCTGCAGTCTTGTGTTTCTACAAAATGTTTATGTGAAATAAACTTATCTGAGAAGAATTTAGCGTTACCACAATCATTCACAATCCTAAAATAGTAAAACTGCAATCTTAGAAAAATAGTTTTTACTTGGATGTATTTATAACATGATTGTATTTACATTTATTTATTTGATTATTTAATTAATATCACTAGTAGGGGCAATTAGTTTTACCACATTCAAGGCTGCCTAGGACCTCTTTTTCTTCCTAGCGTGCAGTTAGAATTCCAGGTGTTTTGTGCTAAGACTATCAAATGACTCTCCTGCTTTACTGAACTCAAATGGCAACTTCATCTTGAATGTTGAGCAGTGGTTATTAACCAGAGTGCCAAAAAACCGTGTAATTTTTATAGAGATGTATGATATAGTGGATTATTTAGGTGTAGGTCGCCTTCAAATAGTTTTATTTTAGTTGTAGCCCCCAAAGAAATAGTGTATTATTCTGGTAAATAAATATAAAAGAAGCATCTAAGATACTCTCCCTCTTCTAATATTCACAAATTTATAGTTATTGCTATCTCATTAATAAAATACAGAGAAAGTCATAGGATATACTTCCAAGATGGCTATTGTCTTAATAGTCTTTTGTCTTAAATGCTCTGTCTCACTCAGATCAATTGCCCTTGAAAAGACCAGCTGCTGTGTCATGAGGAGGTTCAAGGAAGAGGTCCAAGAAAATGACCTTGGGAGTAAATAATGTCCTTCCGTCAAGCTTCAGGATGAGAGCACTGACTGAAAGCTTGAGCGGAGGCTTAGTGGAAGCCTTAACCCACAGGGATTGAGATAGACTGTGAGACCCATCAACATTAGGAAATGATAAGTAGCTCTCCTTTCAAGCTGTGGGTGTGGGATAATTTGTCACACAATCATAGATAACTAGTACAGATTTTGTTCTAGGTACATGGTGCTACCACAATAAAAACTTAACATTGGGGATGACTTTGGACCTAGGAAGTGGGCTTTGAAGGGACTGTTAGTGAAAAACTAAAGTGCTCTACAGAAGCTATAAATAAATGTCTCTTGGTTTTTGATAAGTCTGTGGTTTGGGTCTTACAGAAAAGTTTCATTAATGTCTTGGTGAGTGAAGAAATTGGAATTCCTTCATATAGAATTAGAACATTCAACAACATTAAAGTAAGGCCTATGTGTGATTTACCTGAGGAAATGTCTAAGCAATGGTCCAAAGGTACCACCTGATTTCTTCTTGTTACTTATGGAAATATAATGTGAGGGCAGAGAGGTACATTAAAAGGACAGATAAAAAGAATGGAGCCTTGGACCACTTTTGAAACTTCTCAGCCTCTCTAGAAACCAAATAAGACTTAATTTAAGAAAGACGGAACAAAGGTGAAATCCAGAGCACTGTTGGAGACGCTGTTTAAAGATGAAGTCGGGGTGTGACTGCAAAGCGCAGTGTAAGAGCAAGAAAGATTGAATGCAGCCACTCTGCGTCTGTTCAGTGAGACAAAATGCCCTTCAGCACTTTTAAGGATGTGCTTCATAGGATTTCTCAATCATTGTGGCCTCGGAAACATACGGGTGTTAGGGTTCAGTTGGAGGAATTGGGCCTAAAGGAGGAAAGGAGATATCCTAAGGAAATGTAAGTAGTGGTACGGCTTTGCCCAATTACATATACTCTAATAGTACTCACAGAGTACTGGAAATATCATAACAGATTTACATATGCTGAAACATTGTCAGTTTGGACAAAGGAAATCAGAAACCATTGAGAATAAGAGGGAGCCGTTGTGCCATCAGATTTCTGTAGCCAGCTAAGAGATTGAAGGACCTTAATGATGGCGAGATGAACAGAGCTGGAACTTAGAAGACAAAGCCAAGAGCTATGAAGAGCTTTTTTTAATGTATTAAACAAAATGAAAAGTTCAAACATTTTCCAGATTTGCTATGGACCAATGGTTCCTTTATGTCTGCCAACCACCTTTTCTACAGAAATCACTGCAGCAGTGAACCTATGCTTGCCTCCCCATCTCACCCCTGCAGATTAAGAAATATAGCAACCACAAAGATAACTTAATAGATTTTTATATGTTTAAAGAAATAGAACCCAGATACAATTTGAAAGCATTCAGAGTGGTCAGCAGACAGACCTGGAACTATTTATAGGCTTTCTTTCTTGCTTTTTTTTTTTTTTTCTC
>NW_022111369.1:27326167-27334216 GCF_000313985.2 Echinops telfairi | reverse complement strand
AGGGCATAGAATGCTTGGTGGGTATGATCAAATGCAATGTAGTCGAGAGAAAGTACTGAGAGTCGAGGCAGGAGGAAAGTAAAAGGAAATAGAGGAAAGAACTAAGATGCAGTGATGTATAAATATAGGCATGCACATATGTAAATACATTAATATATAACAATAGCGATATAGGTCTATGTACATATCGTTAAATGTTAAGTGTTAAGGTAGCAGATGGGCATTGGGCATCTACTCAAGTCCTCCCTCAAGGCAAGAACATTTTGTTGTAGTAACCTGGCATTCCGTGATGTTCACCTTCCTGACATGATCGCGAAGTCAAAATGTGTGCATAAGCAAAAGTGGTGCTATTGAAAGATATAGTGTCTGGAGTCTTAAAGGCCTGATGTTAAACAAGTGGCTATCTAGCAGGGAAGCAACAAAGTCCACATGGAAGAAGCACCCCAGCCTGTATGATCATCATGTGTAAACAGGATCAGGTATCAAGCATCAGAAGATGCAAAACAAACATACATTTTTGCAAATGATGAGTGGGGGTGGAGTCCCATAGCCCATCCATAGACAATTGGACATTCCCTCACAGAGAGATCACAAGGAAGGGACGAGTCAGCCAGGGTGCAGCACAGCACCGACAGAACACACAATATTCCTCTATTTTTTTTCCTCTAGTTCTTTAATGCTTCCTCTTCCCCACTATCATGTCCCTGGTTCTACCTTACAAATCCGCATAGACTGGAGCATGTACACTGGTAATGGGAATAGTGATACCATGAGGGTAGAGGGAAGGTGGGGAGAAAAGGGGGAGAAATGGACTACAATGGTCAATGCATAACAACAGCCCCATCTGTGTGTGTGGGGGAGACAAACAATGGAAACTTGGGCTAAGGGAGACAGCAGATGGTGTAAGATATAAAATAATAATAATTTATAATTTATCATGGATTCACAAGGGTGGGAGGGTGCGGGGTGGAGCTAAAAAGAGGAGCTGATACCAAGGGCTTGGGCACAAAGAAAGTGTTTTGAAAATGATGATGGCAACATATGTACGAGTGGGTTTGAAACAATTGATGTATGGATTGTTATAAGATCTGTAAGAACCCCAATAAAATGATTTATTAATAAAAAAAGAAATAAAACATTTTGATTTTTTTTTGCATAATGTTATTTTTAGTAGTACTCTTTCTTTTTTTAGATCACATGGAGTGATTATATTTTTGTCCTATTAAAATGTGTTCTTTAAGTGGATAAAAAACTGTTTTTTTTTACCCACATTACAGTTTTGTCCTCAAACTGTCAGAAATATACATCAATTATTTGTGCATTTGTATGTTCAGTTTTATCCATTGTGAAAGACAACCAAAATCCTTTCAGCATGTCAGTGATTGTATTTAGAATATGCCAGGCAGTAATAAACAAAAAATGTCAGGCAGTAATAAACAAGAAAATATAACTGACATTTGTCTTAAAAACAATGTACCATTTTGATTGCAGACTATTTCCAAATATATTTGGTGTGTCATAATACATCCATGATGTGTTCATTTGATGGTTTTCCATTTTGTGGCAATGACATAGACCTGTACATTGACACTGGAATTTTAGTTTCTCTTTGAGCCTCAGCAGATATTCCTTGTTTTCCTTCCTCTTGTTGTCTGTTTTTATTGCACATTGCTGTGATTCAGACTGGTGTCACAGAGTGATTCGTGTGTATAATTTCAGCTGTCAAATGACAGGGACTACCCTGTATGATCAGGCGTAGTGTTTTCCATCGGGATCTCCTGGGTGTCAGCCTCTATCTAAATCCTCGATGCTGTCGGATTAACACCAGAAATTATACAAATTTAGTCACGCAAATGGCTTTAATTTTAGAGTCTCTTCATTCTGAGAGCATTTGTTGTCAAAGTAAACAAGCAAAAATGCTGCAAACATATTATTTAAAACAAGAGAAGTTTTCAGTAACTGCAAATATCAACATATCAATAAAATATCAAAAGTGAAAATCTATTATTTCTGAAAGAATTTTTTGATATATTGTAATTGAAAGATACCGTTTTTTAGGAAAGGACAGAAAGTCTTACTCTTAGAATTCCTCATTTTACTCCTCTGTGCCACTCTTTTAACATAGCTCTTAATGACATTTCCAGTTGTGATGAAATTGGCGAGAAATTATATTACGTACTTAAAATCAATTTGCCACGATCTTTGTTAGGAGATGAGAGAAATATTTAACATATATGCATAAGCTTATTATTTATTGATAAAGACTATATGTATGCTAATAGGCAGCATTCCTCATACAAAATGTCAGATGTACTTTACATTCACTCAAACAAAAGGTTAGTATTCAGTCATTTGAAAAGTTGACAATGGTTTCTTACACACTTAAAAGTTTTTCTATGTATAGCCTTAAGTTTTTGTAGTATTCAACCATTTGAGTTGAGCTTAGCAGATAAAATAAAGGCACCAAAACAACCCAAACTCACTGCCTGGAGCTGATTCCCATTCAAAGCAGCCCTATAGGCCAGGAAAGACCTGCCCCTGTCTCTTTCTGAGATTACCTCTTTACAGGAGTAGAAGCCTCACTTTTCTCCCATCCTGTGGCTGGTGGTTTCAAGCTGCTGACCTTGTGGTTAGCAGTTGATTCCATAACCTTCTATGCCACCAGTGCTCCAAATCACTCTCTCATTTCAAGAGCATCCTGGAAGAATTACTGTGACTTATCTGTTAAAACTGATTTCCCCTTAAAGAAAAATAGGATTTTCTTATGATTTGTTAAATGTAGTATTAAGTTATGGGGTGGGTAGGGGGCCAGCCCCCACCGCTACTACTACTACCCATGAGTTCAGTAAGCACAATTGTACGGTGGAGATATATAAGTATTATATTAAAGTCATCGAGAGCATGAGAAGTAGAGGAGAGATGTTACAATAATGCAGTCAGGCACATTACATGGTAGCATGCTCACCTCAGCCCAGCTTGGTGGTCCACGTGGAGAGAGGGGGAAGGGAAGGAGGGCAAGGGAACAAGAGAGAGAGGACAGGAGAGGAGAGGGGAAAGAGAGGGGAGCCAGAGAGAGATCTATATTGCTGACCCAGGCCTAGATACCTTTTGGGGGATGCATGCCCACTAAGTACAGGTAAAGACATACATCCCAGGAAGGGGTTACACTATACATTACACAGTAATGAGGGGGTGGTCCAGGGACATACACGCAACAGGAAGAGGAGGGACTGGGGTATACATGTGACAAGATGGGTGGATCCCAGATTCAGGACAGCAGGTCAACCTTGACCTGTTCCCTGGGTCTCCATAGGAATCATGGAATCATTATCAGTTGGGTGTAAACTCTGCTTACAGGAGCCTGTCCATTGTCCCCAGCTGCAGGAAGCAGGGCCCACTGCAGTTTGGCAACTGATCGCCCTGGGTGTGTGTGGGGGAATGCCTGTGATCTGACCTCCCCCCACAGTTAAAACATGATTTTATCTATTAAACGTCTTCTCTTATGAAGATCCTTTCTTTTATATCCCCAAAGGAAAAAGGATCTTTTTCTTCACAGAGTTTTTTTTTATAGCCAATTTCACTCACTAATCAATAATCTGAGTTACAAACTAAATAAAATGTAAACAAAGGTAATTTTCATAAAATGAAATTACAAAATTGGAAGCTATTATTAATACTAATGTAGCTTATTTTAATGTACTTACTGTAGTCCTTGTCTTTATATTTATCCATTGCTGGATTTTATGATGTTTTCTGTCATTGATAAAAGCAATAAATGGCAGTGTTTTAAGCTAAACCAATAAATATCATAGGACAGGCAATCAAAATACGTACAAAGTAGTTTTTAAGATTACTGGAAAACCTAAGGCAAGCAAATTTCTTTACTTAGTTACAAAACTAAGCCCATTGTTGTCAAGTGGATTCTGATTTAAAGGGAATTTATAGTGTGTTTCCAAGCCTGTAACTCTTTACAGAAAGAGACTGCTTCCATGGAGTGGCTGGTGGGTTAAGAGCTGTAATGGTTAGTAATTATGTCAGCAAGATCCTCCTGGGTAAGGTTAGGGGCAAAGCCCAACCTATCCATCCGGTGACACCTTGTGTGTGACTTTTTGTGTAAGAGAGAGAGACCAAACAGGGTTGAATTCTCTTTGGCCCTTCACCTTCTGCTGGAGAAGACTCTCCTCTCTGGTCCCATTGTCTTCTGCTGCATCCCCTGCCAAACCCAGCAACATCAGGATACTACCTAACAACAGTGGAGTCTTCCAGAGCACTTTGGATTCACAGTACCTCTGCATCCAGCAGCTAGGGCATTGCCCTTTTTCACCTAAAATGTTAACAGCATTGTGCAGTAGCCCAGGAGAAATTATTTGTCTTGATTTCACAAATTTAAATTTATAATGAAGAAATATTAGATTGGAATTAGAGATAATTCTACACATTGGAAGGATGTGCTCATAAAAACAAAGATTACATCAGATAATCACAAACATCAACATGCTGATGTATGTAAAAAAATCTATGGATACAATTTATTGATCATGGTGGGTTAAACACTGGCCTGCTAACAGCAATCTCAGCAGTTCAAACCACCAGCCACTGTATAAGAGAGGATGCTCTCTGCTTCCATAAAGACGTGTAGTTTCAGAAACCCCTAGGGGCAGTTCTACATTGGTCCACAGGTTGCATAAGGTCACTGTAAGCCAGAGCCTATTTTATGTCAGAGAGTTTGTTGTTTTTTTGGTCGTTGTTGTTTTAAATCCTGCTTAGCAAGATACACTAGAATAAACTTTGGTAAGTTAAAAGTGCCTTAGAGATTAGATCGTGTAGGTGTACATCATTTATATTTTAATTGCTTTTAATGCCAAAATTGAGGACCTAATTATTAATTATGAGATTAAGAATGGGTATTTTATGACCTCAGATATGTTATATTTAGACTATCTTAAAATAATTTTATTAGAACTTAGCAGAAGAATCCAGCCAATTTCTAAATAGGTTTAGATATTTTGTCAGTTACCTGAAATCTGTAATATGTTTTATATTTTGATTTGCTTCCTTTAGATTATGAATTGATTTCCCTGTTTGCTCCAAGTTCTATATGAAGTTATATGTAGAGTTTTTGAGTTAACAATGGTAAATAAATACTATTTGAAGGATTCATGTTTTAGGAGTTCTTTTTTTATTATTATTTATTTTTTAGGAGATCTTGTTACTAACATTTTGTAATAATATAATGAGTCTTACATCATTTACATTGAGATCTATTGGGCAACTCTGACATACCTAAACCTTCTACTATACTTTTGAATCCAGCACCCTATATGACACTATAATATTTTGAAGTACTCTACTTTGAACTCTGCTTCACAAAAATATTTGGTGTGATAAATTCATTTTTTTGCTAGATGCTGTCACGTCCATCTTTTCATACCCTCCTTGTTCATTATGAGTGTCGTTAGCCATACTGCCTAATGAAAGGTACCTCATCTCAACCCTGATTACTGCTCTAATGTTTTCCAGGCGTGCTTGGTGATGAGCCTGGCATATGAGACAATTTCCTACAGTAATAAAACTAATTAAAGTAGGCAGTCATCCACACACCACTTTCTAATGAATTATAATAAGCTCATTAATCTCACCCACTCTTATTCCAAAAAGTTCATTGATAGGACTTCTTTATAAGAGTAAAATCTCAGTCTTAAAAATGGACTATTGCGAATCAAAGACTGTGGATTTAAGTTCTTTTTTAAAATCACAAATTGCTGCTGAATGCTTTAAATGAAACATGCAGGTTCTAAACTCAGCCTCGATTACTGATTGACAGACCTTTTCTATTTGAGTTCTCCGATGATAAATGATTTAACAAAAGGAAGAAAATGATTCATTATATAATAACTTTCCAGCACCACGAAGACTAAAATGGAATGAGCCCACTCCACATTTCCCCTTAAAAATCCTTTGAGGAGGCTGTATAGAATATTGGAGATCAAGCGATAAGTGCACACAGTCCTTTTCCTTTCCAGAGAAAGCTTGAGAATCAGTTCAAAATGTAAGAATATAGGAATTTTTTTTTTTTTTGTTAACTCTTTTTGAATTTTGTGAGGCATCTGATAAAAGAACATATGCCTGGCCCATGTTACTTATTGGCTATCTCATTATCAGACATTTTGTACTCAAAGCAATAGTTTAAAATCTACTATGCAACTATTTTGCACCTTGATGATGTCTACAGCAACTAATGAATGCTCAAGTTCAAGGTGAGAATAACATTGGCTGTAATGGTTAAGGATTTGTGCCAGCGTTGCTGGACCATGAGTCTCAATGGTTTGGCATTTATGTGATGAAGCAATCTGGCAGTTTTGTAATCATGTCATAGCTCTGCATTTTGTGATTTGATATGGTCATCCTCCATTTTGCACAATGCCAATTTTATATTGCAATTGATCTTTGGCATCTCATCTCGTCAATATGTGAGGAGAGTACACATCATTCAGTTCTGTTTTAAAGTGTTTGAAAATGTAGACATGTTTTTCTGGAGGTAAGTTTACAGTGAAAGACATAAAGTCCCTCAGTGCAGCACATAGAGAGAAAACTGGAGACACAGGGTTAGCAGTAGGAAAAGCTTTGCCTTTTTGTTTCAGTCCATGTGTCTGTAACTTGATGTTTTAACAATGCATCCATTTTCAGTTCTGAAGATCATCATTACTGTGACTCACTTCTGAATTTCTCCCTTAAGGAGTGAATTGAGAATATGCAGATTTCAAAATTAATAAAGAATGATTGCAATTTGGGTTAGTTTCAAATAGGTACGCTTTTTATACAGTTAAGATACTCAAAATTGTTACCTACATGCATGGTTTTAGCTAAAATTTTATATTCTTTACAGGATATAAAATGTGTGTTACATAATGTCCAGATTCTGTGCAGAGGTTTTGTTTTGTAAAACAGATGTTTAGAAGTCTGACAGAATTGGTAGATTCAGACTTATTCAACCTATCATGGAGCAAAACATCTACCAGGCTGTGATCAGCTAACACCCTTGCAGCCACACGCTTTATAGGAAGGTGAGTTGGTTTGGAGCCCTGGCCAATCATTAGGGGTCTTGGCTTTGGGTCCAGGTTCTTCCATTACCTTGCTGAGGGGCTATGATGAAGTAATTCACAGTGTTGAATTCACTGCCTTCATTTGTAAGACAGAGAAAGTGGCTTGAGCCTCCCAACACATGGAAAGTACCACTAATGATAAATTACATGTTTTAAGTAGTTTTGAATACCATAAAAAATACATTGAAATAATATGTTTCCCTTTTCAATTATAGTTCGATTTTTCCAAAATAAAGGACACAATAGGCGTTATTGTTATAAAATTTTAATACCATTTTAACACTGGATTTTTATTTAAGAAAGTTGGTTAGTCATAACACTTATTCCAGAGAGAGAGAGAGAGAGAGAGAGAGAGAGGTTACTGAGGAAAAAATAACATAAGTATTTTTATTAAGAGAAATAATTTTAAAAGCTATCTTAAAGATAGAAAATGAAACAGAATCTTAAAGAAAAGTTTCAGTGTACTAATTAAACTTGTTCAGAACAGAAATATTTATTTGTCAAAGAATTGTTCTAATTAGTAGATCTAATTAATGTTACCTATTAAGAACTGGCTCTGAATTTCAAAAAGAAAGCTTTAGTAATATAATTTAACATTAATGGAAAATACAGCCAATCATAATAACAACCAGCTTTATATCACGCATAGAACTAATATTTATTGAGTCCTTTCAAGGCAGAGACTCTTTCTAAATGCTTTACCTATATTAATGTCTACTAGTTGTCACCCCATTGGTTCATGTTATTTACAACCATTTAAGATATGTACTAACATTGCCCCAAAGAGTGGGTGGGCTGAAGAGGGGCTGCTAAGCACAAGGTTAGCAATTCAAAGCTACCAGTCACTCCACTGGAGAAAGGTGCAGCTTCCTTTGCCCGTAGAGATTCTACATTGCCCTCTAGGCTTACTGTGAGCCAGAACCTAGTCAGTGGAAGTGAAAGAGAG
>NW_022111369.1:27323409-27325039 GCF_000313985.2 Echinops telfairi | reverse complement strand
CCTTTAGGACCCTAGACACTATATCTTTTGATAGCCTGGCACCATCAGCTTTCTTCACCAAATTTGCTTATGCACTCATTTTGTCTTCAGTGATCGTGTCGGGAAGGAAAGCATCACAGAATGCCAGGTTATTAGAACAAAGTGTTCTTTCACTGAGGGAGTACTTGAGTAGAAGTTTAATGCCTGTCTGCTACCTTAATACTAAACCTATAAATATATGTGCATAGGTCTATTTCCCTATCGTTATATATAAATATATATATATAAATATATTTACAATGTGCATGCTTGTATTTAGACCTCTATAAATGCCTTTGACTCCTAGTTCTTTCCTCTAACTCCTTTTACTTTACTCTTTGTCCCACTATCATGTTCATCCTTACTCTGATTTCAGTAATTCCTTTCGGTTACATAGCCCTTGATCAATTCCTACCAAGCATCCTACGCCCTCCTTGTCATCTATTTTAGCTCCCATGTTGTTCCCTTGTTCCTGGGTTTGTTGCCCCCCCACTTCCTTTCCCCCAATTGCCCCTCCCCCATTTCCACTTGTTTTCTCTTCCAGATTGTTTATCCCACCTATCTTATCTAGATAGATACTCAGAGACAATAATAAGCACAAAAACAAAACACAAAAGAAAACAACCACAGCAACAATCCAAAAAAAAAAAAACCCAAAACAACGACAAAAGAAAAAGCCTAAAAATAGTTCCAGGTCTGCTTGTTGACCTTTAGGAATGTTTCCAGTCCAGTCTGATAGGGGACCATGCCCTGGCCCCAAAGTCTATTTTTGGTATTCCCCGGGGACTTTGTTGCTTTGCTCTCCTTGCTGCTCTGTTGCATGCCCTTAGTGTTTCACCCTGGAGTGGTGGGGTCAGATCTGGCACAATTCCCGCACTGTGCCTCCAGTGTTCTCCCTCAAATTGCAATGGGTCAGGGAGGGGTATCATGTCTTGTGGTGGGCCTGCCCTGTGGTCCTCTCTGTGCATTGGCTGCTCTGAGCAGGAGTATCTTCCTTGGGGCTTGGTGAGCCAGGATGTATTGCACTCTTTCTCCTTCCCTCATCGCTTGCTCTTTTGTGCTCTGATCAGACGTGCCCCTCTCCCTGGCTTATGTACCCATTTTGTCTTCAATGATTGTGCTGGGAGGGTGAGTGTTATAGAATGCCAGTTTGGTAGAACAAAGTGTTTTGTTATTGAGGGCAGGTATGAGCAGAGCCCCAAGTTCCATCCAGCACCTCAATGAATTGCCATATAAATATATATACATAAGACAATACCTCTATTTTTTATGAATAATATATTTACATATGTTCACATCTATGCTTATACCTGTATCCATAGCTTTGCTTCCTAGCTCATTCCTCTGTTTCCTTTTACCTTCCTCCTGCCCCACTGCCACCTCTTAGTGATTCCTGTCAGCTAGATTGTAGCCTTCCCCATTTCCACTACTTTCTTTTAATACTATTTTCTCAATACCTGGCCCATCACCCACTCAAAGCTTATCTGACCTTGTATACATGATAGTCACTCAAAACATAAATGTTGAACAAATATAAGAGTGAATGAATTTCTGCTATGGAAAAGACAACTTTCAGGATGTTTCAAATTAATATTTTGTGACAGGTCCCATT
>NW_022111369.1:27296975-27322415 GCF_000313985.2 Echinops telfairi | reverse complement strand
TGCTATAGTGCACCCTGACTGGCCCGTCTCCTCATGACCCTTCTGTAAGAGGATGTCCAGTTGCCTACAGATGGTCTTTGGGTCTCCACTCTGCACTCCCCCCTCATTCACATTGATTTGATTTTTTGTTCTGGGTCTTTGATGCCTTATACCTGATCCTATCAACACCTCATGATCACACAGGCTGGTGTGCTTCTTCCCTATGACTTTGCTGCTTAGACCCCAGATGCTATATCTTTTGAAAGCTGGGCACCATCAGCTTTCTTCACCACATTTGCTTATGCACCCACTTTGTCTTTAGCAATTATGGAACTCTAAGATCTTATATGCACCATTTCCTATTCTACTTATCATTTAGTGTTCTCCTGATCATTTGTTACCATTTGTGTAATTAATTATGGATGGTTTAAAACCCATCCTTATACGAAAGAACGGGATCAAAGAAAGTTTCATTACTATTTTATCCATGTGCTTAATGTTAATATGTTCATTCTATAAGCTTCAGTTTCCTTATCTATGCCGAATCAATCTTAATATCTACTGTTTCTACCCAACAAGATTGTTGTACTCAATTGAAATGCTTTATAATGCCTAAGGTTTCTTGTTATATTGTATATGCTTTGTAAATGAAGTGATATTGCATCATGGTTATACACCTGGGCATTGGACCCATTCGGATTTAATGCTATTATTAATTTATTCAGATAAATTGGGTACATAATTTATAGTTTTAGAACATTATGTTCTCCTTGTTTATTCTCCAAATTCTAGTTCTTAACATAGGTTATTGTGAGTGTTAAATGAGAAAACACTCCCCAAATGCCTGACATTCAGCAAAACCTAATAAATATTAGCTGCTTCATTTAGTAATAGTTTTATTTTTTTAAATATCTCCTCATACTTTGATTTAATACCTGGTATGAAAAGACTGTTCACCACATAATGAATGGATCTATTTATTTAACCATTTTAATGGAGTTCTTTCTAAAATATAGCCACAATTTTTGTTTGAACACCATATAACTCAAATTATATTATCTTGAACACTGTTCTGCTTAAAGTTACTATTGCAAGAAGTAGAAGAGAATTGGAAGACGATGATAGAAGATCTGTATTATATCTCTGTATTCATATGTCTCTGAGTAGAACAAAATAAAATTCAAGCATTTGAACAATATATAGGAGATTATTAATTTGAAAATAGATGGTACATGAGTATATGGATGAATTTATCTCCTGTTGGATAACCTGAAGTAATCCTTACTGCAAAAGTATTTAAAAAGTAAAATTTTTGGTTGCTGAGTTTTCCATTAAATTCCAGTGTACTAAAGAACCCTGAGGGTGTAGTGGTTATGTTTTGGGCTGCAATCCATATGGTCAGCAGTTCAAAAGCACCAATTGCTCTGTAGTAGAAAGATAGGACTTTCTTCTCCCATAAAGAGTTACAGTCATGGAAACACACAGTGGCAGCTCTACCCTCTCTAATAGGGGTGCTCTGAGTCTGCACCCACTCGATGGCAATATGTTTGGTTTGATTGGTTGAGAATGTATTCTATGAGAAAACTAAAACACAGCAATGCCCCCAAATATCAAAATATTATTCTCTACACCAACACTGAGAGAGTACATCTTTTTTATAAAATGTGGTCCTGTGTATGGGTAGAGAACAGCCAGAAACACAGTGGAGAAAGAAAAAGAGGGGGGGAAATGAGCTGCATGGGGAAATACCATGTTTAACCTGGACAAAAATGCATCCCTTCAAGATTTCAGATCCTTTAGATATAAAGCCTAGAGGTTCTTGATTGACTGAAATCTCCTTATTAAAATTGATATTAATTAATTTTCAGCTATGTATTTTGAAATCAGGAGCATTGATAGCTTAATAAAAGTTGTTTCAGAGAATCATAGAACATTTTCCTAGTACTCTTAAGATATAATCTATAATTCCAGCCATGACTACCAACCTGGTAAAACATACTCTTATCTCATTCTTCTAATACTGCAGTAATCTTCACATCCTCTCTTACAACCTTATCTTCCCCGCCTATTAACTCCAGCCAGTTATATGCAAATACCATGTCTGCTTTATTCATTCCCCTTGTCCTTAAGATAAAGCCTAAGAAATGATATAGATTACTTTATTGCATTTTCAAATTCCATTATGTCCTTGTGTGTTTTGTACTTCATTTTTACTAGGTATATTTTATGTCCTTGAACTTTGTTTCTTTTTACACTTTATTCTATCAGGATTATCTCACATATTTATTATCTCAGGGGTCTCTTCCTCTTTGCCAACAGCAAAGTCACGCTCATATCAGACTTTAGTTTAAATGTTATTTCATTCAAAAAGAACAGGGTGAGTTTCCCAAAAGCCTAGAAATATTTTTCCATAACTCTCATCATAGTTCTTAAAAATTTCACTTTTCATCAAGCATGTAAGCACCCGTTCACCATTCCATTTGTTGCTTCCGTTTGTATTCCCTTGACCAGTGACTACTTTTAAAATGCATTTAATTCTAAATTAGAATTACTGTACTGAATGAACACTGTTTAAAATAATGAGATGTTTACGGCTGCAAACTCAGGCTTTTTCCTGGGGATTATACATACGCACATCCTTATGATGCCAGTGTCTACAGCACTTAGTTGATCTTCACCCACGCATAGATATTTTCCATTGACAAAAAGCCTGTCGGCTGAAGTTGATCGGAGATATCCTTGTAGCTAAAAGTTGGTTGTGTATCCTAGTGCTAGGTAGGAGAGTCTTCATTGAACAACAGAAAAAGACTTTGAGGGGAACTGTCATTCCCACTGTGGATGCAACGGGTGGGAAACACACTTCTTAGAGCTGTGTTAACTATTTGAAACCATGTAGGGTCAAACCTGATAAATAATGGGAACTCTCACCGTCTGAAAGTGAGTGTGAATAAGATAGAACGTTTCTGGGTCTTTGATGATATCATTGAACTCTTACATTCACCAAGCCTGACCATATAGAGAGGTGGAATGGTAAAGCTTTTTTTGCTCAAGCCACTTCTCATGTGCTTCCCAAAGTGACCTAACTAATACAGATGCCCTCAGGACTTAGGGTACAGAAACACCCCCGCCCCCCAATCTTAAACAGAATTTAAGAAGAACATTAATTAAATCTTACAAAGAGATAAAGACCGCATGGAGACACAGACACATCATCCAGCTGAGGGAGTTCTTATCGTTTCTCTGCCGGGACAGCTCCAGAGACCATGTGGCTGAAAGGCTGAGGACCAGCAAGAGAATTGGTTGCTGGCTGAAGACCAATGACTGTATCAGTTTGCTGATCTCGACTTGTGGTATCCTGTTAACTTCCCCAATAAACTCCCATAATTGGGAGTTTTGACTGTGTTATGTGTGGCCATTGCTATAATCAGTCCCAGCAGAAAAGCAAGGATGAATGGTTGTGTCATAATTGAAGAAATAAAGGGGGGAGGGTTGAGGAGGAGAAGCGCCGGCCCCTGCCCTGTGGCATGTAGCCTGGGGTTGCCAAGGAGTTGGGTTCTCCCTACCTTTTGTGTGGCCAGAGGTCAGGTGTGGTCTGGATGCCATTTTTTGTAATAAGGCTATCTTAAATTCACATTTTTCTGTATCATCTTCAGGATACCATGTTCTCTTGGTACCCATCTTCTTACCTCTTCCCCCCACCCCAACTCTTTCCTGCTCTGTTGGGCCAGGTAAGGAGCCCTGGGAATGTAGTCATTATGGATTGGGCTCCAAACTAAAAGGTCAGAAGTTGGAAACTGTGAGAGAAAGACAGGGCTTTCTGTTCACCTAAAGAGTTACAGTCTTAGAAATGTGTAATGTGGGAGTAACTACGCATGTCTGCTCCTGGGCCTCTCTGAGCCAAAGGATTCTGCTATAAAACCTCAGCATTATTAACTCACTCATAGATAGAGTTTTTGTAAAATTAAATTTGGAGAAAGAATTGGTATAATATCTATGGAAATAAATGAGTGATCTACTCTGTCGTTAAATTTGGGGGATATTTTTTGTTAAATATAGATTACAAAATGGAGTTAAGTTGTTTTCCTTTTGCTCTTAAAAGTGGGCTTTTGTATATTTCAAATATTTAAAAATATATTTGTATGTACTATGAAATTTTGTCTTTAGATGTTAGAGTACATAAAGTTTTCAAAAAATGAGGAGCTGATGGCAGAGGCTTATGTGAAGAGCAAATGTTTTGAGAATGATGAGGGTAACGAATGTACAGATGTGCTTTATACAATTGATGTATGTATGGATTGTGATAAGAGTTGTATGAGCCACCAATAAAATAATTAAAACTTTTTTTCAATATTTTCCTTAGTTTTCTATAGTTGTTATCTATAAGTATGAAATCATAGGTTTTCATTTGTTATTAAAATATTGAGAATCTTTTAATTGAGCTCTTTTGATAACTTGTCTTTGCTTGAACGGGTTGCTTATCTTTCCTATTCCCATTTACTTTTGAAAGGCAGGGATAATGATTGTGAGGGGCCTTTAAAAAAGGGGAAACCACTGAAAAGGATGTTGAAAACTAAAGCAGTATTTTAAATGCTGGATATGGCAACAAAAATATAATGAAGACTATTTCCTTTATAAAATATTCTGCTAGATGGTTTTAGTACTATAAGGACCAGTAAACTTATTTCCTGATAAATATTTTCTGAAATTGCCAAGGATGGATTGTCCAGGATTTAACAAATCGAGAGCCTTGATTATACAGCACATTTCCTGGTTGGCTTTCATTGAATTGTTAATTTAAATACCACCAGGAGGCAGCTACTGGCATCATTAATGGAATCTATTTATGGGCAAAATATCTTCCCGTAAGGAATTTCTGAACTAATCTAAGGAAATCAAAATCACCTTTAACTTTAAATCCAAGGCTAGTTTTTCAACTGAAGCAGTAAAGGCACATAGGATTGATGCTGACTCATCCATCTATTCATTCAATCGATATTTATTGAACTCTTTCTCTGTTCATGCTACTGGGCTAGGTCATTTGGGATGTACAAAGATAAAATATAGTCCGTATCCTCTAAGACCCCTGGTGACATAATGGATTATTATGTGTTGGCCTATTAACAGAAAGGTTGGAAAACACCATCCTCCAAGTGAGAGAGAGTAGGCTTTCTACTCCCATAAAATGTTACCGTCTCCGAAACGTACAGGAGCAGTTCTATTCTGTCTTATAGGATCAGCATGAATCAAATTTGTCTCAGTGTCAGTGAGTTGTATTTTTGTTTGTTTGTTTTCCCCGTGACATCCACAAAGAGCTTATAGTTAGTTAGTAGGGAAATTAAGACAGATACATAAGTAAACCCTGCAGGGAGATCTTAGTGAGTGCTGAAACAAAGCCTGAGAGAGCGGTTATAGGGTTGTTGCAAAGGACAAGGCCCAATTAAGGCAGTGACTATGGGGAATGAGGAAACGATACGGACTTTGGAGTCGGAAAGATGATTGTTTGTTAGTTCCATATGCAATATGAGAACGGTAGGAAGTTAAGGGTGGGGTCTTCCCATTTACCTCACACATATAAAGAGCTTGGAAATAATCACGCTACATCCTTATGTCAGGGAAACAAACTGAAAATCAAGAACTGTTCTTGAACACATGAGAGAATTAAGGCAATAGAGAAAGTAGCTGTCCCCTTTTATTTATTTACTTACCTACTTCATAGTCTTTTTTTTTTCTTTCCCTCTCCCCACCCTGCTTCTCAATTCTTCTGAGACAGGTAAGTGCCAAGAATTCTACAGCTGCTCTCACCTTCCTGCTGGGAGCAGATCTGCTCTTGTTACTGACTCACGGTGTCTCCATCTGCACTGAGTTAAACTGCTTTATCGACCTCTCAGAGCACTTTGCTAGGCCTTTCTTCCCATGCACTTTGGGTTGGGTTTGAACTACAATTTACAGTTCGGACAAATATTCTACACAACCCAATCCTAGCCTGAATAACATACAGTCTCACACATAAAGCCTGTGTAGCTCAGGTCTTACTTGTTTATGTTATTTTTGAACAACAACAAAAATACAATGCACACTTAAATCCAAGGATAAACAGTACAAAGAAGGCTCAAAGAATACTAAGTTATAGCACATAGTTACCTAGTTAGGATATTATAGAAAGGAGCTTAAAATGACTAAATTATATATTAAGGGTAATCATAATAAAAGCACACAATCAGGGGAATAGTGAGGACCTGATACCAAGGGCTCAAGTAAAAAGCAAATGTTTTGAGAATGATGATGGCAACAAATGTACAAATATGCTTGACATACAATGGATGTATGTATAGATTCTGATAACAGTTGTGAGAGCCCCCAATAAAATGATTTTTAAAAAATACTATGGCCAAAAAGAAAAATAAAGCACACAATCTAGAAGAACTGATGAGTAATGTAAACAAAAGAAAAGCTATGTTTTAAAGAAATATTAAAAGGAAATACTAGAAATTTTTAAAAAGTATGTAACAAAAAGTAAAAAAAAAAATTCTGTATTAGAGTAGACTTGATCCTTTGATGAGAGTATCAGTAGATTAGACAGAGTTTACAAGAGACTCAGTAATCTTGAAAATATGCCAATATTTTAAACTAAAAATTGAAAAAAACGAGAATATCCAAAAATTCTGGAATAATTGAAACAGTTGTAACACCATCCTTTACTTTGAACATATCATCAGAAGGACAGATCGTTGGGGGACACTTCATGGTTGGGAAAATAGAGGGTCAATGAGATGAGCGGACACCCTGACTGCAACGGAGCCGCACACAAAGTGATGGTTGTGTTGGTGGCCCAGGCCCGGGCAACGTTTCGTTCTGTTCCACATACATTCTTTCCCAGTGAGCGGGCCCTTATTACTCAGCACCTGAACGCAAACGGGTCATTGGGAGGCAGGGAGAGAGAACAGAGCAGAAGAAATGTTTGAAATCCTCATGACCAATACTTCAAAAAGGCAAGCTAAATGCCAAATGCTGTAGGTAGGCATGCCGTGTTGAAGCTGGAGAGAACCGAAGGCAGCAAACAGGTGAAGAGACATAGAGTGGTAGGAGAAAGCCTTACCTCTGGAGGAACAAATGCATGGAATATAGAAGACTTCTTGTTCGAAACCAAGAGAGTAGAGTGAAGCATCCATTAAAGAAGTCTAGTATATTAAAGAAGTCAAGGGTGAACCAGGTTTTTGATTACATTATAAACGTTGTCATATTTTTGACTGACAACAGAAATGTAGAAGAACTGTCTTGCTATCTGAAGGGAAGATTTTAGCTTTGAAAGCTGGAGTCTAACAAACTGAATTCTTACAACTTAAGGAAGCAGCATGAAGGCCATGTCTGACCTTCACTGAAGAATGACAATCCACCTCCACACCTGCCCAAGGATGATTCCTGGGAGACTGAGTTCAGACAAGCCTCCACACTTGATCTTTCTTTGTCATAGTCTGCCCCCGACTGTCCCTCCCACAACACCTTACATCTCTGCTGGACTCAATAATTTATTGCAACGGCCACTCAGAATACACAGACAATTCTCACCATTATAGGGTCTACTAGGGAAGCTAACAGGTTACTAAATTTTAATGATACATTTCTTTAGTCTGCAGTACCTCTTCCGGGCTAGGAGAGGCAAGCCTCTCTCTGGTCCTTGGCCTCTCAGCCACATGGTCTCCTTGCTTCTGCTGTACTCCAGCAAGTATGACAAAGCTCATTTAGTGCTAATGAATGCCCAAAGGGCACCCAACTCTGCAACCCAGCCTCCTTCCCAGAAGCACCCAGCTTTGCTTGTTCTGCCGATGGGGAGCCCATCTTTCCCATGGTCTCAGTGCAGTTGCTTTGTTCTCTCTCATCGCCTCATGGCTCTGCCACTTCAGAAAGCGATCTCACTTACACTCTGCTGTGGATCTTCTTTCTGTCGTGATGATCGGAGGTTCTCGCTTCTTGCTTCTGAGATAGCTCACTTTTTGAGCCACCATAACTGACCCAACACTGACCTGTCCCCAAGTTAGGGTCTTCCACATCTTATTTATGAGCTCCCACCCAGGCCTTTGGTGTCATTTACAAAAACTATTACAAAAGTCATACCAAGTAACTCCAGGTTATCATACAAGGAGGGCGGGTCTCTAGGAGACAGGAACTTGGCATAATTTCAGAAGATGATAGGGACTGATAAAACATACCGTTGAAGTGTCAGCAGTCCAATCCATTGTTGTGATGGAACATTAAAGGGAGAATGACAAAGAGCTTAGAACAGGAACCTGAGAAATATTATTAACTTCTAAAGGCAAAGTGAAATGAAAACTTCCTTATAGAGTGTGCACAAGCTTCAAATTTTATAGCTTGAGAAAAGAGTCTTGAAGTCCAGGAAGAAGTTTTTTGAAGAAGAAAGTCTTTATGGTTTTTGCGGTTATTAGGTGCCATTCCTACGATTTTTATGCATACACATAGGCACCACAGCAGAGCAAAGCACTACCTACTCTTGTGCCAGCCTCAGAGCTGTCTCTTGGATTTAGTGCATTTTCAGAAGCCTTCAGTCTGTCCATCTCTTTGAGGTCCTCGCTACTTTTTCTTGACCCTCTGCCTTATCATGTATGCTATCATTCTCTCATGTCTAGTTCCTCATGGTAACATGAGAGTTTGCGAGATAAAGCCTGGCCATGCTCACCTCTAAGTACCTTTGTGGCTGTACTTCTACCAAGACAGAGTTCTTCATTCTTCTGGCAGGCCACGATCTGTTTAATATTCGTCACCAACACCATAATTCAGACTCATCATTTTCTCTTCAAATTTCACATTTGTAGGAGGTACTTCGAATACTGTGGTTTGGATCAGGTGCACTATAGCCTCACAGTTTCATATTTGCTTAAAGTTTTTTAAAAATCATTTTATTGGGGGCTCTTACAGCTCTTATCACAATCCATACACACATCCATTGTGTCAAGCACATTTGTTTATTTGTTGCTATCATCATTTTCAAAACAATTTCTTTCTAATTGTGCCCTTGGTATTAGCTCCTCATTTTTCCCTCCCTCCCTCATTAACCCTTGATAATTTATAAATTATTATTTTTTCCATACCTTACACTGATCAATGTCTCCCCACACACTTTAGTGTTGTCCATCCCCATGGGAGGAGTTAAATGTACATCATTTTGGTCACTTCCCCCTCCGCCCACCCCACCTTCCCCTTCCCCTCCTCTTATCTCTACTCTCATTATTGGTCCTGAGGGGTTTATCTGTTCTGGATTCCCTGTGTGTCCAGCTCTTATCTGTACCAGTGTACTTGCTCTGGTCTAGCCAGATTTGTATGGTATAATTAGGGTCATGATAGTGGAGAAGGAGGAAGCATTAAAGAACTAGAGGAAAGTTGTATGTTTCAATGGTGTCATAGTGCACCCTGACTGGCTCATCTCTTCCTTGTGACCCTTCTGTAAGGGGATTCCCAATTGGCTACAGGTGGCCTTTGGGTCTCCACTCCCCCTCATTACATTGATACGCTTTTTTGTTCTGGTTCTTTGATGCCTAATACCTGATCCCATCGACACCTCATGATCACAGAGGCTGGTCTGTTTCTTACGTGTGGGCTTTGTTGTTTCCGAGCTAGATGGCCACTTGTTTATTTGCAAGCCTTTAAGACTCCAGACACTATATATTTTGTTAGCCAGCCACCATCAGCTTTCTTCACCACATTTGCTTATGCGCCCGCTTTGTCTTCAGTGATCATGTAATGAAGGTAAGCATCACAGAATGCCGGGTTATTAAAATAAACTGTTCTTGTGTTCAGGGAGTACTTGAGTAGAGTCCCAATGTCCATCTGCTACCTTAATACTTAACATATAGCTATATGTACATAGATCTATTTCTCTCTCAATCTAAATCAATATATTTACATGTGTACATGCCTGTGTTTTACCTTTTTAAATGCCCTTTGCCTCCTAGTTGTTTTCTCTATTTCCTTTTACGTTTCCCTTGTCCCACTATCATGTTCGGCTCAGAACCAGGCAGAGTTTTTCCCTCGATGCACAAGGTTATCATGCATTGGAAGCAGACTCTCTGCAGCAGTGAACAACAATACTATTACTTACTGGTAATCTAAAATCTCTTTAATTTATAACCTCTTAAAGTCAAATATTTTGTAATTGAAACTAATTATCCAGTTGGACAGTTTGCAGACAGTCACTACCATAAGTAATTATTCAAAAGTGTATCTACTTCAAGTGTTTTGTTTTTAAAGACCTTTCCCAAATTCCTTGACCTGCTGACTTAAAAGAAGACTTTTATTTTCCAGTGCTACTCATCATGAGTATTTGAATATACTACTGTGTGTTGTTATAGTATCCATTAGCAGCTTTCAAAAAGAATGAAGCCTGACCTTTACCCATTTCTTTACTAGATGATACTAGTTTCTGTTTTGTAGCTCTAATTAGTTTCAGCTAATGTTCATTATCCTTTTCAGGTTCGCTTCCTAATCACACAGACAACCTGAACCCAGTGCCTAAATTGAGCCATATTATTTCTGATTCCTGTGTGGCACGCCATTGAGCTCTATGCTTTCTCCCCCTCCCCCAAAGCTTCTAAGTATGACCAAAATCCTAAAGCATTATTGTTTTATATATTCTTCATCATTGCTTTAGCTTCAGGGCCCTATGAAACCATATACTGTACATTTTTAAGGACCTTTAAGGATGCCCTGCCTCTCTAAGTCTTACTTTACTGTCATAATAGTAAACAAACAAACAAAACCCAGAACCACTTTATTCTCCTTTTATTATCTTAAATTGTAAAATATCTATGTTTTACTAAGGAGTTTTATTCACCCTATCCATCCCTTCTCTCAAAAGGTGGAATAAGGGTTCAGGTCATAGGACCTGCCTAGTCTTCCTTCCATGAGCACTGTCAAGGGGAGAGTCGGGATATATTTGATGTCTTTGATAACTTTGTCTTCTCAGAAAGTGAGTTCATATGGCATTAAAATATAACTCTCTTACCTCATTCAGGATGTTGAGGGACAAGGTTTCTCTTACTCTTTAATTAAGAAACAAGAGTCAGGTGGGATGACTTCATAATGGAAGGGTGTTTAATAGTGTGGCTTTAACTCTTTCAGGTTAGTTTTGTTTTCCCTTATAGAGATTACAATTTGAGAAGAGATACGAAGACAATTGTTTACTTTTTTGTATAATTTGGCATATGGTATGACATACAGGTATAATATGGCATTCTAACTTTACTGAAATTGTCTTCACTGCTTCATCTTTTATACCTAAAGTCATACTTATCCAATTAATTTACCATTTTTCCAGTAGCTGGCCCAGAAAGATTCTAATGAAAAAGGTATACCCTGTGTGAAAGTTGTTTTATAAATCATAATGCCAGGTACAACTATAAATGTTACTATCATTATCTTTTGAGTGATGGAGATAAGTGAGCATGATTAAGATTTTTCCTAGGAGTACCATTTACAGATAAAAGATTATGTTGATATCCAGTCTCTCTTGTAATTGCTGGAAAATCCGAACAGATAGACTACTGTGTCAAGGGATAATGTTGTTTACCTGTTTAATTTGTATGCTGAAATTTGAATTTCTAAAATATTCACTTTGTACGCTTATCAGTCCTTGACAATGCTTTGCAAAAAAAAGAAATCGCTACCAATTTTATACACCAATTAATAAATGCCATTGTATTGTATTATGTGACATTTTAAAATTAAGTTTTACATTTCTTTGGAAACTTCACCAGCATCTGGCTTATGAATGCTATAATAATCTGAGAACTGAACTAATATAATGCCACTCATTTAGTGTTCTTTTATGCTTTTTAATGGTAGAAACAAGTTAGAACAGGAAGTTTAATGCATTACCTAACAATATACTTGTTAGATCTTTAAAAAAAAAGGTAAACCTTTATGTGAACTATGGTCACTTTTATCTCTGGTAAAAGCAGTGGCATAATCATTTTTTTAAAATCATAAAGGATTATGCCTTTGTTTTATTTCTGTAATTCTATAAATAATAATCCAAAGGAAAAACACATTGTTCCTGCAAACAAATCCATGGATTGCTAATCTTTTAAGTGAGTTTATAGAAACAAATTTACAATCTTTTTTGTTAATCTGATATTTAGAAAAAGTTAATTTTATAGCATCACAGAGCAATTATTAATGCTGAAACACATTGTATATGATATTTTCCAATGGTCTGACATGAAATAATAGACCATTACAGTGGCATTGTTGTTGCCTTTGTTTTCAATATCTGAAAACCAGCTCATTCTGTGGCTGCTTGGAGGATTATGCGCCTGTACAACTTTATTTCCCTAGCTACCAAGATGTTGCAGACAGCATAGTATCCTACAGCAAAGTTAACATGAGACTTTTATGAGATAAGTTATTTAACTGGAGCTACAAAATGCAGTGCCAATGTTATAGATTGTTATGTCGTTTGATCTCTTCCTTGCTGTGCTCCCTGCCATCCTCCTCTTTCTTTCTTCTCTCCTTTCACTTGTTGATAGCACTCTGCCCTGTCGGCTCTGATAGTGTTGTCCTTTTCCCTGTACCGCTTAATATTTTGACCTTTCCATTTACAAGAATAAGGGTAGCATCTTGTAAGTCAGGGAGTCCTCCAGAGAGAAGACCAGGGTCTATAAATAGGAAGAGAGTCATGATGACTCAATAGGAAATTTGATGTGTTTGTGTAACTAGTAGCCAAGAATTATGCTCATAATTTTACCTGAGGAGTATTGGGAGGTTTGTGAGAGAGTTAAAAAGTGTCATGTGATTTTTATCTGCATTTCCAATTTTATCATAAGATCAATTTCAATGTGAATTGTGGATTCTAGTTGACTTAATTCTGGAATTTGATTTCTGCTTACACACAATGAGGTCTTTCTCATTACAGAGCAGTGATGTGTTATAAAATACATGGGATATGGATTCAGGAATCTGCATGTGGGATGAAATACCCAGCATATCTCTAACTTTCCAAAATTATAAAATAAAAGCCCAGGAATAAGAAAAATCTATAAGGAACTTTGTGTCTGCACTTTTGCCTTATTTTCTACCATGTTCTTTATACTCTTTGAAAAGATCTCTAAATCTAATAAATTAATCATAAAAATCATAAACTGAATAAAATACTATATTGGAAAACTTTTGTACATATTCCTATATAACTCCATTGTTAGCAGGTGTTGAATTGACTCGTAGTGATGCCAGTACAACAAAATAAAATGTTGCCGGGTCTTATGTTGCCTCCATGCCCATAGGTTTGTCTGTGTCTTTCATCAACAGCAAGTGCCTGTCATCCCAGGGTACTCACTTCCCAGCTCTGCTGGACACGATTCTGCTGTAATATACACATTTGTATTGGCTAATTTCAGAAGTAGACCCTACCCTGCCGTATTCTAGAAGGTCTATTGAAACCTGTCCATCATCCGTGAGCCTGCAGGTGTTTGACATACCAGTGGCCCAGCATCCAGCATTATATAGCACCACCCAAGCCACCATGGGAAGACAAACTGGGAGATGAATGTTACTGTTACATACATGATTATGTCATTGTTATCATTAGATACCCTTGAGTTGGCCTCTGACTCATGACAGACAACACCATGTACAAAAGAGCAAATGATGCCCATCACATCGTTTATAAGGGTTTTATTGGATGATGAGCTCTCCAGGCCTTCACTCTAGGATTAGTCTGGAAACTGCTGAAACCTGTTCAGCATCATAGCAACACATAGATCTCCATGACAGCCAGCAGCTGGCTGGGCACGAGGTGCAGTAACTAGGAATCTAACAGGTCTCTACATGGAAGGTAAGAATTCTGACAAGGAATCGCATGCACCTTGTCTATTTATAATAGCTGTAATTTACATTTAGATTGACATGTTGCTGCAACATTCTGAAATGGGCAACAGAAGATGTCATAACTGTTGAATTATATATTTTTCTTTGTATGGTGATGCTCATTTAAATTAGTATAGGTTTTCATTGGTTACATTAACCTATCAGTTAATGGAATAAGGTTATTTTGAAAATAAGAACATTGCATTTCCAAAACTCAATGATTTTTAGTTCAATTGATAATCTTGCTGCGAAATGATGTCTAATTTTGCAAATGTAATGAAAATATTGAGGGAATATTAATATCATCCTTTATATAAGAGTAGGTGTCGTTCAAGGGATTTGATTCAGTTTATTAGATGCTTACCCAAATGTTGCCACATATTTATATTACAACTAAAAACAAAACAGTAGGTAACAAAAATTCCTTTTAGGAGCCATTCATAGAAAAGCCGTTTATAAATTAACTTCTTAAATAGGATACATATTAAATACACTGGAAAGTAGAAAAGGGCGTTGATAAAAGAGGAAAGCCCTCCTGAGAGAGGTTGGCACTGTGGCTGCAACAATGGGCGTCGCCAGAACAATTGTGAGGGTGGTGCAGGGTGGGCGGGTGCTTCCTTCTGCTTGACACGCGGGCACTCTGAGCTGAGACTGACTCAACAGGACTGGCCGACAGCTGACAGTCATTCAAAAACGAATGAAGTCTATGTTTTATCATTTGTTTTATTTAAATCTGTGGCGTTATAAAATTCTTGGGAAGTTTCGCTGAGAGGGCCACGCGAGAGTTGTGTAAAGTGAATGTATTTTTCTGATAACCAGATTCTTTGGATGTTGTTGGGTGTCCTTGCGTGTTGCAACTCCTAGTGACACTGTGTATAACAAAAGGAAACACAGTGCAGTCCTGTGCTATCCTCACAATTAGGGAGTCCATTGTTGCAGCCAGTGTTGCAATCCAGGTTGTCGGGGGCTTTCCTCATTTTTGCTGTCCCCCTTTACCTTAGGAAGCCGTTGAAGTGACCGTGACTTGGGTCAGGTGCACCTTAGTTCTCGAAGTGATCACCTTGCTTTGCAACACTCTGCGAGGTCCATTCAGCAGATTTACTCAATGCAGTGTGTCCTTTGCTTTCCTGACTGCTGATTCCATGACCATTGATTGTGGATCCGAGCAAGATGAAATCCTTGACAACATCAATCTTTTCTCCACTTAACACGATGGTACCTATTGATCCAGTTGTAAGGATTTTTGTTTTCTCAGTAGCCGCAAATTGGCAGTTCTATTTTAAAATAAGAAATAATTAATCAGCCCCAAACAACTGGGGTTGACATGGACTGGTTCTCAAATTTCTTTTCAAAACATGACTCACCCAGTTGTAAGGAATGGCTAACTGGCTCCACTTGCTAGTACTTTCTGAGTCCCTGCCGAAATTACAGTTGAACTTCCTCCCACCTGCACAGTCCTCCCGTGGGGGTGTGGAGGACAGATACAAGCCAACAAAAGAACCCTTGACTCTCTTAGCATCATTTTAGCATCTGCTTCCTGGAAAACTCAATCTGTGACTCCCTTTTTTAATGAAAATAATTCACTTTTCTTAAGTGAGGTAATATGCAGGACATTGGCTTTAGAAGCACAATAATGTTTGGTCATCAGTTATTAGGTTGGGCCGGTCTATCTAGAGAAACAAAACCAGTGACATTTCTTTGTTTTAGAAAGAATTTTATATTAAGAAGTCATTTTATATCAAGAAGGTGTCCCCGCCCTGTCCAGCTCAAGTCCGTGGGTTCCATGCTGGCAGGGGGACCTCCTTAGGCTCATGGAACTGCAGGCTGAGGGCACAGAGAGGTAAAGCAGGAAGCAGGAAATCACAGGGCAGAACACGCAGATGCGTAAAGAGCCAGGATCTGGGGGAATACGACAAGGAGCCCACAGATCTCCAGGTTGAAGGTCTGTATTATTACACTGTCCCTGGCAGCAGGCACAGAATCCTGGCAAGAAGGAAGGATGAAAGACCAGAAAATGCCCTCGCTTGTTAAAAGGCCACCCTCCCCTCCCCAAGGAGGCATCACCACAATATCACCTGATTGGTCACTTGAACCCTACCTCTACCTCCACACGGGTCCCATAACACTGGCATAAAATTTAACCAAAATAGATATCATATGGTGCATGGTGCCATATTGAGAGAGTTTTCATGGGGCTCTAAGAGACAAGAAACTTGCACACAGCAACGTGACCAGTGGCTTGCAGCATTGGATTTGATCTTAGATCTCTATGATTCTAAGAAGCAAGATTCTGCTACCTGCTTCCAACGTTGGCTGACATTTTTCTTTGCATTGTGAAGGAAGTTAAGATCTTTGTGCTGTTACCACAGTAACATACAATATTTAAAATCTGTGAGCATAAATATTAAAAACAATGGGGTGAATTGGCATAGTAGTTGCAACAATGGGCCCAAATCTAGGAAAAATTGTGAGGCAGGTGCAGAACTGGGCAATGGTTCATTCTGTGGTATATTGGGTTGCTATGGATTGGAACTGGTTGAATGGCCCTACCAATCCCTAGAACTGTCACCAAAGAAGGAAACACTGCCCAATCCTGAGACGTCCTCATAATTGTTACTGTTTGAGCCCCTTGACGCAGCCACTGTGTCAATCCATCTTGTCCACATCTTCCTCATTTTCGCTGCCCCTCTACTTTACCCAGCATGATGCGTGGGACAAAGTCCGTGTTTCTAAGGAGCCTTCTGGCTGTGCTTCTCCCGAGGCAGATTTCTTAGTTCATTGGGCAGCCCGTGACACTTTCCATATGCTTCACTGATACCATAGTTCAAATGCTTCCATTCTTGTGGGGTCTTCTTTATTCAAGGTCCAACTTCCAAAAGTCTTGGGAAAACTTATGGAGCTCAATTCTACTCTGCCCCACACAGGACTGCTAGGGGTCAGAACAGAGTATAATACAAAGATCCCTCTAACTCACACCGTGAGCAAGTTGATTGTGAATTATAACAGTCTTACAGAGAAGTGCTCCTTTGGTTTTCCTGAGACATAAAAATGTCGACCAAAGTAGACAGCCTCAACTCTCTCTCAAGAAGTAACAGGTGGGCTCAAACAGCTGACCTTGCAGTTAGCAGCTCAGTATGTAACTCACTAAGTTTGCTACCAAAACAGATAGTCATGCATAAAATTGTGTTATGTATTCTGGCTCTTGATAAATGAGCAAAGGTTATCAGGAGGGTAGAAAGTGAAAACATTGAAGTTTTTGTGTTTTCCAAGAAAAAGGAGGTGATTTTCTATTAGGTTAAGATAGATATAATTAATTCTGATTTAGAAAGAAATCTTTCTGCTATGTAGGGAAAGGAATAGAAACTGAGTTCAGAGACTATATCAATTATCCAGATAAGAAGCCATGTGGGCCTCAGTCCACTGCCATCTAATGGGTGCTGACTCCTAGCCACCCTGTTTGGCAAGGTAGAACTTCCCCTGTGAGTTTCTGAGACTGTCACACTGGATGGCACCAGAACACCCCAACTTTCTCCCTGAAGTGGCTGGTGGTTTCCAACTGCTTCCCTTTTGGGGTGCAGCCCAATGCATAACCACTATGCCACCAGGGTTCTTGACTGGGAGCCTAAGGTGAGCCAAGAAAAATAAATGAATAAAGAGAAGCAAGTACAAGAAATATGAAGGAAGTGGGGAGTAAAGACTTTTGTGTCTGGTTTGATTCAGAGTGATTTAAAAGTGAGGGTCCAGGATAGTTTCCTGCCGATTACTTTCAGAAATAGGAAGATGATGAAAGAACTAAGCAAAATTGAAGCCTTAAGGTGGCGAAAAGGGATGTTGGCCTGAATGTTGAGTTGAAATGTGTGTGGAAGATGCAGAGTGAATCGTAATCATGATTTGAACTGAAGCTAGGCAGACCAATAACTGTGGATTCACTATTTGTATCCAAGATCAGTAAAGGGAACTAGAGTGCATTGTGTCCAATAGCATCCTTGGCTATGTCTGCATGCAGAGTGGGAAAATAAAATATCCTAAGAAGAAGTTCATGAGACTATATCATGAACATTGGTTTAGTGATTAATATGTAATTATAGCAAGGAAGCAGATAGTAGGCAAAGTATTTCTTTTCGAATGTAAGGATTTTTATCCCACTTGAATGGAATGAAAGTCTTTTTGGTTTTGTTTTAGGCAACAAATGAGCAACTGGATTAAGGGAGAAAAAACCCTCAGAACAAAAACTAGTATCAGAAATCATATGGAGCATAATAACATTGCTGGACATCTGTTTGTTTTATAACTTAGAGTGCACTATGAAAAATATCACCATAGAGGACATTTGTCTTTCCTTAGTCTTACGCGATTTATGTCCCACTGAGTGAAGCTGACTTTCCTTATGCGATCTCTTTGATGTTTTCCTAGGATATAATGAAAGATGAATGCTCCATGCTCAAGCTGCAGCTGAAGGAGAGAGATGAACTCATTTTTCAACTTCAGGAAGAGCTGGTAAGTGATAACAGTATTTGGCCTATGAAGTTATGTATAATGCAAGGGCATTTGCCAAAAACCATGCAAAAACTAAACAAAACAAAAAACCCCTCAATCCCATTGAATCAATTCCAACTCATAGGGATCCTTCAACCTATTTATTAGTACTTCTGTTACTGATTCAGGCTTTGATTACTTTCATAATTCTATAACACTAAAGTACACATATTTAAATTTCTGAATACTAATTATGCTCATATGGGGAGAAAGTCTGGAGGGAAGTACTTGATGTAGAACAAGGGGATGGTGCATAGTTTAAAAACAGGAAAGGTGTGGATTGGGGCCATCCCCTTTCCCTATAAGTATTCAATCTGTATGCTGAATAAATGGAATACAGAAGAACCTGACATCAAGTTTGGATGAAATCATAGGTACAACCTGCAATATGCAAATGATACAGGTTTACTTGCTATATGCAGAGGATTTAAAGCACTAACTGATGAAGATCTGAGATTACCACATTCAGTGTGGGTTCTAGCTCAACATAAAGAAAACAAAAATCCTCACAACTAGACCCATAAGCAACATCAAGATAAACACAAAAAAGATGGCTGTTGTCAATGGTCTCATTGTATTTGGATCCAGAATGTTCATGGAAGCAACAGTCAAGAAAGAAACCGATGTATTTGCACAGGCCCAATTGACAATACATTCTCTTTAAAGAGTTAGGAAACAAAGATGGCATTGTGAGCATGAAGGTGTGTCTGACCTTGGCCATTATGGTATTTTCAATTGCTTCATGTGTGTGCCAAAGCTGGGCAGTGACTAAGAGAGATCAAAGAAAAACTGAAGACTGTGAATGATGGTGTTGGGGACTCTTCCTTGGACTAGCAGAGTACATCCATGAATGCTCCTTAGAAGCAAGGATGGCACAATGTTCTTCTTACAAGCTTTGAGCATGTTGGCAAGAGGGAGATGTCCTTCGAGAAGGACCTCCGACTTGATAAAATCAGCAGACAATGAGGATTTCCAAAAAGATAAGGTACTTAGTATGTGCCGCAGTCGGTTCAAAATGAAGAATGATTACGAGGCTGGCAGTGGACATGGGAACAGATTCACTCTGTTGTACTTTAGGTCATCGTGAGTTAGACCCAACTTCATGACACATAACCAAAACATAGTTACTTGACTGAAAAATATAGAGATTTTTTTCTTATAATCTTTTTCTATATTGAAATGCATATAGTTCTGGACATTTACTTTGAGAGTGAAGTTTTTAGTAGTTCAGCCAGTTTTGGATTTTTAGTTTGTATTTCTAAGCTCTGTGGCACTACATATTAAAATATGTCAAGCGGAGATTGAGAATAATACTAATCATTTTAAAGATAAAGGGCTGTAACTTGAATTATTGAAATTGTGATTTTTTGTAACCATTGGAATTGCTATTTTGAATTGCTATATTTAACATTTTAAACAGAGAAGCAGATTATGAATTGTGAGGTTCATATTTTTAGGGGGTTACAGAAAATTTTGACTAAGGCATTAAATATTTCACTAAATTTTAATAATATCTTAAAAATTAACTGCCTCAGATTCCCAAAACAGCACATCATTTTGTCCATTGAGTTCAATGTTTCCACTCTTGCAATGGGAAAACTAACTTAAAAAGGCAAAGTTACATAAATTCTGTCTAGTGTACCCAGAGACACATATATTAAACACACACACAGAAAAGCACACCATCAACTCACAGCAACACAATAGGGCAGGGGATGACTGCCCTTGTGGGTTTCTATAACTGTAACTCTTTATGAGAATACAAAGCCTCATCTTTCTTCCATGGAGGAAGTTATGGTTTTGAACTACTGATGATATTGTGGTTAGAAGCCCAATATGTAACCAGTATGTCAGCAGAGCTCCTCATACCCAAGGGGTTTCAAATGGCTCATGGAAAAATAGGGTTAAAAGGTAATGGATTTTTTTCTATGAACTTTTTGAAGACAATCCTCTCTCTCTCTCTCTCTCTCTCTCTCTCTCTCTCTCACACACACACACACACACATTCTTCTATTTTTGCTTGTTAAACTTTATTTGTTCTCATTCAAAATTAAAATTATATTCTTGAGTGTAAATAAACATATAAACAATCATTTCACACAATTCCTTAAAATTCAATTTACTGTACCTAAGTGTAAACCAAGTACTCAGCTCGTTTGTTGACATTTGAATACCAAAGCATGTTGCTGTTGCTGCATAAAGGTGCTTGGAGAATTGATGACTTTTTTAGAAACTGAAGGCAGTTGAAGAACTGTAAGTGTAGCATTATGTATAATCAGGTTACTATGCATAATAAAAAAGAGGGACCTAAAAATAACAGCTCTGACTAAGAAATGCATTTGGCTAAATAGCACTTTATCAAGAATCTGGAAAGAAGAGTAATTTTGATTTGGTTTAAAAATATATTCAAAATTCAAATTGAATAAAATTATATGCCCTTGAAACTTTAGTAACAGAATAATCTCTACCGGATAAGAGAAACATCCTTTGTGCATGAAAATCTTATCCTGAATTCATCTTGAAAGTAATTCCCCACTTGCTCAACATGCTATTACAATTTATGATATCATTTCATGCCAGTCATTTTAAGAAGGAATATTACAGGCCCATGAATGATTTACATAAGAAGAGACAGCTGTAAGTACTTTCAAACCTCTTTCTTTCTCATATTTAGGAAACATTAAGAACAGAAAAGACATAGATTAGGTATACTTAAACATTATTCAAGTGTCAGACTTCGTCTCCCCCTCTTTCAGCAGAATTAATTGCATATATTCCAGAAAGTGGCTTATCTCATCAGTAATTACTCCCCCAGTCCGTCCTCTCTGTGAGACGGATGAACAGTGCGAATGTGACAGTATCCTCTGATACACAATAGGGATTAGCCTCCGGTATGAACACACTCCACTACTTTGAGGAAGAGCTGCCAAAAAGATACAATCTTTAATATTCTGCATCATTTGCTGAGGCAATCCTACATATCTGTTTAAGTCTTTATTGCAAAGTGTTGTCACAAAGCGGTTTGCATGGATATAGGTCAATAGCTGTTGTATAATTTAAATGCTAGCAGGAAGGTCTTTTGCTTTTAAAACACATGTATGTTGAAAAGGTGGGTACAAACATATTATACCCAAGGTAGGCATTTAACTAAAATGAATTCACTTATTCTATAGTATCACATAAATCGCAAACCACTTTCATGAATTCTCTTGTGATTGCCATTAAGATTTCAGTGGTAAGAGGCAATTTACAAAATAAAATGATTCCCATAGTTGATAGGACATAACAATAGGATAAGCCAAGTTGTAAAATTATAGTGAAAACACAAAGCATGTTTTTAGATGGGTGGTGGAAGCCGCTGTGATCAGCTACAAATGGCAATGCTGGCCATTTCCGCTGACCCAGGGACCCAGGTAAGAAAGACCAGGAGCTATGCTTCTGTGAAAAGTACAAGTCTGGGGTGATTCCCACAGCCCAGGGAGGTGACTCCTTCACTCCCAGAGAGTCCACTGACTCACAGAGATGCTGTAGGACAGGGTAGACCTGCCCCTGTGGGTTTCTGAGACTGCAATTCTTTAGCACCCTAATATCAGACAAAGCATTGTGAAGAGGACCTTAACAACTGCATTTAGACTGGAATGTAACACCTTGCTATTAGAGATCCATTTGCACTCACTTTCAATCTCTCCTAAAACTTTAATATCATTTGCATTTCCTTAGACTGAGTTCTTTCACTATTTAATATGATTGTTATTGCTGTGTCATTTTCTTTCTTTCTGTTCTTTATCCTTGTTTCATATGGTTTTTGTTGTTGTTTGTTTTTTCTGTATAGAGAGGCCAAGATTTATATTTATAAATCATAGCTGAAATAATTACCTGCAGGCACAAAAGGGGAGATAGGGGGAAATGGGAAATGAACCTTAATGAGTATAAGAAGGAATAAAATGTTGCAAAGTTGACCATGGTGATGATTACACAGCCCTTCTTACCATGATTGATGTATTGAGTTGTCTAATGTGTTAATTATAACTCAATAAAACCCACTGTGAAAAACACAGCTCAAAACCAATGGAGCAGATTTCCTCCATTATGAATGAGGCTGCTGTGAGGTCAAATCGCATTTATGGTAGATTAGCACGGTAAGAATGTGAAAGCCAGTCTGAACCAAAGACTTGGGTGGCAGCATGGCTTAAAAGATGGCATGGAGTGGTCTCTGTCTATAGGAAGTTCTCACTGCCTTCAAGTCTATTGGAACTCATAGTGACCCTACAGGACAGGCTAGACCTGCCCTCAAGGGCGCCAAGTGTGTAACTCTTCATGGGAGCAGAAGGCCCCACCTTTCTCTGGCAGATTAACGGGTGGCTTTGAACTATTCACTACAAGGTCAATAATTAATCTGCTAGCCAATGCCAAAGCCAATGGAGCTCATTTTTAAGCTAGTATCATGCAAAAGAGGCAAGAATAAGCAGATCATTTTAGTAACACTAGTCATTTATGAACTTCTACTTTTTGGCAGGTGTACTGATGAGAGTTTTAGGTTTATTATTGTCTTTATTCCTTCTAATAAAGCTGAGAAGGATTATAATTATTATCCTCATTTCATCTATAATAAAACAGAAATTCAGATGGGGTGATTTGCCTAAGAATGTGTAATAATTGTAAAGCTAGGATTTAAAGCAGAGTCTCTGAGATCCATGAGCATGATTTTTCCCTACCACTTCCAACAGACTTACAAATTGCCTAGTACTGAGGAGAGTACTGTAAAATAGTCTAACAGAGCTCTGTTTTGCCACAGTAAAATTATAGCTACCATTTGAAATCAATTGAAAAGTTGTTTACTTACTGATTTTTTATTTCTTAGGGAATCTAACTTTTTCAATTATAAATTATAGATACTATCTCCTTATTTCCCTATCATTTTGCACTCTGAGATCTTAGACTTTATAGCCTATCTTGTGATAGGCCATTTAAGAAAATTGTGTCATTATATAATTTCCCATGGATGAGAGACTATATATTTTTCCTCCTTTTAACCTTTTCACAATAGGCCTATTTATTTTTAGCAAAACGAGTCAAGCTGCTAAGAAGATGACAGTATGCCTGTTAGACTTCTCAAGATTAGCTACATAATTTGCTTGAGTTTTCCAATATGTTGCAAAAGCAGACACATGGTCTGTTGACTGTCATCTGTCTGATGTAGTAGAGATTGCCATTGGATGAATAACAGTATATGCTATCTTTGAAAATTAGTGAACACAAGTATCATAACAAGCAGTGCTTCTGAAAAAATTTAAACTGCTTTTATAGTCTAAAATTTAAAAGGCATTTCCTTTGGGGAATAGAGTAGACTTGAGCACCTCCAGTGTGGCCTTTGGTTATTGTGGTTTGTTTTTCCTGTGATTTTACAGAATCAGATCGCTAGATCTTTTTTTGTGGTATATGTAGGTATGTTTGAACCATTGGCCCTGGTGGGGTAATGCTTGCACATTGGGCTGCGATCCGCCTGGTCAGCAGTTCTAAACCACCAGCAGCTCTGCAGAGGAAAGAGTAGGCTTTCTACTCCCGTAAACAGTTCCAGTTTCAGAAACCCACAGTGGGTCCCTACGAGTCGCCATGGACTCGATGCCAGTAAGTGGGCTGTGAGTCCAGCATCAGGACAATGGTGAGCACGGCACAGGACCTGGCAGTGTTTTGTTCCGGCTCTGTTGTGCGTAAGGTCGCAGTGAGTTGTAATGAATTCAGTGACAGCTAACACAGCAGTCAGGCATAGAGTATTTGCAATACCTGGGAACTCTTTGCAAAACATCATGCAATTCCCTTGACTAAATGTATTGGACAACTTATTTTAATTTCTAGTTCTGAAATGGATTATTTATGTTACATGTGTGCCCCTAGCTCATCACCGTCCCATTGCATGTATGCCTTTGGTACAACCCCTTCCTGTTATGATATAATCAGGGGGACTTACACATCCCCACAATGTATATAAGCCGTGGTTGGAAATATATTCTCACTCTCTGCATGGACCTGGCTGCTGAGATCATGGACATGATGTCTTTTTAATTTTACTCCTCAACTGCACAACCACCCCTTGAACCCATTCGATTGTGGGGGCTGGTACCCCACATACCTCCAACTCTGCAGGAGAAAAAGGAGCCTTTTGCTCTGTAAAGGTTTGCACAGCAGCACTGCTTAGCCCTACATGATCACTGGGAATAGGACTTGCCCTGCTGGCAGTAGTGAGGTTTTTGGTTGGTGAAGCTACGGAGAAGATTATAAACCCATTATTATGTCTAGTCCTTTGGAACTTTCTTGCCAGAATTGCTAGACTTAGGATGAGGTATTTGTGCATTTCTATAAAGCCATTTCATGTACCATATACACTCGAGTATAAGCTGACCCGAATATCAGGCAACTAATTTTACCACAAAAACTGCATTAAAAATGTGCTGAAAAACTCAGCTTATACATAAGTATATAGAGTATTTGCTGTCATACAGTCCCCAGTATTAAGAACAAAGGCATAAAATAGTGCATAACTCATAAGCATTCAAGTATTTACTTAGTGAATGAGTACAGTGTTTTCGGTATGTAAAATGCATTCTTAACTCCTCAATTAATGCAAATTAACACCACAATGTGCTATAACCATCTCTCCATGATGTTATTGTATTTCATAGTTTAAAGGTAGTTCTATTCTCTGTAGGACCCCTGACTTTTGGCCTTCATGGACAACATAAACGCATTTCCTTCCTAGTTTTCACAGGAGGTTATTCACAATCAGAGGATACCGGAAGAGAAATCATTTATTTCTTGCAAACAGTTAACATGTTCAAGACCTTGTCAAGGCTTTGAAGTGAAGTTGGCAAGACTCCCATCTTCAGACATGCTATCAGGGCTTGTCAAAGACGTAATGAATGCTGGGTCCGCAGAGAAAGAGAAAGAGAAAGCCTCTCATGGAGATGGATCAGCACAGTGGCTGCAAGAGGGGATTCAAACATGAGTGAGGACCATACAGAGAGGGCAGGTGGTGCTTCCTTCTGTACAGTGGGT
>NW_022111369.1:27291572-27296141 GCF_000313985.2 Echinops telfairi | reverse complement strand
GGCGTTTCCTTCTGTACACAGTAGGTCCTCGGGCAGTGTTTCCTTCTGTACACAATGGGTCCGAGGTGGTGTTTCTTTCTGTACACAGGGGGTCCTCGGGCAGTGTTTCCTTCTGTACACAGTGGGTCCCAGGCGGAGTTTGCTTCTGTACACAGTGGGTCATAGGCGGTGTTTCCTTCTGTACACAGTGGGTCCTCAGGCAGTGTTTCCTTCTGTTCACAGTGGGTCCCAGGAACCCTCGGTGCTTGAACAGCACCTCAGCACAACATGATTTCTTGGATAACCTTCAAAAGTGAAATTGATTATTCATACCTTAGCAAAGTGAATGAGTTGATGCCTTACCACATTGAAACTAGAGGCTATTTATTTGAATAATATTTTTAATAAATTATCCCTTTTCTTGTTAAAATTCCTTAACTAATTAGAGTGCAATGAAAAAGGGAATCCCACTTTGTATTTTTAGGATACATCACTAATAACATGTAACTCTGTTTGTAATAAATATAGTAGTCTATTTTTCAGTAGTTGTGATACTTATTTTAAAGCATTTTTTTGTATATCAAGTGATTTTTTTCCCCTTGAGATTTCAACATTGCCTCTCCCTAAACTAACATAGGTAATCATAGCATTATATTTGAATCACGGTCATAGTAGGCATATTTGTCACTTCACATTTAAGAATTGTTTTTTTTTTATGGTGTGTGGTATTTATAACTTTGGGCCCACCTTGCAAGACTGTAGTCCCAAGTCAGCGAGCGATGCTTCGGATCACAATGGGTTGATACACAGGATTGGCCCCTTGAGCATCTTTTATTCAGCTCTGGTTGCCAGCTGTTTGCTTTTCTCTCTCCATACATCATTGATAACATCTAATTCTTTGTCAGCTGCTCTAAGAACGCTCATCACAGATGACAGCTTAGGAAAGCTGGATTTTCCCAGAGAGACATAGCCAGCTAGAATATAGTTTTAATTTTGCCAAGTTGAAACAGATAATACCAGATTGCTTTAATTGTATGCAAGACATCTGGGAGATTTTTGCAGCAGTCTAGAGAATAATATGCCATTGTGAAATGTTTGCCTTATTACAGGCAACACACAGCCTGGGAGATTATGGTGCATGTTTCTCATTTTTCTAGCAACTCCGCGTGGCTGAGTGAGACTAGAAAGCAATGATACGGAATGTCCCCTTTGACCCTGAGGCTCCCGCGTAACTGGGCGTCACTTCCAGAGTTGGGAGAACCATTGCCATGATGATCACCTTCAATGTTCTGAGTTTGTTGGACCCCTGTTCTGGTCTAGCATGGAGTTCCCAATATCCTAACATGTGCAAATTGGATGGGGCACTTCAGTAGAAAATTCTTAGGTGAAAAGAAAGTTGGCAATTAGGTCTTCCTTCTACCCACCCACCACGCCCCTCGTTTCTGATGAACACGTATGACCAGCATGAACACAGAAAATCATCCTGACAAACAATTATTCGTCAAATGTCAGAACATGCAGAAACTCTCTGGTACGTTGTTGAAAATATATGGGCAGACGTTTTCCTGCATGTTCTGTGCTGCAGCCTTAAGAGCCGTCCGCTTCCCCGCCCTAGAGGAGCCCTGCTTCCACGTCAGCAGGAGCTCTGCAGGAGAAAGATGAGGGTCCCTTCTCCCTGGAAGAGTGACAGCATTGGAAACCCACAGGGACCGTTAGGGTTGCGGTGGGTCAAGATCACTGGGATGGCAGTGAGTTTCCTTTGGTTTCCCCCCTCTGCTCTCTCTAACTCAGCTCTAGAGGTCCTGATAGACAGCTAAAGCCCCCAGATAGGCAGATCCTAGATCTAGGGTTATGAATACGAGCAGAGATGGAGTTACTATGAAAAGGATGTAAAGTTCAGGGTTTCCACTCCTTCCAAAACTCTGGGTTTTCTTGCAGGAAACTGCAGTAAGAAGCAGCAGCTATTGATGTAACAGCCACATTGAAGTAACACTCCCTTACCACAGAAGGCTTAATGTGTGGTCAGGTGGCTGAGCACCATCTCTACATGCACAGGAACCACAGAATTAATTCGCCTCTAGTGGGTGTCAGTCAAGCAACCAGAATGCATGTTAGACCTGAGGGAGAAGCTTGTGGATGGGATGTTGCTTTATCTCCTTCTTGGCATCATCACAATGTAATCTTCTTAGCTATCTGGGCTCTCATCATTATTTATGAACACGAAGCTTCGCACAACACCAAATGTAAAGATGTGGTATTTGAGAGACCAAAAGAGAAGCTGAAAGAAACTGTTTTAGACTATCAAAAATAAAAACAGAATTTGATCAACCATGCCAGAAACCTTACTGAATTCTTTCTATTATCTCTATATGAAACACTTACAAAATAAGTCTTTACTAAAAAGCAATCAAAGCAGAGGAAGCAACAAGTACAACACAAAACTATGTAGGAAAACCATTACTAAAGTTGTATATAATTCAGTTAATAATAATGTGTTTAGTGTAAATGGTTCATTTCCTTACCTCTTGAAATCATTCTAAAAGATACACAATAAGTTTCATCATTATCTGGGATTTATACTCAAATCTATGTTCTTGCTTTAAACATAGGTTTGTTTTATATCATCATTACTCAAGATTAAAACTATTTCCAATATGTTTTCATATATATATAGTCTGTGTGTATATATGTGTGTGTGTGTGTGTGTGTATATATATGTAGTTTTCCACCCTGCATCCCATGTGAGTTAAAGGACTGTCAGTTTATTAAAATGTCTCATGGAAGCGAGTTGAACTGAGCCATTTGTACAGCTCTGTGGACTAGTTAGCTCATTATTTCTTATGTTGTATCTATCTATCTGTATACATATATAAAATCATAAGTGTCCTGGTTTTGTTTCTCTAGCAAACCCTGTCTAACACATCATCAAACATAGATTTGATTAAGCATTTGTTGTTTTGTGTTACTTACTTGTTTAAATAAGTATCTTTGAAATTATCTTTTTGAAATACCATGTAGTCTCTATGTCAAGGTTCATACACAGTTGAAAACTAAACATGGAATTGAGCATTGACTTGTTTGTCCATATGTTAGGTCTGTAGAGCATATGCTTACTAAAGCAGAGTTAGGAGCAGTGCTCCATCATAGCCGTCAGTGCTCAAATTAGGATCACATAGAATGATGGGCTTCCAGAATTTCCTGTAGATGACATGGACCACAAAGGCATCTACATGGAAGGAGAGACAGGAGGAGAGGGCCCACGTCTATAAAATAGTTGATCCAAAAATAGAGATGGTAACAAAAACTAAGCTCCCCAAACTTGATCCCTTTGCCCAAATTGGTAACACATTCCTCTTCTGTTCTTGAAGCAAAAAATAAAGGTGATCGAAGAACAGTAAAATCTTCTTCTCCTTTCTCCCCAAAGGACAAACATGTATATTTTACAAACTAACATAGAAACACTAGAAGAGAAACAAAATAATTCTTCAAACAAGAAATATAACTAAATGACTGATAGCCAAATTCTGAATTATCTTTATTTTCCTATCTAATAGTCAATATTCTTGGTTTTTGTTTAGTGGATTTCATTGAAAATGATCATTGTAAATTAATTCAATAAAGCAGAACAATAGAGTGAATTGTTAAATAAAAGATATTGATATAGTAAGACATATCACACATCATTATAGGCAAGAACAAGGAAAAGAAAATGCCATTCGGGTTCCAGTTTCTACATGCATGAGTTTATTCACAACATGTTTTTCAACATGTTTCTATGACCAGGGATAGCTACAGACAAAGTCTCACAGTCATATGATATGCTTCCTTTAGGCTCATTAGAGCACCTTCTTACAGATGGGTAAGTCAAATGAGGGGCTTTGAGCTAGCTGGCAAGCCAGGTAAACTTAAGGCAAAGAAGTCAACTCAGAAACTGATGGTGACTGTGTTTAGGGAGGTACTATTAATAGCTTTATTGAAAGACATAGACCAATGATGGGACCTTATTATAAAAAACCCTGAAGAAAGTAAATAATGTCCTGGTGTGAGAAAGGCCAGAAAATTGTACTGAGGGGTTATTTTTTTTTGTTCCATCACAACAATACACCTGCTCATTCTTCAAAAGGAGCAAGAATCAATCATTTCATCGTGAAACCTTCCCGCATCTACCTTGTAGCCTTTATCTTGCCCTGTTAGAATTGTTTTGTTCCCTAAACTCAGGGAACGTTGAAAAGGAACACAGTGTGAGTCCCTGTAAGATGCCCTGATATTCTTGGGGTCAAGATACCTTTTGTATTAGAAACGTTCATGGAATGTTGACCTTTGCCTAAGCTTCTTACTACCTGTCGAATATTAAAAGCTGGATTGGATTTTATCCATTATACATCATTTTGTAAATCAAATAGGAATTATTATTCTTATTTCAGGGCCTACCTCAGCACTCTGGAAGTGTCTTTGGCTCTCATTAGTCTTAACAATAACTAAAACTTAAATAGATGTAACGGTTCTCTTGTCAGCTTATTTCCATGATTTGTGCACTGAATGAGGATTTGCTCAAGGGGAAGAAATAAGAACTTCTTGTGTTTGATTTAC
>NW_022111369.1:27288616-27289896 GCF_000313985.2 Echinops telfairi | reverse complement strand
TATATATATATATATATATATATATATATAGTGCATTGGGTTAAGCATTGAGTTGAGCACAGGTTCAGAAATTCAATATCAGCAAGACAAAACCCATGTATCATGACATTATCTTTTGGCCCAGTTGTGAGGATTAGGGATGTTGCATTGAGTCTTAAGCCATACTGAAGGCTGCAGTCCTTTATCTGCATCAGCAATTGTTTCAAGTCCTCCTCCCTTTCAGTAAGCAAGGCGGTGTCACCTGCCTATTGCCATCCTCCAAGCCTGATGCAACACTCCTCTTCATACATTTCAGCCGTCAGGCTATTTCCTCAGCCCACAGATGGAATACGGATGGTGAGAGGATGCAGCCGTGATGCACACTTTTCCTGATTTAAATAAACATAGGATAATAACTAAATGTGAGTTATTTGAAGTAGTGCTGGCTAATTTCAGGCCTAATTCTCTACTGCTTATTAGTTATAAGACCGTGAGAAAGTAATTTAACATCTAGTTCTTCAGTTTTCTGTTATGATATAGAAGTAATAGTAAGATTTATTTTATACAGGCATGTTAAGGATTAAACAAGCAATGCACACGTTTTTAAAACAGATGGCTACTTGCTGCCAAACTGTCCTCTCTCCTCTTCGTTTTAGGAAATCAGCCTCCTGGGTATTGCCAGGTGTTCTTTGATCTACTGGATTAATTTTGGTTAAAGAGAACATTGTTAAAAAAATTGGAGTCAGGAATTCCTATCTTGTTTAAGAGTATAAAGCATTAGTTACTGTACAGTCATAGTTCATATAAAATTTGGTATTGTTTTGCTTTGCTAATCTAGAAAATCCTTAAAACTTTTAAAGATCCTTTTTATCGCTGAAGAGTAGTATATTTTCTAAAGGTTGTTTTCTTTAGTGATCTAATGTAGAACTGTTATTGTATTTTATTTCAACCAACATACACGTGCTTTCTTATATTATTTCATCTTTTCATTTATCTTTTTTATATTTTTATAAAAAATATACATACAAATACAAGCTATTTTAAAGGACAAATCTTTTGCAGTTTTTGATTATATAAATCCATTTAAGGAAAAGCATAAGTTAATTCATCTCTCTAGCTATGAAATACATGTCTGACCAAGATTTTTTTTGTGTAATTATGACTAAATTACTTTATGAAAATTCTACAGGATGAGTCTGAGTTTAGTAATGTTGATTAAACTCTTAAAGCTTAAATATAACAATATCAAATATGTTTTAAATTAATTTGGTAACCTAGAATATTAGCCAAAACTTCCACTA
>NW_022111369.1:27285252-27287141 GCF_000313985.2 Echinops telfairi | reverse complement strand
CAAGTTTTTACGAAAAAATCAGCAATATCTAAAAATGAGTGTGAAAATATATTTTAAGCCTCACGTATTGTACAGGGTTCCTGTGAGCCAGAATTGACTCTGTCACAGTGGGGTTTGTTTTCAGTTTCCTCAGATTGATCGGGAACCCATCTGATGACTTCATGTGAACTACATTAAGAAATCTTCAAACAGTTATCTCTAAACAAAGTCATGTTCATAGGTACCCAGGGTTAAGATATCAACATAAATTTTGTGGGAGAACATAACAATCCATACACAATTTTTCCCATCCAGGAGTGCATTTCTGAGTCTGAACACAAGGTGGAGAATATGTAGTGTCTTAGTGTTGCGTGTCTGTTTGCTCATTGTTACTCACTTATATCAGGTTGATTCCATGTTGAGTGTGATTGACTGCAAGTGCTCAGCTGTAAAAAGAAAGGAGTTTTGCCTACTTACAGTTGAACTCTGTGAGTTTATTCTTCAAGACTGCTGAAGGGATGGTGGGGCTAAATGTTATTGTGGGGTACTGCTGGGTGCTAGGCACTATAGGAACTGAGTTGTAAGAAAGCTGTGTGTGCTGAATCCAGTTATTCAGAACCACTCTCACTGTAGGAGACTAGCACTAGCCAAGTTACTCACTTTGAGATTGTACACTGGACCCAGTGAGTAACTTGGCTAGTGCCTTTCCAGCACCTTCTACTTTTCCTGCCTCTGTACATAATCTGTGAATTTATGGGCTGCTTCTCTATCATGTTCACTTGTCTGCTACAAATATGTAGCAAATAATGAAAGCATGTTTAAAATGTGCGATTTTCCTATGAAATCTACTTTTCAGTGATAGCCATTTCTAATACAGTCTTCATTTTAAGAATTTAAAAATAACAATATTTGTGGTGGTAGTGAGGAGACCATTGAACCAAATTTAACTAATTAATAAAAGTCCAAGAAAATCATCCAAGATGAAAGTATAAACAAAGTCATAATTAAAAATCCAATTTGACATTTAAGCTGAGAATGAATTATTATTTTAGATCAATAAGGTATTGATCCATTTTATCAGGCCACTTCGTGTTTTTTCTAACCTTTATATCTGAAAACACATTTTAACTCTCCAAGTCAATACACCTACGTATATCATGCTTCATTAAGTAATTTATTTTTGAAAATGTAAACAACTGGGAAATGAACAGACTTTCTCACACTGAAAGTGCTGGGAAGAAGTAAGTTTGTTATGTATTTCGGGATAACTCTTAGGAACGGTACCTAGAGTTTCTGATACAGGATTGTAATCCACATCCCATCAACAGAAACTCCATGTAAATAAGAACTTTTATAGTTTCAAGGAGATACATTCAATGCCTATTGAATTAGGAAAAAATGGATCTGCTCAGGAAACCCAATCAAGTATACTCAACAAACCATAGGAATGAGAATGATACAGTCCATTTAATCTACTGAGGGAAACAAAGAAGGTATTTTTAACACTTACTATTAGATGGATCGACACAACGACTGCAACAATGTCTCAAACATAGCAGTTGTGAAGATGCTGCAGGAGTGAGCAGTGCTTTATTCTACTATACACAGAGTGGCTATGCATGGGAACCAGCTTGGTGGCACCTAAGGACAATGCTAGCAGGCCACACAGTCTCTCAAGTTCAGTGGGCTGAGCATTAGGATGGTAATCACAAAATTGGTAGTTCAAACCCACCAGTTACTCTTATGAGAGAAAGACGACTATGTTGGCCCCCTTAAAGATTTACAGCCTTTAAAAGCACTATGGAGTATCTCTACTTTGTCCCCAAGAGCTGCTGTATGTTGAAATCAACTCAATGTCAGTGGCCCTCTTTTGGGCGGCTGGTGCAGAAGTGGGTGTCAAGATTTCCCAG
>NW_022111369.1:27277821-27282711 GCF_000313985.2 Echinops telfairi | reverse complement strand
ACACACACACACACACACACACACACACACACAAATAGGCTCTCTAGTTAGTAAAAGTTCCTTAGTCAGTAAGCATGAGGGACAGCATGGCATCAGAGTTAAGAATGTGTGTTATGGGGCAAGATATCCTGGTTCATATCCCAGCACTGCACTCATGTAGATTTCCTGGTTCATATCCTCAGCACAGCATTCCTGTAGATATCCTGGTTCATATCCCAGCACTGCATTCATGTGGATTTCCTGGTTCTTATCCCAACACTACATTCATGTAGATATCCTGGTTCATATCTCAGCACAGCATTCATGTAGATATCCTGGTTCATATCCCAGCACTGCATTCATGTAGATATCCTGCTTCATATCCCAGCACTGCATTCATGTGGATTTCCTGGTTCTTATTCCAACACTACATTCATGTAGATATCCTGGTTCATATCTCAGCACAGCATTCATGTAGATATCTTGGTTTGTATCCCAGCACTGCATTCCTGTAGATATCCTGGTTTGCATCCCAGCACTGCATTCCTGTAGATATCCTGGTTCATATCCCAGCACTGCATTCATGTAGATATCCAAATGTGTGCAGGTATTTGTTTGCTCACAGCTTTCACTCTATAATCTCTAAATGGTGATAATCATATCACCTTTCTCATAATACTTTTTATATTAAATGCATTATATCTATGAAGTACTTAAAAAGTGCCTGATGTATATCAAACACCATGTAAGTATGATAATGATGTTGTTTTTTATTATAAAAACTATATTAAAAGGAAAGAATTTGAATCTACATTTATTTCAAGTACTAACATTTTGCCATTTTTATCTCTTTTCTTTTCCTATCTTCCTCCAGTACTTATTCTAAAATATAGGTTCTTGCTGGTTGACCTCTATACATGTGGTCACTTTCTTTTTACAATTTGGAGACCTAAAGGCAACTTCTAATTTCTTATGCATTATGTTTACTTAGAAAATGTTCTTTCTACAGGTTCTATGGAACAGAAATATTTTACAAGATCACAATTTAGTATCTGGAAAAAGCAACTAAATAATTTAAACTTTAAAAATTATCCATTGTTAGTTTGACTTAGAGAACATGTAAAATGACTTTGAGATTTCAAGCTATGAGTGGCAAATAAGAAGGGTTTGTGGAAAATAAAGTGTTTTCTATGCTTATCCATTCCTCTCAGGTAGCATGCCATATTTTATAACAGCCTATTACGGAAAGAGCCATTTTCTCAGCTCTAAATGTAATGGTATAGTAAACGAATTCTGATGTAAGAACAGTGTTAAGATCTAGTCCTATTTCTAGCTCATATTAGTTTATGACTCTGGAGAATTAAATTAATCTTTTTTCCTTCAACTTTCTAATCTATATAAAAATATAAATTCATCTCTCAATTCTTCAGAGGGTTGTTAAAACAATCAAATGAAATAATGTATAAAACATACTGTGGTTTGTGCAAAATGATATTGTCAGTGTCAATTTCCAAATCTTTACACAAGGGGGGGCTTCGTGGTGCCAATCCACCTGGAAGTGGACTCTGGGGGATGAAGGTAGACTTGGGTGTCCAGAACCACAGGAAGGCTTTCAGTCTCAGATTTGTTTTTCTCATGAGTAAATCCTATTGGCACTTGATTCGAAATTACAATGACAATGATGGATCTGTTTGTTTGGATGAGTATATCCACATTGTGTATTTATTCCCTGTGGCTCAGACCATATTGCCATTTCTGGACTTCACTATGAAGTGGTCAACATAGCAAGGAGGTCAACTGCTAGTGTGCTACTTGCCCTCATTTCATTTTGTGAGATAAACTCAATTAGTTAACTATATCTCTGTAACATAATTACCCTGAATGTTGTCACTTGGAATATGTGCTATCTCAGTTTCTGTGGGTGATTTTATTGAGCCCTATAACTGCAAAATGCTCATAAAACTGTAATGAAGTCACACCCACATCTTCTCTAGGCTTGACTGGGGAATGAACTTTCTCAAATTCAGCTATATGAATTCGGATAGGATTCAGTTGGGGAGGGGGTTGTTGAGGAGGGGTTAGTGTTGGATTGAGACTGCAGTAACTCTCCTAGTAGCACCATGGTTACCATCTCTCAAGAGCAAAGATCACAAAACAACAGCTTGTTTTCTCGGAGTGAGTAAGCGAGAAGTGTTGAGAGAATGTAAGCAGGATAGAAGTCACAAGCTTTAATCTCATCTCAGGAGTTACACTAGTTACCTTTGCTGTAGTCAACATAAATCACAGTGTACATTATGCACAAAATGCAGGAATCACTAGGAGCCATTTGGAAGCCGTCTAGTGTCACCTAAGGTAGATCATGACTTTAACAATGACTGCATTCACATTCCTAATTATTGAATATTACTTGTGTTTCTATAGTGAATCCAATTGCATAAATAACACAGATAAGTAGCTCCACATTGCCTCTGAGCAAAGCTGAAAATAATATTCACTACAACTTAATTGTCTCACAAATCGCTAAAGGGAAAATGAATACATCCAATGAAATTGCACACCAGGTCTTCTGGGACTTGATGGCAGTGAGGTAATTAACATTTAGAACCAATATGACAATAATGTATGTGTGTGGATCCTTCTGCATTAGTGATACTATATAATATGTAAGTTTGTAATGTGTGTTTTCAAAGGTGTTTATATAATATGTATATGTGTATACACTTTGGGAAGCTAAATAGCATTCACTGAATTTAGACAGCATGACTAGTGATTATTTTTATATGTCCAAGGAAAGTTCTAATTATATGATTTAAAAATATGACCACTTTTCTTTGGTAAGGTTTGCCAGCAGTCTATCAATTCCGTTAATTCTTTCAAAAAACCAACTTTTAGGTGCCTTATTTTTTTCCATAGTTTTCCCTCTCCTATATCTCAGCTCTGATTTTTATTATATATATATATGACCACCCTTCCTACTTGTCTGTCAGTTCATTATAGTATTACAGTTCTAAGTTGCTGTGAGGTGAGAAGCTACACCACTGGTAGTTCAATACCAGGAGTGTCACCGGTGGTGGGCAGGTTTCATCAGGGTTTCCAGTAGAAGGCAGACTTGGAAGAATGATCTGGAGATTTAGTTACTTCTTTAAAAAAATAGTCCAATGAATCATTATGTGTAGCAAAGGATCATCTCTCTGATAGTTACTTCTTTAAAAAAATAGTCCAATGAATCATGTGTAGCATAGGATCATCTCTCTGATATGGTGGTGGAAGATAGTCTTAAGTATGTTGATAGAGTTAAGCTTTCAGGACCTTAATTTTCAGAGTGGCATGACTCAAAATGAGAAGAAACAGCTGCAAGCAATCATTAATATTTGAATGTTCAAAATATGAATCTAAGAAAACTGGAAGTAGATCGCTAGAATATTATGATCTCAGGCATGGGTGGGCTTAAGTGGACTAATATTGACCATTTTTAATTAGACAAAAATGTGCTCTATTAATACTGAAATGACACAGTGAAGTGGAATGGTGTCACATTAATCAAAAAGAACATTTCCATGGTTATTCTCAAGTGCAGTGCTGCTAGTGATAGGATAATATTCATACATGCACAATGATGAGCGATCAAAGAAAAATTTAAACTGCATATCTCAGCTACTACCCAAGGAGAAATGTATTGGTAATAAATATATCAATAGGAGTCTATGGAATACCAATAGAGATGTTTCAACAAATGCATGCTATGTTGGAAATATTCATATGTTTATGCTAAGAAATCTGGAAAGCAGCCAACTGGTGAAGCAAGTGGAAAAGACCCATATTTTTGCCCAAATCATAAAAATGTGGTCCAGGTATATGTGGAACTTACCAAATGATATCACTGATCTCACACATGAAAATTTCATTTTACTGACAATAATTCAAAATGGTTGCATCAGTATGATTTCTAGAATTCAAGTCAGATTCAACAGGAGTAGTGGAATGGGGATTATCATTAATAATGTGTAATGACACTATTATAAAGCTGGACATTGGCTAAAAGTAGAGAGTACCAGAAGAATGTTTACTTGGGTTTTATTGATTATGTAAAGGCATCAAACTTTGTGAATCAATGACATTGAGTAAAATGGGAATTTCAGAACATTAAAATGTCCTCATATGTACCTGTGTGCAGACCAAGGCATTTGAAAAGGACCAGGCGGTGCTGCATGATTTAAATCAAGGAAAAGTGTATATCAGCATTGTGATTTTTCAACATATTCATGCAATCTGTCTGCTGAGCAAATAATCTGAGAAACTGGAGTATCCAAAGATAAAGCCAGGATCAGGATTAGAAAGGGAATCATTACTAATCTGTGATATGCAGATGACACAAATTTGCTTGCTAAATGGGAGAGGACTTGAATAACTTCTTAATAAATATTAAAGGTTACAACCTTCAACAGGGAGTGCACTTCAGGATAAAGAAAACAAAACACATAAAAATTGGACCAATACGCAATGCCATGATAAATGAAGAAAGTTTAAAATGTTCACGTGTTTCATTGTATTTGGGTCACAGTTAACTCCCATGGAAGCAGCACTGGAAAATCTGCTACAACAGCTGTGTTAAAGTCCTCAAAGTGGAGAACATTTTGAGGACTAAGGTGTGCCTCATCCAAGCCAGGGCATTTTTAGTCCTTTTATATGTATGTGAAAGGCAGACCATGAATAAGCAGGATAGAAGAAGAATAGATTCATTTGACTTAGGATATAGGCAAAGAATATTACGCAAATGTGATACAGACTGCCAGGGGCAAACATCTGTGTTGGAAGAACTGCATGCAGAATGCTCTTTAGAAGCACGAATGGTGACACTTTGTCTTATATATTTTGGACCCTGTACTCAGGTGGCACTAATTCATGGGGGGG
>NW_022111369.1:27262961-27277721 GCF_000313985.2 Echinops telfairi | reverse complement strand
ATAAAACCAAAGAATTGACACAGATGCCACAACAGTTGATTCAAACTTATGGATAATTGTGATGATGGCTCGGGATGGGTCAATGTTACATTTTCTTGTACATCTGATCCCTAGGAGTTGGCACTGATTTTTGATAAGCAATAACAATAATTGATGAAACATACAACCATCCTCTAGATCTTTAGTTTTTCCTCCCTTCACTATTATGGTTCTTGTCTTACCTTATTAACCTAATTAGAGATGAGTATGCCCATGCATATAACTAAGATCATTTGATGGTTGAAAGTCAAGATAGATAACCCTTCAGAAAGAGTAATAGGAGTAACGATTCCTTAAGGGTATAGGAAGAGAGGTGTGGGGAGTGTAAAAGGGGGAGCTGATAGCAATGATGACTGTATAATTCCACTTGAGGGGAACAAACAACAGAATTGTAGGTGAATGGATGTATCGGGTGGTGTAAGACATGGATAATAACCATAATAATAATTTGTAACATATATAACATAATAAGGCCTCTGGGGGGTACAGTGGGAGAGGGAAGGGATAAAGGGAAGCTGACATCAAGAAGTTCAAGAAGAATGAAAATGTTTTGAAACTGATGGTGGCATCAATTTTATAATCATGCTTGATATAATTCAATTATTAATTGTTAAGATATCTGTAAGAGTCCCAATAAAATGATTTAAAAAATGAAAACAATAACAGCAACCTTGCTTACATCATTTTGGTAATTAACATTAGTACATATATTGATATTACCTTTTACAAAGCTTAATCTAATCAGCTCTCATTATGTGTTTTAGAAATATTTTATTATGGCTATTCATCTATGCAACTACACTGCACAGTGTAAATAATGTATTTTACTTAAAATTAATTTTTCCCTTCCAATTTTCAGAAGGAAGGAAGTAAGAAGGGGAGGGTGGGGAGTGGAAGGGAAGAAAGAAGGGAGGGAGGAAGGACTCTAAGAAATGGTGGCTTATTAAACTGAGAATGCAAGACATCTGGGTGCAACTCGAGGGATAACTAAAAGATCAAAATACATTTTGGAGCGTGTTCATGGTTTCATCAAAGTTGTGGGATCCACATGATATTCATTTCTTAAAATACAAAAAATAGTAAAGAAAGAGATACCCTTTGTAGTATTCTATTATTGGAAGTTGCAGACAGACCAGTAAGCTGGAGACATTCATAGAACACAAAGGTCTAGTTCAGTTTCCACCGCTATATGTGTAATTCTAGGTCATTAACTTCATCTTTCTTTCTTAATTTTCATTTGATGGGACATAATATTATAATATAATTTAGTTATGCTAACAAAGTTTATGTATATATCATAGAATGAATGAAGAAAAAGTTCTTGTCTACCCAATACAAGTGGGAAAATGTAAGGGTATATTAATTGAATATATATTCACTTTGCCTTTTAAAATTATAATACAATTACAGTTACCCTTTTTTATTTCTGTTATAGAGAAAACCCTTTTTCTTTTTCTAACTTATTTTTTAAACACTGTAGGTAAACGAGGAGCTGTGATTCATGTAAATAAATAATGGATATATATTTGATTCCTTAAGATACTTGTTTGTATTATAAATGTTTTATGTCAAAGAGCCAGTTGATATTATTCATAAAATCTGAAAACTAATTTAAAGGTTATTTGCAGATATCAACTACTTATCTTTTTCAATATTTCTTGAGCAATTGCTTTTTTAAAAAGCTTGAGTATTATGTTGTTGCTGTTGTTGTTAGTTGCTGTGGAGTCATTCTGCTATGGGTCTTACAGATTGCATTATGAAGCATGAAAACCAGATGCTACTATTAATGTACCCAGTTGTATCTCTGGAATCTGGGCATATTTAAGACATTTTTTATCAGATTAGGAAGTAAACGACAGGAATTTGGAGTCTGTGACCTTATTGAGACAATTGAATTCATGCTTGTTTTTAACATAGATTTTATTTCACAGATGTAGTGTAGTTATCAGCAAGCTAATACTTCGCTGAGCTAGTCATTAAAATTTATATGCATTGATTATCAAATAGGTTTGAATTTAAGCAATGAATGCCATGGTAGAGTTGAGGCAATAAATAAATGAATAAAATTTGTTGAATCAAAATTTTAAATGTTTTTGCTTCAGAGAGGTTCATCAAGAAAAAATACATATACAACCTATCGGACGGAGGAAACATTTGCAGATTATGTACATGATAAGAGGCATGACTCAATGATATAAGAATTTCTAAGAGCAACTTAATGATAAAAATAAAACCCAATGAAAAAGATAGCCCACAGAATTTAAATAGCTATTTCTAAATAAACATATAACAATGACAAAACAGCACATGGACAATGCAATTCAAAACCACCATGACATACGACTTTACACTTCCCAAAACAAAAAATACAAACGAATGTCATCAAATTGAATCTTATCCATAGAGATCCTATGGAATATACTGTTGTATTAGAAGCCAAAACAGAGCTCTAGGGGTTGATAGAACTGAAATATCCAAAAGATTGATATATACTAAAGTATATACAAACCTTAAAAGTATACCAAAGGAAAGAAGCCAATGCAAAAGGCCATATGTAATCTTATTTATTTATATGATATGGGGAAAATATGTAAATTCATAAAAAAAGCTTAGTAGGTTAATAGTTGTCTAGAGAGTTGTCACTAGAGCTATAGAGCTATTTAAGTTTTTATAAAACTTGTAAATAGATTTTTCATTTGACTTCCAGTCTGATGTTGAACTATCTTCTCTCCATATTTACAGATTAGGAAATAGTGGAAGGGAAATTAAGTGTATTTTTCAGAGATTAAGTGCATATTATGAAGTCAGAGTCTCATGATATAGACTTAATTTTATCTTATTATATAAAGAATTCATTAAACATTCGCTGCCTTGGTGACCCTATAGGACAGCGTACAACTGCCTCTTGAAGTTTCCAAGACTGGAACTGTTTATGGTAGTAGAAACCCCATCTTTCCCCCATTCAGTGTCTGGTGATTTTTAACTGCCTACCTTGTGAATCACAGCTTAACATGTAACCACTGTGCCACCAAAGTTCCTGTTCTTGGGAGCTCATATGGAGAGCTCTACTTGGTCCCATGAGTCAGAATTGACTATCAGTGGTTCTCAACCTGTGGGTCATGACTCCATTAGGGGTTGAACGACCCTTTCACAGGAGTCGCCCGATTCATAGCAGTAGCAAAATTACAGTTATGAAGTAGCAACAAAATTAATTTTATGGTTGGGTGGTCATCATACCATGAGAAACTGTATTAAAGGGTTGTGGCATTAGGAAGGTTGCGAACCACTGGACTAGATGATAATGAATTTAGTTTGGTAAAGACAAGAAGAATCTTCACATCTGAATCAATAAAGAGCATCACAGTACAGAGCTGAGATTGAAGTTGTCAAGGACTTAATTTAACTTGGATTCACAATCAATACTTATGGAAGTAGCACTGCAGAAATCTAATGATGTATTACATTGAGCAAATCTGCTGCACAAGACCTTTTAAAGTATTAAAAGAGTAAAGCAGTCACATTCAGGGCTAAGGTACAACTGACACAAGTGCCAGTATTTACAATCATATCACATGCACGTGAAATTGTACAACGAGTAAGGAAGACCAAAGACGAATCTGTGCACGTAAAGTATGGTGGCTGTAAAACCTATGGCATATGCCCTGACTGTCAGAAGAATGAACACATCCATCTTAGAAGAAGCACATCCAGATTGCTCCTGAGAATAGTGATGGGGAAACCTTGTCTCGTACTGTGGACATGCTACCAGAAGAGAGTGACTGGTCCCAGAGAAGCACATCATGCTTGTAAAGATCAGAAAAAAAATGGGAAGCCCCTCGAGGAGATGGATTGATGCCATTGCTATTCCAGTGCTCCAACAACAGCAATTGTGATAATGACACAGGACAGGGGAGTGTTTCCTTTTGTTGTACTTAGACTCACGATTAGCCGGAACTGCCTGACTAGCACCTCACAACAACCACTTCATTATATTTCCTATTTGAATTGTGTTGATTGATCAGTGTGTTGTGGGACTCATCTCAGTGGTAGGTGGCAGACTAGTGGTTAGGCAAACTGATTTGATCAAAATGGGGCTGACATCCATTTTTCGCAGACAATAAGTAGGGAGTTCAGAATCTTAAGAGGTAAAAAATTTAAATATAAATATTTTTTCTTCCCAATTGTTTCATATACCTGTGAGAACAGGGCATTACTTTATTGTGAACTTATCTTATTCTTTTAAGATTCATGTGAGGTATGAGCTAACTTTTTATTAAGAAGACTAAGGGAATTCTCTGAATAAAAATATATGGTATTGTAAAAAATTGTATTGTCATATGCATTTCATGTCTGGGTTGCTTCTGTATCACCAAGAGGAGTAAATAATTATGTATGTTAGAAAAAACATGTCATATGGTCTCTATTCAAACAAAATTCAACTACCACCTAGTACAACATAGCTGAAAAGTATTTTTCTTCCCTTTTCTCAACTATAAATTTCTAATAGTGACCCCCACTTACTGACTGACCTCTTTTAGGTTGTATGTGGCCCTGTAAGGCCAAGTCTGCCTTTTATTGAGACACAGGATGTCACAATACAGTACTCTCAGCTAGTGCCACCAGGTATAAAATATACTTTGCTACCTTAAAATGAAGATTTTATATTCTTCTAAGAATAGAAACTTTCCCTGACCCTACCTTACCTATCGTTGGAAATAAGAGTATCACAAGGACACAGGAGTCATTATTTAACGACGAACAGTACAGTGTAGGGGGGGCCTCGATTCTGTGCTGATGGGCTTCACACCATGAAAACTATCGCTCCTCACCACATTATGCACTGCACCAAACTGGCCTGTATTTTCTTCTGTAATTATTAGATTAGGATTTGTAAGATAGAAATTCAATAATTAATTTCCAACCTTTTTTACTACTGATCACCCTTTTATTTATTTATTCATTGCCCTTTAGAAAATATCTAATGTAACACTTTCCCATATTTTATTTTCATTACAGATTATCTTCTTACATGTTATTCTTGTGAGGTACAAATAGTTAATTCCTGAAATGTGGAAGCATGTATTATTCACTGAAATTATGGTTTTGTTTCTGCCTCACCAGCTCAATAACCATTTTCCTTTTTAATCGTATGATAGATATTTTATACATCACATCTCATTAACTGCTAATACAAAAATGAATGTGATCATATATATTCTTCTTCTAAAGCCCCTTTGCTTCCCTCCTCCCCTTGTTTTTCTTTGCATTTCTTTTTCACAGCAAACTAATTTTTATAGTTAGTCATCTATAACAATTGAGCATAATTGCTACTTTTGTTAAAGATTAGCTGTTGTAACTATTCCAAATAATGCTATATTTTGAAGGCTGCAACACATTTAACAAGTAAAAGAGAAAGAATTTAAAAGACAAATGAAAGGAAGGGACAAGATGGGAGAAAACAAACAAACAAACAAAAGAAATAATCATGTCCTAAAGCATGAAATATACTTTTCACTTACTCTGAGTAATAAAATCTTAATTTATATCTCTCTATATCTTTGTTTGTTTTTCCCACTCAAGCACCAATGAAAAGGCCTTGGCACTTAATGTATCCCTTAACTCTAAAGATGTGTGGTGGGATAGCACAGGTTTGTCACATGCCTTTTATTCCCATTTTCTTACAACATTGGATATGTAGTTTCACAGCACTTCACTGTTTTTACTGTCTTGTTTCCCTTATGGCCTTCTCAAATGGCTCTCTGTTTGCTTACTTACTCCCTTCGCATTTACTTCTGTTGCTGGCTTAATTCTGCCTGTCTGTTCCTAATCCTATTTCTTGGCTTCCTTTGTATATGGGTCTGTAATAAAAAGATTTGGGTTTCACATTAAAAACAGGTCTATAAGACAATAATTCATTCACCAAGTCTGGGGAAGCAGAGGTTATTTCTGTCTCAGAAATCACCTGTTTCTAGCACCTGGACCAGATTCTCTAGCCCAATAACTATTTGAGACCAGTTTATAGCAGTTCAGATGAGAGACCTGATTAATGATGCTGTATCCGACATCCTGTTGACTTTGATAGTCATACTCACAACCATGAAGTCTATTCCAGCACATAGGAAACCTGGAGGACAGGGTTGAACTGACTTTGTGGCAGTGCCATGGGAGTAGAAAGCCTCATCTCTCTCCCGTGGCTAGTGCTCTTGAACTACTCACCTTGAAGTTACCAGCCTATCATGTGACCCACTATGTCACCAGTACACCATTGGCTTCAAACATCAATAACATCTTCGAACAGACCATGTGCCAAACACTTGTCATTACTGACACTGAATTACCTGGGCTAAGGAGTCTCAAAAGGTTTGGAGAGGTGAATTTTTTTTGGTTTTATGTGGATTAAAACATTTCAAACGCAAAAGAATCTTGTTGTTACTAGGTACCATTTGGGGTAGGTCCTGAGCCACAGTGACCTTATGAATGACAGTACAGAATGTCCCCTTGTCCGCTGCCATCCTTTCCACTGTCCTGTGTTCGAGCCCACTGTTGGAGCCACGAGATCAGCCCCCTGTTAGAGGGCCTTCCTCTTTGTTTTGTTTCCCTTCGACTTGACCAGGCATGATATCCTTCTCTAGAGACTAGAGTCTTAGATATTAGTTATTTCTGCTTGCTGTATTTATTTAAAGTAATATAGAGCTACAGATTTATATTACTTTTAAAGATAAAATTATTTTTGGTAGATTTTTATCCTCAAGATTATGTAAAGTCATATAAAAACAGAGGGCATTTTATAGATAGAGTAATTGCAATACCAAGAAGTCAGTGGCTCAAGGACATAGACTTTTAGAATCGGGGCCAGAATTTGTCTTTTGACTCTCACTCAAAACCAGAATGCCTTTGTTATAGTCATGAATAAATATAGAAGATGAGGAAAATAACTTTTTAAAAATCTCTTTAGAATTTTCCTTAAAGTTATTTCATTTCAATTTGATATACTTTTATTTATTCTGAACTGACCTTTTGAGCAATGAAAAGGCAATCTTGTTTCCAGCTGAACATTACTCAGACTAATTAGAAGTGAAGAAATCATGTGACTGAATGGATGTGGCATATCTGTAAAGATTTTAAAACATATACATTCAGATTCCACCTTTATGGAAGTTGCATAATCTACTGCCAACTCGAGGAAGGGGTGGAATCTAGCCTGTCAATCAGGCCACAGCTTGATGACCTCATTTGGAGGCTCAACGGAAATAAATAGCTCATTAGAGGCCAGACACACATTCTGCCTGCTACAAGTTCCTGTTGACAAGCCACATGGAGCTAAACTGATGGAGCCAAAACCCTGGAGCTAGAGGAGCCACGTGGAGACCCACACCAGCACTGAGATGCTTCCAGCACCACTGGATTCCCCCAGACTTTCCACACTACCCTGTGATCTTTCTGCATGCCATCATTGCATGTGTTGTGTGAGTGTGAAGAGGAATTTATAGACTGGTATTGGACATATGGCCTAATATTGTTGGACTTATGGTCTTCTTCTGGACTGGGCTGGGATGTTTTCTTAATATAAAATTACTCTTTGATATTAAGCTCTTTCTTATCCACATGAGTGTCTATGAATTTGTTTCTCTAGTCAACCCAGACTAACACAACTTTCATACTTGGTGATTTGGTATAGGTATGGAAACATATCTTATCCTTAAATCTCAGTAACTCACAGTGGCAAAAACAATGGGCTCAGGCATAACGATGATGGTGAGAGTGGCACCAGACCAGGCAGGTTTGGGTTCTGTTGTGCATAAAGCCAATAGGAGTTGGAACTAACTCAAAGACACCTAACCCCCCCCCCAAAAAAATCACATTTTAATTTACATAGGTAATAGACTTAAGGTACACATAATAGAATGATTTGTATGCTCTCTCGCATTGTATTCTTCTTTCCCTTCTCCTCCATACATAACTATAATATTACTTCTGTTTGAAAGGCATCACATACTATACATCACATATTTTATTAAAAACCTAAGCTCCAATTAAAATTCGCAACTCTATCTTTTAAATGTTTATTACATCCTTTCCCCTTTTTCTTCCCACGCTTGCATAAATTCTCACTTTCACATTCTTTTTCCTTTACACCTTTCTTCCCTCTTTTCCTGTTTGATGTGCTAATATTTTAGCCTTCTAAACTACAGTCAATTAGAAATAATTTATTAATGAAGCTAATTTGTTTTGTGGAAATACTTGAGCATGCCACAAATGAGTTAGTGTTCATTGAAATAATGAAGCAAATTACAGAGGCAAAGAAGCATTCATCTCGTTTTACAGAGGGACTTTACAGCCCCTCTCAGGAGAGGCTACTTGCATCTGAAACAAAATGCACAGAAAGAGTCGTGTGATTCCATGCACAGGCTCTAGTTAAAAATGTTACCCATAATTTGAAATCTTCTAGATCCTCTCACTATCTCCTATTTTTCTGTTACCTTCTGAGCATGTAATTCCTTCATCTGTTGCTTAAATAAGCTGATGTGGTATGGGAGAATCACGATTCACTTTCCCTGGCTTTGCTCACTTGAGCCACTCACCAGCTACCCATTCCAACTCACCTTGACCTCATAGTTGTCAAAGTAGTTCCGTCTATGCTCCATACGCTTCTCAATGGCTGATCATTCCAGAAGTCAAGCCTAAGCTTCTTCTTTGGTAGTGCCACTCCGTGGACACACGCCTCCCGTCAGGTGTCCTGATCATTGATATAGCTAGGCAGGACAGTTTTATTGATACATTCTAGAACAACTTACAAAATATGGGAATTAGGTCCAAAAAACCCAACTCACTGCCATCAAGTGAATGCCGATGCATAGCATTTCTATTGAACAGGGGGAAATGCCCTTATGAGGTTCAGGGACTGTAACGCTTTTCTTCCTGGAGCATCTGGTGATTTCGAACTACAGACCTTTCAGAGCACAGCCCAATGTGTAGCCCTGATGCCACCAAGGTTCCTGGGAAGTTGAAAGCACGCAATAATTGTTACCACGCATACATGTTTTTTGATACATATTTATCTTAAAAAAGGAAGTAGGCAGGAAGCAAAAGGGGAATTGAGGTCTAAAATGGTTACAATATGCAGTTTATTATAGTTAAGGTTGTATTTGGTTCTACTTTTAGAATTGAAATTAAGAACACACCATTTATTTGGGTCCAAGGAAATAATGATCAAGAGCACTGTAGTGCTATCTATATATCTAATAGCTTTGATTTTCAACCTTCCCTGGTATGTATTTCCAAGGTGAAGAGAGAATGCTGGTGTGATGAAAAGTGAATGATTCTTTCCATCTGACGGTGCTTCCACCTGGGCAGAGATGGTCACTCTGTACCTTCGCGGTCCGAGGCATCGAGTCCTGCTTCCCGCCCCCACATTGCTGTTGAGGCATTTCTCACATTTCATATTTTCAGTTATCTCGAGGCACAGCTTTGGGTTACATTAAAAAAATTACAAAATATTTTCTTACGATATGATTGCATAAATCCTTTATCGACAGACACAAATCATTCAAGGGTTTGTATTTGAAGCTTTAGAAATAAGCACATAATACCAGTGGCCATATAGAACATGTCTAAAGTTATTTAAAATGTTCCTTTAACATTTATCCTGTAAAAATATTTTGTGTATTTTAACTTTAGACGTTTTATTATTATGATTATAAAAGGAACTCTGACCATTGGGTTTCTACTTTGATACTAATATAGTGCAAGAGGCATTTGCCCTTTAGCTATATAATCACGCCCTGAGACCTTGAGAAATTACTTAACTTGCCTAAGAATCTCTTCTTCTTTATATTTATCACAAAAGTAATTGCAAGACATACTTATAACTGACTTTTCTATTCATACATTGATTTTATTTAAAAGAAATATTCTCTCACACCCTTTATCTCCTTTTATTTTTTTGCTCATTTTATGTAGCTATTCAGAAAGCCAATGTTCATTGTTAATCTATATCCATACAAAACGAGGGCCCCTGGTGATGCAACGATTAAGTCCCCTGATGCTCATCAAGATGCCATTGGTTTGAAGCCACAAAAACACCCAGCCTTCTCTCCTAAAATTAGAAGATTGGAGAAACCTTACTTTGTCCTATGGTGTCATTTTGAGTCAGAATTGAATCAGAAGTAATTGGAAATATAAATGTGGATTATATGTTCATAAACTATATCTGCCTAGTTTGGGGAGCTTTTCAGTTTTTCCCCAATTCTTGAATTATCCAATGATCTGTGCCATGGAACAGGCTTTGTCAGCAGGGCCACTTGAACAATTATGTGCTTTGCATCATTTCTAACAAAGACAAGACAAATGAATATTGACTTGTTTGGGGTGGATATTAAATGCTTTCACTTTCAGAATATGAGAAATTTGATAAACAGAGTTGAGCCTCATGGTTAATGACATTTCCAAACTCTAGACTGTCTGTAAATAATAGGGAACTTCATTATAAACAATGGAGAATAAAACAAAGAATCTCCTTTTTTGACACATTAGAACAAATGACTTCATATCTCATCTATATTTAGAGAATGATGTTGAAGTCTATTCATTTATCCTCTGATATACATTGTTGGATAAATAATGGAGTTGTTTCCCCAACCTGAAGTCCAAATGGCTTAATACGATAAAATATGGTGACATTTTATAGGCATTTTGTTACACATCTTGCATGACACTGTAGTGCAATTACATACAATATCAGTTATTCCCTCAGGTATCATGTAGTTGTAGATCATAAACTGTTAGCTTAAATTAAACAGCACAGCTGGTTGCTTTAATTTGATGCATTATACTGCAAATGTTTCAACAGCTTGACTAGAATGAACCATCCTGCAGATTCAAAAGAAGAGCGAAGGTCAGTGCACATGAAGCCCAGTCATTTGCAAATCTTCTCTGGGTGTATTAAAAAGCATTCTGAAGGATATAATTTAATGGAATGCATCCAAACAAAATAAAATAAAACGAAGTAGGCGATTTCAATGGTGTCTCATTATATGGAAAGAAATTCTTTAAATTCCTTATCTCATGACAGTGCTTACAATAGCACATTTGGAAAATCATTAATATTGTGCTTTGAGAGTGTTGTGTGCTTTGTGCATTGCTGTAGCCCTGCCTGCTTTTCTTTAAACATTAAGCATCATTAAATCTGCAAAAGAAGGAAGTTAAAAGAAAAGAAAATCCAAATAATTACCCTCTCTCTCACCCTCTGTCACGGATGCATTTTTGTTTTTATTTTCACTCCATTAAGAGACCTGAAAAGCTGTCCGTTCACTTGTTCTGTTTGCACTCAAAATGTCTTTATCTGAGCACACTGATAATAATACCGATCACTCATTCCAACATATACTAATTTTAACTCGAGACGTGATCTTCTAGCCCATAGCAATTAGCCTAAATAATGCTGTTAAAGTAATTCCATCAATATTAAATGTAAGATCAGAAAATAACGCCTCCAAAATTAAGTGTTAGCAACAACAGACACTGAGGACATTAATGAGAGGCTAATACTGATATTTCAATACTGAGAGGCTAATACTGAATTTAAAAAATACATTAAAACAGAGTTATAACTCATTATAACTTGAATAGTTCCTTATTACTCATCAAACCATAGAATTTTGAACCTGATTGAGAAACAAAAGATTTCCAGAAGAATTTACTCTCAATAACTTATATCTCATCTGCTCCTACTTCAAAATCATCTCGTGTTTCCCAATCTTACAGACGGTAATGCTTAACTCCCTTTGTAGGATATCTTTAGCTTTATTCAGTCCCAATCCTTATAGCACTAAGAGCTATAAGCCCCAGCCCCCACCAGCCCCAGGCTGCTATTTTAGACATTACCTGGTACAGTAGGTTACAAGTTGGTCTGCTAACTATAAGGTCATAAGATTGAACCCAACAGCTACTCCCGGGGAGAAAGATGAGCTCATCTGATTAGTAAAGATTTACAGCTTTGAGAATGCTATACGGGTCACTTTGAGTTGGAATCACCTCAGTGGTTGTGGGCTTGGCTTTTGTTTTCATCATGTTATGCCCACTTGATGACTATCTCCTGCAAGGCTCTTGCTAAAGCCTTTGAATCCATATGAATTGCTGCTCTATTGGTATAGTCCCAAAACTTGGTTATAATTGGGTTTCAGCTATGACATTTTCCCCCTGTCGTATTAGACCCACTGCCATGAAACTTATTGCCATCAACATTTTCTGACTCATAGTGACCCTATTGGACAGAGTAGAATTACTTATCTGGTTTTCAAGACTGAAATTCATTCTGGGAACAGACAGCCTCATCATAGTTTCTAGGAGTGGCTGGTGAGTTCAACCCGATGACCTTGTAGTTAGCAGCCCAACTTCTAACTGACTCCTCCACCAGGACATTTGATAATAGAATTAGGTGAACAGCCAGAGTATAAGTCTTTAGGTACCCAATATTATCATCATTTGTTCAGCTCTCTACTTTCGTATGTGCCTAATAATACACGTATCTGAGGACTAAGATGCCCTGGAACCAAGCGCCTCACATGCATGTGAAAGCTGGACATTGGCTAAGGAAGACCAATGAAGAACTGATGTATGTGAATTATGGTGCTGGTGGTGAATATTGCAAGCATCCTGGGCTTCCAACAGAAAAAGAAAATCTGTCGTGGAAGAAGTATGGCCAGAGTGCTCTGGAGAGGCATGGATCGGGAGACTTCATCTCCCATACTGTGTACATGTTATCAAGAGAGATGCATCCCCGGACAAGGACATGATGCTTAATACCTTAGTGAGACAGCAAAAAAGAGAAAGAAATTGCACAAGATGGATTGACACCATGACACCATCGAAGGGATGAAACATAAGAACAAATGTGAGGTTGCGCAAGACCAGGCAGTGTTTCATTCTCTTGTCCAAGGGTCGCTTTGAGTTGGAACTCAAGCCACAGCACCTAACAACAACAAAAAGCACACATCGCCACCATGTGGTTGTTAGCACAATACGCACCCAACAGCACCACCAGACGTAATGTAGAAATAACAACTCATCAAAAAACCATCCCGTTTTGAGGCACCATGATCACGAAGGCAGTTTTCCCAGGGAGAGGCTCATTCATTGCACTCCCGATTTGCTGACCCCTGCGATTTCCCCAAATGTGGGAAACTCGGATGCATAATTTGTGGTAGTGGGGGACTGTGTTCGGGCTCTCCCCTAGAAAAAAATCATCATGTTCCTTGAATAAAGTACAACATTATCATCCTCTACATCCTCCTGTGAAAATGTCCAGATAATTTGGGGGAGATATTAAGAAATGTAGAGGGAGAAAAAAATACTTAAAAGAACTAAAGTAAATGAGACAACCCATCCCTGAGTGTAGATTGAATCCAAGATTTACTCATTTTTGTTTCTTAGAACGGGACTTCCCTTTTCTATATGACTTATTATGGAATAAAATAATAATCACATCAGAAGCAATTCAATGATACATGATAGTAACAGCAATAATGGTGGGAGATGCTTTGAATTACAACTTGAGCTTCAAGTTTCTCAGATGTGAGATATATATTACAGTGAGAGATGAGAGCCAGTTTGTGGCTCATTATCTTCATTGTGCATTATCCTTGAAGTCTCCCTAAAAAAATGGTAAAGATCAAATATAAAACTGAGCCTCACCCTCTTGGATCTCCTCTCCATACAGTTTCATCTTTGCTATGTTTAGCCACATATTTTTAAAAAAATCTAGGTGTTACCTTCTATTTTGTCTGGGTTTGGACTAGTGTACAAGCATATTTAATATTACATTAATTCCTGAGTCCTCAGGCTGCTGTGAAAATCAAATCAGCTAATCAAAGCGGGTAAGTGAGAAGAAATTTGAAAGGTTTTTAAAGAACTGCTGTTAAAAGAGCCATTGCTTTTACAGCTGAGCTCAATGTAATAATTTAAAAAAGTGATTCTTATTTTATTAAATTAGCCTATAAAATAGAAAGCAAAGAATAACTTTCTACTCAATTAAAAAAATCTAGCTTAACTTTTATATTAAAAAGTATTTAAATCAACCTGAAATATGTGTACAGCCATGGGTACAGATAAGAGGTTGAAACACAGGGAATCCATGACAGAAAACCCCTCAGCACCAATAATGAGAGTAGCATTACCAGGAGGGAAAGGGGAAGGTTGGGGAGACATAGGAACTGATCACAATGAATGATCCACCTATAACTCCCTCCCAGGGGGATGCAACAGAAAAGTGGGTGAAGATATTTGTCAGTGTAAGATATGAAAAAATTAATAATTTATAAATTATCAAGGGTTCATGAGGGAGGGTGGGTGAGGAAAGGGAAAAAAGGAGAAGCTGATACCAAGGGCTCAAGTAGAAAGCTAATGTTTTGAGAATGATGATGGCAACAAATGTACATGTGTGCTTGACACGATGGATGTATAGATTGTGATAGAGTTGTATGAGCCCCAAATAAAATGATTTTTAAAAGAATATGTGTACAGCAATGTCACAAAAATCCATAAAACCCATGACTGGTGAGTTGATTTTGACCGTAGTGACTCTGTAGGCCAGAGTTGAACTGCCCCATTGCGTTCCCTAGGCTGTAAACTGAACAGCAGCCGACTGCCATGTCTTTCTCCAATGGAGTAGCTGATGTGATGCATACTTTTTCAGTGAAAAATTTATCATTTAAATTCATCCAC
>NW_022111369.1:27256381-27258919 GCF_000313985.2 Echinops telfairi | reverse complement strand
GTGAGTGCATTAGATGTTTTCTAGTATGAGATGACTGAGTAGTGTGTAGGTTCTAAGGTGGAGTAAAGAATTAGTTGGTGGTTGATTTCTAACCTAAAGGTAGGGTGTTGAAGCCTACCCAGTGGTGCTGTTGATCTGCTTCTGTAAAGACAACAGTCACAAAAACCCTAGGGAGCTGTCCTGCTCTGTCACCTATGTGGTCACCATGATTTGGAATTAATTCCATTTTGGTGGTGAAGTGTGCCATTTGGTGCCACAGCTGAAATTCCATAAATTAGGAGGAAGTGCCAAGAAGGTGATGGAGGAGAAAGATGAGTTAATATTAATCCTGTCCAAGAGTCATCTAGATTATTGCTATTAGATGCTGTCAAATGGGTTTTCAACTCATTTCTACGCTGTAACAGGGTAGAACTACAACCAAATTCATGCAGGTGCAAGGACTGTGTCTTAGTAGAGAGCTCAGGCTAGAAATAGCACCTTTTGTTTGGTAAAATCCTCAGGTGGCACTGAAACCATGCCAAGACTTCCCAATGGGATCTTGTTTCGCATAATGTTCTCCAGAAGAGTTATTGAAACATTAAATAAAGACTATGTAATAAGTCAATAAAATAATGCCTAATAATTGCACTTATGAGACACAAGGAAAAACAACATTTGGGAATGGAAGATGGTAATGGAGGATTCAGGGAATGTTGTAAAATAAAGGTTTCATGGAGCTAAAGAAGCAAATAATCTTGGGGTGCAGATAGAAGCATCAACAATTAAAGAGCGTTAGCAAGATAAATACGGACAAGTTTTTGAATTTGGAAATATGAGATCACTTGTAATCATTGGCAGAAACACTTTCAGTAATATTCTGATTTGGTAAATAATTAGGGTTGAGTTGAAGAAAAAACAGGGGGGCTTCAAAAAGCTAAAGGAAAAAATTCAATTACCTTTTAATTCTATTTTTCCACACATTTTTTGAAACATTTACCAAAATTAGCCAAAAGCTTTGAGCCATAGAATGCCCTGTAGGAATGCTGTATAAGTGCACTCATGTTGGAAAACAATGTGTCTATATGGAGGGAAAGTGAAGATGTAAACCTTATGATTTACAGCTCTTCTTCCAGTATATGCTGTAGGAGAAAAAAAATGATCATGCATATGTCCTTGAAGTCATATGCACCCCCAAAATTGCTTCACCAGTGTTTGACTTTTAAAGCAACCAGATAGGCTATATCTCTCTATCAAATAATACTGGTAGAAATTTGTGTTATGGTCATTCCATACCTTAGTACATTGAAATAGAAAAGAATGAACTGGAGCTCTATATAGTAATTTGGGTAAATCTATAATTCTTCATATTGAGCACAAAAAACAATATAATGATGCAATATAATCATGTTTATATAAATATTGTTTATGGTCATATGCCTATGTGATATAATTCTTTTGGATCTAAGGATTATAAATATAGAGCTAAATAAGTGATTAAATAGAAAGAGAGGTAATTAGACAGTTATCCATATGTTTTCAACTGTGTTTAATTATTTTGTACTTTTAAAAAATGAATCAATGATAAAGTATAACTAACATTTGACAAAGCTTATTAGTGAACATAAGTGTACACTTTTTGTAAAGACATTTTTATGGACTTGAATATTTTATTATACCCTTTACTAAACAACGACTGATTTCAGAAGTAAATTATGAAGACAGGAGTGGGGAGGGAGCACTAGAATGGGTTGTGATTGTGTAACTCATCTTAGAGGTGATTTAACCAGGGGGTGGGGGATGCTCTGAATTTGACATGGGTGTAATTATACAATCCTCCTTGATATGATTGAATGATTGAACTCTTGAATTATAGGAAAGGTAAATTGCTTGCCAAAAAATGTTGGGAAAATAATAAATGTAAAAATTATTTTTAAGAATTATTGGGAAATATGGAACATTCTAAATCCTAGAGTGAAAGGTAAAATAAGTGTGAACTCAGGACAAGGAGAGATCATTTTAAAAATGGAATAGAATGTAGCATGGTTTAAAGGAAAGGGCAGATAAAGAAGGACCAAACCAAAATCAACCTCGGGGCCACTGAGAGGATTCTGGCCCATAGTGACCCTATGGGGCGCAACAGAACTCTCCTTCGGGTTTCCCAGACTGTACACCTTTATAGGAGCAGGTCGCCTCCTAGTTCTCCTTCAGAGCAGCTGGTGGAATTGAACCAAGGACACTGCAGTTACCAGCCCAATGCGTAACCCACCCTGTCATTAGGGCTCCTTTAAAGAAAGACAATTTGAAATAGAGGTAATAATGGAGATGAAACAGTTGAGAAACCAAAAAAATGAGAAAATTGGTATACTTCCATAAAATGTTTGTCCTTCAAATTCCATTAAAATCGAGTTTGAATTGTTATATTTTTATATATGTCTTAGCCCACTAAAAGCATAAACTCATTTTGTCTGATTCTGCATTATAATAAAGAACTAAAGGGATAATGTTACAGTTCTTAGGTGACATCATCCTTTAAGGAATTATAATAAGATAAAGTCTCAT
>NW_022111369.1:27254024-27255959 GCF_000313985.2 Echinops telfairi | reverse complement strand
TTGTGAAGAAGGGAAATACAAAACACAGTGAAAAATAGACAAAAGTCCTCAGAACTGTATCAGGAAGCAGGATCATGGTGCACTGAGCAAAAAACCACAGGTGTAAAAGATTTCCTTTTCTTAGATCAACAGAGCTGTGGAAGCAGCAGTTGAAATATCAAATGATATCTTTTGTTGGGCAAATCTGCTGTAAAAGATCTTCTGAAGTGTTTACACACAGAGATATCACATTAAAGACTAAGGTATGCCAGATCCATCCCATGAGCTCTTCACTTGCCTTATATGTGTGAGAAAGCTGGAAAATGAATAGGAAAGTCAGAAGAAAAATGTGCTTGAATGATGGTTTTGGTGAAAGCTATCCAATGGGGTCGATCAAACTTACCAGCTCCTCAGGAGAAAGATGAAACTCAGTGCCCATAAAGACCTGTAGTCTTGTGAGCCTTCTATTGCATCACTGTAAGTCAGAACGGACTTGATTGAAATGGGTTTCGTTTTGCCAGAAGAATAAACCAATCTGTCTTAGAAGAAGTACAGCCAGACGCCTCTTTGACATGAAGATGGTGAGACTTGTTCTCACTCACATTCTTTGGAAGTTCAAGGAGAACCACTCCCTGCAGGAGGACGTCCATAATACTTGATAAAGCAGAGGATCCGCCAAAAAGAGGAAGACCTCAATGACATGGATTGACATTGTATCTGGAACAATAGGCACAAACATAACAACAGTCTAGAGCAGGGGTCCTCACACTTTTTAAATAGGGGTCAATTCACTGTCCCTCAGACCCGTTGGAGGGCCGGACTATAGTTAAAAAAAAAAACTATGAACAAATTCCTATGCACGCTGCACATATCTTATTTTGAAGTAAAAAAACAAATGGGGCAAAAACACCCGGCCGCCCGGATAAATGTCCTCGGCGGGCAGCATGTGGCCCATGAGCCATAGTTTGAGGATGCCTGGTCTAGAGGACGATCCCGAGTGGGGCAGTGTGTCAGGCTGTTATACGCAGGGTCACTCTGAGGGGGCACCTACTTAATGGCAACTAACAGTACAAATCTTCTTCCTGACTTCTTCCTGCAATTGGAGATATTTCTCTATTTGGACCTAAGAGAATATAAAATAATCTCCTGAGATACATTTTCAGCTATCATTGTAGTATCTACTGTCCTAACACAAGAGTGGAAAATAACAAACCTGTTGCCATCAGCTCTATTTTTTTTAATCATTTTATTGGGGGCTTGTACAACTCTTATCACAGTCCCTACATACATCCAATGTGTCAAGCACATGTATACATTTGTTGCCATCATCATTCTCAAAACATTTGTTTTCTGCCTGAGTCCTTGGTAACAGCTCCTCATCGTTCCCCTCCCTCCTGTCCCCCTCATGAACCCTTGATAATTTATAAATTATCATTACTGTCTCATGTCTCACATCAGCACTATGCTAATGCATACTGATTCCATAGGACGGATCAGAACTTCCTCCTAGGTTTCCAAAGCCATAGTTTTTACAGAAGCAGACTCTCATGTTTGTTGCCCAGAGTAGAGTTGAACCAATGACCTTTTGGTAAACAGCAGAACACTTAACCATTGTATTGCCAGGGCTCCTTTGAACAATACTAGAACCAAGGGAAAGATAATCATTATTGCAGCTGGCATCTGAGAAAAGTTAGGATGAAGGGTAAAAGAAGGTATTACAACCTTCTCCTGAGCAACAGAGATTGTCTTAAAGAATTCTCCCAATTTACTCAATGGCTAAATGGCATCAAAGGGTAGGTCAGATCTATAAAACCAGGGAGCAGTCAGCTGTCATGACCAACACTGTCATTCCCATAAACTCCTTGTGTCTTATTCTTTTCATTCCTCTTTTCTCTCTCTCTCTCTCTCTCTCTCTCTCTCTCTCTCTCTCTCTCTCTCTCTCTCTCTCTCTCTCGT
>NW_022111369.1:27252084-27253554 GCF_000313985.2 Echinops telfairi | reverse complement strand
AAAAGAAAAGAAAGGGTGCAGCCTTAGAAACTGACAGGAGCAGTTCTACACTGTTCTTTAAGGTCATTCTGAGTCAGAATTGTCTCAGTGGAAGTGAGTTTGGAGCTCTGGGTTTCTCATCTTCTCTAAGGAGCCTTGTTGGCACTGTGGGGTAAGAATTGCACTGCTAGCTTTAAAGACAGCAGCAGTTCAAATCCCCCAAGTTGCTCCCTAGTAGCAAGATGAGACTATTGATTGCATAAAGATTTCCAGTCTCAGAAATGTTATGAATCAGAATTGACTTGATGCTTTGCTTTTAATCATTGCCTGCCCTGAGTCTCCTTTTCTGTTCCAAATTTCAGACATCCGTTTTCTGATTCACTCCCCCCCCCATCCTGTCCTGTGAGAAAGCAATCTCAAGTTCATAAATACAATAATGACTTATCAAAGTAAACTAGAAATGCCAATTTTGGTTTTAGGGAAGAATTAAAGCGCTCAATGGAGGACAAATGTGTTTGTTAGAACATGGAACATTTGGAAGTGAAACAGTTGCCTTTTAATGCTAATTTGTAAAAAAAAAGATCTTTATCTCTATATTATAATCTCTAAAATATAAAATTAAAATAGTTATAGTAATATATATTGATCGTTTTTCATGTATTTCAAGTTTTTTTGCATTTAGTCTTAGCCACAATCCTTTGATAAGGAAGTAGATCCCTAGCTGTGTTGCCTTCTTATTTACGATGACACTAGAATTATAACAAGTCAAACACTCAAACTCACTGCCATTGAGTCAATTCTGACTCATAATACTGTATGTACGAACTTGACAATAAGAATTATAGGTCTAGCATGAGCTCATCATAGTACCTATGGGGTCATAAATATTTAAGTATTCTCCAACTGAATTACTGCTTCTGTACTGAATGTACAACTAGCTACCATCGCCACATTCAGATGGCTCAGTACAATGAAGAACAATGGTGCATCTGCAAGATGCCATCAAGGCAGCTCTGACTCTATAGTCAATATTTCTAGGTGCAACACAGCAAACAGTGTTCCATCATTCACCATCCTCCCAATCATTGCTGTTTGAACCCATTAGTTCCGTCACTGTGCCAGTCCCCCCTCAGTGAAGGAGTTCTTTGGCTGAGACACTCTACCAAGCATAATGTCCTTCAGAGACTAGTATGTACTGCAACATGTTCAAAGTACCTAAGGAAGTCACACTCTCTTCTAAGGAGCATACCAGCATTACTTCCAAGAGGAGCATTTCCTTCTTCTAGCAGTTCATAGTATATTCATGATTTGTCACCAACACCATTATTCAAAGTCATAAATTCTTTTTTGCTCTTCCTAATTCACTGTACATATGTTTCATGCATAGGAAAATTTTTTAAATATCACGGCTTAGGTCAGTAATATCTTTGCTTTTAAACACTTTTTTAAAAATCATTTTGTTGGGGGCTTATACAACTCTTTTTTTTTTTT
>NW_022111369.1:27237028-27251335 GCF_000313985.2 Echinops telfairi | reverse complement strand
CATTGATTGCTCAAACGCAAGTTCAGGTTGAAGCTGTACAAAATGAAAACATGTCCATAAGACCTCAACAAGCACACCTTTGAGTGTATTCACCTGAATTTAGAGACCTGTGCAAGCATAGATTGGATGCATCAAACTCTAATGATAAAAAACTAGACAGGTGTGGAATGACATCAATGAAATTGCTCTTGAAGAATGCAAAAGGACATTCAGACAGAAAAGACTAAAATGGATGTCAGAAGAGATGGTGAAATTTGTTTTTGCACATACAGTCGCTGAAGAATAAAGTACCTGCCAAATATAAACCTTTTAAACCAAACTCACTGCTATGGAGTTGATTCTGGCTCATAAGGGTACCACTGCCTTGTGAGTTTCTGAGACTGTAACTATAAAGCCTCGTCTTTCCCCTCAGAGATGGCTGGTGATTTCAAACTGATGACCTTGTGGTTAGCAGCACAATGCCTAACTGCTAAGCCACAGTTTCTCCTTTATAAATATTTGGATAAGGAAGTGTTTTTAAGAGAGAGTGGTGTTGTCCACATGCATGTTGTGTTGTGTTGTTGCTGTTGTTGTGAGGCACCCCTGAATGGAGATCTCAAGGGGGAAAAGGCATTTTCGGATGAAATTTCTTTAAAGAGAGAGATGTTCTTGATTTTGTATCCAACCTATTGTCTCTTGATATTACTGATATTAGTAAATATTTATAATTCCAATTGAGCACTTATTTAGCCCTCATATTCAGGGTCAATAGATAATTATCATAAATATTTTGTTTTTACTTTATTAGTAATTTTATATGTTAAATATATAAATATTTCTAGAAATAAAATATAGTTTATAATGATTTTACAGCAGGCATGAACTTAAATATGACATATGTAAACAGCTTGTAAAAATAGAATTTTTTAAAAGTTTTCTTCAAAATCCTAGTACCTGAAGTCATCTTTTCCTTCCTTGCAATAAGTATCTCAGACTGTAAGCAGCATCAATAAAAAAAGAATCCTATCAGCACAAATAAAGGTCTGTAAACAATGTAAATCGATGGATTACTCTCAAAAGTAAATGTTGCACTGTAAAGAAATCTCATAATATTTTCTCTTTTTCTTACTAACATAATTCTGATTTTGAAATTAGGCAAAACATAAAGATTTCCTTCATGATCTTTTGGAGTGATATTGTTAAATAACAAGTCCACAAAAATAGTGATTACACATGAAATTTATAGTTCTTAATAGAAAGTATTATGATGTGTGCCAGGCAAATGTGTGAGAGAATACTCCCCCAAATCCCGAATTGCGCTGAGCAGAGAAGAACTTTCGTAGTTCACATTTTTCTGCCAGGGGAGCATCCAGCAACTCACGGAGTTAGTGCACCCACTCACATCACCTGGGAAGGTTCTCGTTGGTCACAATGAAAATTTCATAAAAGCTGTTTCTATTGAACCTCGTTTTTTGTGACGACTGATTTACAAGAACAACGTGTGGCTGTAAACTTTTGTTTCGTGCTCAGGAAAAATGCCACAGACACAGCTGTGATGTTGAACACAGCTTACAAGGACAGCGCTCTGGGAAAAACTCAAATGTACAAGTGGTTTCCTGTTTCAACGAAGGTGACATGTTGTTGGATGGCAACCGCCCTTCTGCATGCCGTCAACTTCCTGAAGGGACGGAAATGTCCACTCGTAATGCATTCGGAGCTCATTCCACCAGCGCAGCCTGTTCAAGCTTTCTATTTAGAGGTTCTGAGAAGATTGTGTAACAGTGTGTGACAAATTGCCTGATTTGTGGCATATGGGGGAATGGTTTTGCCACCACGACAATGCACCCACTCATCCAACCATCTCAGTGTGGCAAAAGAACAGCATGCCTCTCGTGCCCACCCACCTCACTCACCTGACCTGGCTCCACGTGACTTCTTTTAGTTTCTGTGAGTGAAGGGGGATGTGAAAGGACGGCTATTGGATGATGTAGAAAAGGTGAAGGGAAAAAAAACTAGGGAGGTGCTGTCAGTCATCTAAGCAGATGAGTTTGAAAAATGTTTTCAAAAATGGAATTGCAGATTGTATGAAGTGTAGTGGAGAGTATTTTGAAGGTGAAAAGGTTGTTTTGTAATACATAAATAAACACATAGCTTTGAAGAAAATTCCATGTGTGGGGGTACCCCCTCATACTTTAACTCTCTGGGCTGAAAGTCTATTATATTTCATTAAATATTAGACACTATTTTCTATAAGATTTATCCTGATAAGCAGTAAAAGATAATGCCAGTGTTCTGGCTCCAATGGAGCTGTTCACTCACTCCCAGGAAGCAATAGCCGGCTCTCAGAAGCCTTTACCTACAGATGTTATGAGCCTGAAGAATGGGACCAGGCCTCTCATGCCCAGCGTACTGCCCCCAATCCTAAACTAAATGTTGACACGTGTGACAGTATTCCTACCCCAGGTCCCTTGCCTCAGATCAGAACAACTATCAAGTGAGAAATTCTCTTTCTCCAGAGCATTGCTCTAAGATAGAGCCAGAATTGCTCTACTATCTGAACAGTACACATTAGAAGTCTTTCTTCCTTTTAATTTCCTACTTCCCCTCCCTCCAGTTTCATTCTCCTGTGCACCCTTCCAGTAAGTCACATCATAGAGATTCAGATCTCCCTGTCTGCTTTGAAGGGTCCCAAGTAATAATATTCTGATTCAGTTTGTTTAGATTTAAAATGTGTGTATGTATATTAACTTAGATAATATGAATTGTCCCAGAAGAATATTGTAAAAGCTACTGTACCGTAAGACCCAGTTCATATAGATGTAATTACAGATAGATCTATATATTAGTGTAAAAAATATCATTAGGTAATTTAATGAGAGATGATCAGAAATTGGGTATTCTTACCATCTGTGAACAAATATTAGAATATTAGTTTCATATTTTGGTTTTTTCAATGTAAATCATGAATTTACAAAAGTGTAATGTATTTTTAAAGCAAACTTCAAAATGCAAAGCAGAATAAATAATATAATAATTAAAATAAAATAAGTGAAACCAAATGAAATTGGACTTCTTATGAGTCCATTAAAAATACCAAGGTAACAAAGCATGCTGTGTGTGAGAGTTATATTTTGTGTCAATTTGGCTGAAACAGAAAACTAAGCAGCCGGGCAGCTGAGGCCTAATGATCCCACATGATAAAACCTCATACAGTGTGACCAATCCCACAATGAAATCTGTTGTGAGTAGCAGTTATAAGAAGATTAACGTGGAGGGCAACCCATTTGCTCAGTTTATGGTCCTAATGCAATCGAAAGGAAGTTTCTTCAAGGGGTGGCCTAATTTGTATAAAAGTGAATGTTGTCAGAATGCTTGCTGGTTGTTTGCTTGGTCAGGGTCCTGCAATTGCCATGTCAAACACTGGTTCTTTGGACTTGAACCAGTGGCTTGCCATATTACCTACTGTTCCCAGGAGCCATCAGCAGCCTGCCATCCGACCTGCTGATGCCAGATTTATTTACTTCTCCCATCTCAAGCCCGACTTACTGAGCTTAGATTCATCCATTTCTACTATCTGATATAAACCTATGGTGTTCTTAATGATCTTGGGTTCACCAGCCCCTGAAATTACAGGAGTCAGGAATTTAAACTTTCGTTTAACATCAAACCCATTGAACTTAGACTGGACTTGTGTACCTGCTACAACTATGTCAGCCATTTTATATATATATGTAAAACTAGTAATATATATATATATAATATGTATATATGTAGATATCGTACTGGTTTTACTTCTCTAGAGAACCTAGCTTAACACACTAAGAGTTTGTTTAAATGCAAAGTATATTAATACTTGGCTAATCAAATATGTTTATATGTTTCACATGTAAAGTAAACAAAAAGATTGGTTCCAGTTCATGTTTACATTTATTTTTTAATTAATATAGTCATTTGATCATATTGGTAGTACATCTTTGAAAGTTATTTATACAACTTTGAAAATATTGGCATTTTTTAATGTCTCAGGGACTCATCTTTGATAAAAACTACTTGAGACTTTAGTGAATTTGGCTGAAAAACATAAGTTATTCTAAAGACTAAAGGAAATTCTGAGGGAAAGGATATTTTGTATATATCAGCATCACGTTTTTTCCTTTCCCAACCAGCAGGGGACTAAGAACGTTTTGCATGACAACTAAACCTGGTATTTATTTTCTCTATTTTGCCAGTTATTTCCTTAAACTTCAACTGTGTGAGACGTACATTTTGGTAGGGAAAAGACGATACATCCACTCCCATTTTGTGAGGCATTTTTCTTTTGTGATCAATAATTTCAAATATTGCTCTAAGGCTCATTGTTCAACATATATCATGTTGACAGGTCCTTGAAGAACCCGAATGCTGCCGAGGGGTGTAATATCACCAAGATCTATACTAGAAAGTAGTCTGCTCCCGTCTACAGATTTCATTGTTGCTGTAATGATAGCCCATCTGCCCTACTTTCTTCATTTTAGTTGGTTTAATCTATTTTATTTTAATCCACCACCTAGTACACAGAAATATAATGGATCTCTTTTTCTTATAAATCACATATCTTACATTAAAAGGCATTTAGTTGTTAGCCTAACAGAATAGAAGCTATTTTGTTCTATAAACAAAGCAGAGTTTTTTTGTAATTAGATTGAGGTTGTCCTATACCCTCACTAGCATTAAGATCTATCAATTATCTAACTTTCTGTTTTTATTTGTTACCCTCTTCTAATACTGTTCATTTTATACATTGGCTACATCAAGACTAGGTCAGAGTATCTATAAATCAGACAGATCTGTTAACCATCTGAGGAAGCATTATCTTTGTTTCCTTGTCAACAATTGAAATTGATTTATTTATATTTATCAAATATGTATTTCCATGCAATTTCTTAGAAATAGTATATGATTGGATCTTGTTTCCATACCTTCAATACTTGTCTGGTTATCATTTATTTGGTTAATGTGTTAGTCTGGATAGATTAGAGAAGCAAATTCATGGAGACTTATATGAGAATGAGAAAGAGGTTTATATACAAGAGCAATTTAATATTCAGAAAACATCCCATGAACTTTTTGAAGATCCTTTGTGTAATGATTAAAGAATAAATTCACCAAGAGAACATAATAAGTCTAACACCAGAATTCTAACAGTTCTAAATAAAAATGTATGTTGAAGAGAGACATAGGTAGCTCTATAATAGTAGGTGACTTTAATCCACCACTTTGGCAATGGGCAGAACAACTAGTGAGGAAACCTATAGAGATTATGCAGACTGGAATCACAGCGCTGTTAGCCAAGTGAGCTTAACAAGCACGTGTCGGACACAACCCGACAGCTGCACAGTATACAGTGCTCTGCAATGGACGTGGGCAGCTGACAAGAATAGATAGCTTAGGTCACAAACTAAAGGTCTTTTTTTGTCAGAACACATTTTAACATCATAGATGTCAATGAGTAATTGATATTAAATATTTCAGAGGTGAGGGCAACCTTAAGCTTCTTTCCAAGAGAACTTCTAACTTAAAAAAAATAAATCTCATTTTTAAAATATCAAATTATACAAAGGTATCTATTTTTAAAAAAAAATAATTTTATTGGGTGCTCTTACAGCTCTTACAACATTCCATACATCAATTGTATCAAACATGTTTGTACATAAGTTGCCATATTCAGAGAAGAGTTAATACTAATCCTACACAAACCCTTCCAAAACATAGTATAGAAAAGAATCCTCCCTAATTCATTCTGCAAAGGCAGTCACATCCTGATACTAAAACCAGGTAAAAGCATACACAAAGAAAAGTCAAGATAAACAGCCCTCATAGAGAGGCAAAAATTCTGAAAAGATATAGAGCAGTGGTTCTCAACCTTCCTAAGGCCGCGACCCTTTAATACAGTTCCTCATGTTGTGGTCACCCCACCAACCATAAAATTATTTTCGTTGCTACTTTATAACTTTGATTTTGCTACTGTTATGGATTGTTTGACCCCCAGAAGGGTCGTGACTCACAGGTTGAGAACCGCTAATATAGAGGTAGAAGTTCTCAAAAAATTATAATGAATCGAACTCAGCAACATATTAAAGTCATACATCATGATTGAGCAGATTCATACCAGGAACGCAAGTTTAGCCCAACATCGGAAAACCAAGTAATGCGACTCAGCAAACAAATAATACCAAAGAAAGGAGACACATGTTCTTCTCAACTGCAGCAAAAAAGGAACTGGGTTAAACTCAGCAGAGAAGTAGAAAGTACAGTCAAAAGTATAGTTGGTATCAGAAGTGGCAGAGGTTTTGAAGGATGGAGGCATGTTCCGACCTCCCTTCATAAGAATTACCCTTGGGCTAATGAGTTGGGTTCTCCTTTCCCCCTTGTAAAGTGATTAGAACTTCCCACATTTGCTTAACTGTGTGCACTATCCTGCATCCTCAAAGTGAGGAGGAGTTGATATAGTCTCACAAGAGGTGTTCCATCAACTCTGGAGGTCAGAGGGAGAGGGTGAAAGAACTGGATCCCAGAGCGACGGGGCCCTCCTACTTCCACGACTGGAAAAATGAAGCCAGGAAAAATGAAGCCGCCCTGGATGATAGCATTCCACAGCTTTGAAGAAATGGAAGATGCAATAGTGCCCTCAAAGCACAGAGAAGGAAAGGCAGTGGAGAAAGCGAAACTAAATAATTTAAATTAGCATTCCATCGCTGCCTCTAGCTTACCTTGCCTTATGCTGTGGGCATCGATTTGCGCACAAGTTAAAGCACAGCGCTTTAACTGTGCTTTATAAGCGCTGTGCTTATTATGTCTGTTATGGGTTGTCTCCTGTTAGCTCTTGGAGTCCGTGTTGCTCTACCTATTGTTTTCCCAATGCTATTTTTAGAAACAGTCTATGCAGGTTTAATATCTTGCCCCAATGCAGGTAGGTGTCAGTGGCAAATGTATACCAATATTCAACATGCACTATTTATAAGCATTTATATTCGGTTGTTTACAATCCTATAACTCAATTTATTCATTTAAACTGTACAGATATACAGCTTTTGTTTTTAGAATTTACCTTTCTGCTCTACTCTACTATTTACCTTTAAACCTTTACAGAGGTTATTTCAACCCCCATACTTTAGACATGTTATCAAGAAAGATCATATCTGGAAAAATACATCATGTTTGGTAAACTGAGAGTCAGGAAAAAGAAGACACAGGAAAAAATTATTTGACACAGTGGCTGCGACCATGGCGCAGATGGCACAGGACAGCACAGTATGTCATTCCATGGTGCATAGTATTATTACTACGAGTCAGCCTGACCCAGTGGCACCTCACAGCTAGAAATCTTTATGGAACAGACTCATTTTTGTTTCCTACCTAGTGGCTGGTTAGTTTGAACTGTCAGCATTCCAGTGATGGGTGAATGCTTCAGCATTGCTCCACAGAGGCTCTTTGTTGTTTTTATTAGTTTCATATACTATTGCCATACAGTTTCATTGTTCATGGATATTAAGATATGTGCAGTCATCACCACAATCGAATTCAGGACATTTCTTATTGTACTCACTGTTCCTCATGTCCCACCATCCTGCCCTGCCATCTACCTAGGCCAGGGATTCTCAACCTGCGGTTTGAGACCCCTCTGAGAGGTTGAATGACTGTTTCACAGGGATCTCCCAATTCATCACAGTAGCAAAATTACAGTTTTGAAGTAGCAATGAAATAATTTTATGGTTGGGTGTCACCACAACATGAGGAACTTCATTAAAGTGTCACGGCATTAGGAAGGTTGAGAACCACTGAACTAAGCAATTATCAATCCAGTTCTCGCTATAGATCCACCTCTCCTGGATTTCATATATAGAAAACAATGCAAAACACAAATAGGAAGAAAACAAAACAAAATAAAAAACCAACAACAATGACTAGACAAAACATAGAACAATCTCAATCAAAAAGAACGCAGACAATATTGAAAACTGAGACAACTTTAAAATGGGTAAAAAGGGAACACAAATGATAAGGTATTACATTTTAGCCTAACTACATCTTTAATCAGCCATAATTAGCATTACAATGTGCTCTGTCTGATAGCGAGGCTATTAAAATCCCTAGCCTATGTTAGCTTTTAGAGTCACTTGTGGCGTAATGCATTTGGGGACACTTTAAATGGATTTTTTGCTTCCTCTGTAATCCATAGCCTTCTGCAAACTGATGTTCAGAATTTAAGCTCTGATACAATTCCCTCCTTCAGATTTGGATTTTATTATTTACAATCCTTGGATCACACAGGCTGGGGGCTTCTTCCATGTGGACTTACTTAAAGCCTCACTTATATGGCTGCTTGTTTGAAGACAAGCCATTAAGTCCCCAGACACTATTTTTCTGCTATGCAGGCACCATCTCCTTTCTTTACCACATTTTCATGTAACATCCATTTCTTCACTGATCTCTTTATGATGGCATACATTGATCAGAGCCAGGTCATAAGAAGTAATTGCTCTTAGATTGTGGCTAGAATTAAGTGCAAGCAAAACTTCTTATTTTGCATTTATAACTAGATCATATTTTTGCAATGTTCATATGTTTATTTTGCAATTAAAAAATCCATTTAGAATAAAAATGGATGTTCTGCTATTTGACCTTATAAATATTTCTTTGAAAGGATACTTCATGAAGTGTGAAATGCCAAGTACAAACTAATAAATCTTTGTAAAATTTTCTGTTAATATGCAATTTTAACGCATTGTTAATTTATAATTTATATTTTTTAAACATATAATAAATAGCATGTTTTGAGACTTCTGAAACTTCATTTAAATGCATGTTAATACATGAGTATATTTGAACTGTTCTACAAAGCATCATATGCTGTGTAGTCTAAATAATCTCCACCTATTATTTTATGGATTAAACCACTGTCATCTTAAAAACAATAGCAGCAAACAGACAAATACACTGATCAGAGGAGAAAAAGTCCCTTAATATATGTTTATTTCTATGTATAGAATGTTATATTAAAAATATCCACAGGAGCACATCATATTCATTTAAATTCTATTTAAATATTTTGATGAGTTATTTTTGCCCTAAAACAATTTATCTTGTGCCAAAATAGAATCGTACACTGGCTATTAGCGTGTTAGCTTTATTTCTGTGTTCCCTTTCTCAGTCCTTTCTCCCACCTTCCTTCTTCCTATTTCACCATTTTCCAATCTTTGCAATTTGCTTCCACAATGCCATTCTTTTCCTTTCCTCACACCGTCTCTTCTTTTATCTTCCAATTCTCTGTTCATCATCAATAGTCTATCTTCAATATAAACTTTCTAGTACCCATTTTGGTTATATCCATTGAAAGATTTCCATTCACTGGGCAATTTGCATAGCTTTTATTTATTTATTTATACCAGAGGAGCAGCTATAATTGATAATACTTGGGATTCAATGAAAATCAATAAATCAAAAACTCTAGAGTTCAGACTATTCATCTTTTAAGATAAATTCATTGTCATAAATATCTGCTTTAGACTTTTACAGGTTATTAGTAATATTCAATTAAATCAGAACCAGCATTTTTCTCTCTAACAAGCATCAAACTCACAAAATTTGTTTTGCTCAGCACTTTGAAAAATAATAAAAGCAGTCAAACAATTTGCATTGTTCTTTCAGGAATTAAACTAGTTTCACATCATATATCCAAAAAGAAGTGAAATTTAATTTAAAAAAATCAAGACTGAGCCAAGTGAAAAGCAGAGAAAACATATTATTAGCCTTGAATAAACTATAATAAAACGAAAAGACACCTTAGGAAGCTTACTAGAGTCCTGGACAAAAAGAATCCCCTTTGCTTTAGTCTCAGATTTACTGAGCTCTGAGCACAGGAAGACCATACATATAGCCAGTGACCCAACCATGAAGATAAGTGAATGATGCGGAAGTCTTACAAATGATCATGAATTGTTGAAGAATAAGGAAAACTATTTGAATGCACTCTAGAAAGATCAGTTTGCCTGTAATTCAGACAATGTTTCAATAGAAAGGAAGCTTCAAAGGGAATATTCTTAAAAGTATTTTATAGTAATTCTGAGGGAAAAAATTGTCCTTGTTTTGATGAGTGCTGTAGAGTTGATTCGAACTCCTTGTGTAGTATTAGTCCTACCGGACTGGGGAAGAGAGCACAGCAGAAGGAAACCGTGTCCAGTCAGTCCTGTGCTGTTCCCACAATTGTTCAATGTTCGAGCCTATCTTGTGGAAGGGCTTCCTCGGTTTCACTGCCCCTCTCCTTTACCGAGTCTGATGTTCTATTCCAGAGACTGGTGTCTTCTGACAGCATGTCCAAAAGACAGGAGAAAAAGTCTCAGCAGACTGGCCTCTAAGGTACATTCTGCCTGGTCTTCTTCCACAGCAAATTTGATTATTCTTTGGCAGTTCATGCCACTGTCAACATTTTTCACCAGCACCACGATTCAAATGCATTGATGCTTCTGTGGTCTCCCTTCGTCCTTGTCCAGCTTTCACATGCATGTGAGACAATGGAAAATACCCTGGCTTGCATCAGGTGCACTTTAGTCCCCAAAGTAACATCCTGATGTTACAATTGATAAATTACAGGCTCCTAAAGTTAAAAGTGAGAGTGAAAATAAGAAAGGGGACACATTTCAAAGTAACTTTGTTGTAGTTTTTGTTAGGTGCCATCGATTGGCTCCAACTTGTGGGGATTCTCTCTATGGTATATGCAACCGTACACAGCATTTCCCAATTGGGTGCCATCCTCACCATTGTTTGGCATGTTTCAGCTCTTTGTTAAAACCACTATCTCATTCCATTGTCTTGGGTACCTTCCTCTGTTTTTCTGACCTTCTACTTTACCGAGTGCAATGTTCTATTTCCAAGGACTAGTCACTCCTAATGACAGGTCCAAATGATTTGACATAAAGTCTTTTCTCCTCACTGCTAAGAAACCTTCTGCTTGTGCTTTTCCCCACAGAGATTTGTGAGTTCCTCTGGCAGTCTGTGGTCTGTTCACTATGATTTGCCAGCTCCGTAATTCAGATCCATTAGTCCTCCTTGGGGCCACTGCACATGCTGTAATGCATATGTGTTGAGTACAAATATCAGGCTTTGCCCAGGATCACCTTAGTCCTCACAATGACAGCTTGACTCTTCGGCACTTTAATAAGATCCTTCACAGAAGATCTGTCCAGCGCAGTCCTTCACTGAATTTCCTGACTGCTGTTTCAATGAAGGTAGATTGTTGAGCCACAGTAGAGAAATTCTCAACAATATTTTTATTTTCTCTATTCATTATGGTCCAGTTGTGAGGAATTTTGTTTTCATTCCCTTGTGATGTAATTCATACTGAAGACTTCGTGTCACTTGAAAAACCAAGCGACCTCTACCATTGAGTGGACTCTGAGTAGGTATTTTCTTTTGTGTTCTGAGAGTGTAAATCTTTACAGGAACAGAAAGCCTCATCTTTCTCCCATGGAGTAGCTGCTGGGTTTGAACTGCAGATCTTTTGCTAGCACTGTGCCACTAGTGCTTCTTATGATACAGAAATCTTTGGTTCCAAAATGAACTGAATATTGAGAAGCATCCAAGGTGACTCTTGGACTACTCAATGGGAGATTGAACAATGATAGTACCTTTCACTGGGTTGGGGGATCTCAAGGGAACAACAGAGGTCAGAAGATAGCAGAGTTCTAAAGAAAATGTGCTAACATGTTGGTGCCATGAGCTATCCATGTAAACCTAACTAGCAGGCACTTTAATGTAGATGACAGGCATTATGAAAACACACTGTATATATGGATGAAAGCAGTTTCTGTGATTTTGTGAACCTTTTACAAAGTTTATTTAGTTTGAATTATTGAAATATATATATATCCTTATTTGATTTTGATTGTGATTAATTTTTAACTTTTTATTGTGAATTGGACAGTTTTATAGAGCAAACAGTTTCTATTCAACAAGAATAAAATTAAAAGAAGTTTCATTAGAGTGTGAATCAGAGATTTTCATTTGACCCAGTGCAAAACTGTGAGATTTAATTTGCTTCTTCATGAACTTAATTACATTACTTTTACACCCTAAATTATAATTTCATAATAAAATCATGAACTTACCTATTGCCTTTAATATTTATATCCAACCCCTAAGAAAAGAATGGAAGACTTGTCATAATGATACAGTAATGGGATTATATACAAAAGAGTAGACATTTGAATGAATAATAAAAATTAAACATGAAATGTCATGAAAGGTGAGGGAAGGAAAATTATGTCAATGCCCTAATGTTTTATACCAGGATTAACACTGCTGAACTACCTAACTCGGACACCAAGGCATAGAGCTTTAAAGCTGTCATTTAAAATATTAGTCAAGAAATCATGTTAGTTCTTCACTATTTTTTTAATCATTTTTATTGGGGGCTCATACAATTCTTATCACAATCCACACATATATCCATTGTGTGAAGCACATTTGTACATATGTTGCCATCAACATTCTCAAAACATTTGCTTTCTACTTGAGCCCTTGATATCAGCTCCTCATTTCCTCCCTCCCTCATGAACCCTTGATAATTTATAAATTATTATTATTTTGTCATATCTTAAACTGTCCGACGTCTCCCTTTGCCGGCTTTTCTGTTGTCCATCCCACAGGGAGGAGGTTATATGTAGATCCTTATAATCAGATTACCCTTTCTACCCCACCTTCCCTCTACCCTCCAGGTATCACCACTCTTACCACTGGTCCTGAAGGGGTCATCTGTCCTGGATTCCCTGTGTTTCCAGTTCCTATATATACCAATGTACATCGTCTGGTCTAGCCAGATTTGTAAGATAGAATTGGGTTCATGATAGTGGGGGTGGAGGAAGCATTTAAGAGCTAGCAGAAAGTTGTATGTTTCATTGTTGCTACCTTGCACCCTGACTGGCTCATCTCCTCCCTGTGACCCTTCAGTAAGGGGGTGTCCAATTGCCTACAGATGGGCTTTGGGTCTCCACTCTGTACTCCCCCTCATTTACAATGATATGATTTTTGGTTCTTTGATGCCTGATGCCTGATCCCTTCCATACCTCGTGGTCACACAGGCTGGTGTGCTTCTTCCATGTGGGCTTTGTTGCTTCTGAGATAGATGGCCACTTGTTTATCTTCAAGCCTTTAAGACCTCAGATGCTTTATTTTTTGATAGCCGGGCACCATCAGCTTTCTTTACCACATTTGCTTATGCACACATTTGTCTTCAGTGATCATATCGGGAAGGTGGGGACCCACTGGTATGATTTCTTGTTCTTTGATGTCTGATACCTGGTCCCTTCTGCACTTCATGGTCACACAGGCTGGTGTACTTCTTCCATGTGGGCCTAGATGCTTCTGAGCTAGATGGCTGCTTGTTTACCTACAAGCTTTTAAGACCCCAGATGGTAGGTGTATCAATGATGTCTAAATTATCACAGAAAAAGAAGAAAAGTTTTAATTAAGTATCATTTTATCCTTTAGAATAAATAAACACTAAAGCAATTAGGATCATTTTAATTATGTAAATGAAACTGAGTTGGGGGAAATACAATGAACAGTTTTAATGTTTAAGTCCATATGTATACATTATATGAGGCCTTTAGAAAGTACCATAGCTAATAATAAATATTACATTTATACACTCTCCAGTATGACAGAGAAGTTTGGATCACTTCGTGGGAGAAAGAGGTCACAGACAGCATCCATAGACATTATAGCTTTGAAAATCCCAGGGGGCAGTTCTCTGTCATCCAACATAGCTTTGAGCTGGAATCAACTTGGTGCCAAAGTATTTATTTTTGAACATAAATAAATTAGATAATCAATGTCGCTAAGTAAATATGGTCATTCTTTGGTTTTGAGCATATATCCATTTTATTGTTAAAATGTCATTTGGATATTAAAATTCTGAATAGATTTTAGTGTAAAAATTTAACAAACTTTATTCAGGAAATGCTGGATTTGAAGACTGCCATTTATTGATTGAATGTTTAAGACTATTGCATTTCTTTGCATCAATTTCTCTTTCGCGAATGTTTTGTCTCTGGTCATTGTTTTCCTTACCCGATCTTTTGACTTGACGTATCAGAAAGACAACTAAGCAAAATCTACCCTAAAGAAAACGGGAGTGCATGGGACTCCAGGAATTCTGGTGGCCTAGTGGATGACACTTTGGGTTCTAACCCAGAGGTCATCAGTGCTAACACACCAGCCCTCTCTGCTGAAGAACTATAAGGCTCTTTGCTCTCATAAGGGTTTTCAGCCTTGGCAATCCTGCACAGGGTT
>NW_022111369.1:27235315-27236618 GCF_000313985.2 Echinops telfairi | reverse complement strand
CATATGCATATACGAGGGAGCTCGTGAGAACCTGGCCAGAAGAGAAGGGTGTTTACGACTGTTTAAAATGAATGCATTCATTTAAAGGATGATTGTGTCCCTAGCATAGTTACTAGTACCATAACTCGTCTCCAGCATTCTAGTTCTCTCTTAGGACTTACCTAGACACATACCTACTTAGATATCTCAAATTGTCTTTTTATACACCATATATTCTTGAGTATAACCTGACCAAAATGTCAGCCAAGGTACCTAATTTTACCACAAAAACTGCATTACAAATGTGTTGAAAAACTTGGCTTATACACGAGTATGTACGGTATGTTCAATCTCTCCCTTTTACTTTCAATTCAGCCTGTTTCTTTATCTATCATCCACACCCATTTCAACTACTGCTCCTTCTTTTGCAAAATCCCCTCTATCAGAAATGCCACCACCATCCAACATCAACACAAAATTTTCAGTCTTTCTGAACATTTTTATTTTCCTTAATTTCCATTAAAAACCCCAAACAGTGCTTTATAAATTTAGTTCCCATTTGGAGGGAGAAATAGATAAAGATCTCTTCAGCTTGCCAATAAGATCATTAGTGGCACAATGGTTAAGCTCTGGGCTCTTAACCAAAAGGTTGGTGGTATAAACCAATTAGGAACTCCACAGCAGGAAAAAGCTGGCGGCCGACTCCTATAAAGATTAGAGCCAAGGAAATCCTATGGGAGCCACTCTACTGTGTCTTTTAGAATCTCAGAGTCGGAATCAGTGCAATGGCACACAGCGTCCATATCACTTAAGCCAAACGCATTTTTCTAGACTATTCTCATAGCCTCTTTACTTCCTCCTTCCCACATCTTTCTTACCTCAACTGGGTTTGCTATAAGGTACCCATCATTCAGTTAAAAACAGAACCAAAACCACAATGCAGGTGAATTCTATTTGAAACCCTCCCACGGTTTCCCACTGCACTAATTGCAAACCTCATGCTTAGCATAGCCAACAACCATTGTATGTCGCTACTCCCCTTACTCAGTAAGTTGTAGTCCTACTGTACTTTTTTTTGTGTTTCTAAAAATAATTTACCATATATACCCATTCCACTCACCCCATCCCTGAACTTTTTTCCGACTTTCTTGGTCTGAGACACTTCCCCATCATACTGTTCTCTCCACCTTAAAGGCTGTTTCTTGAGGAAGGCCCAGATGACCCTCAAGTGTAAGCAGAGGGAATCTGTCATATTATTTTCTCCTCTAGCAAATCATAGCTTCTCTTACTAAAATCTGTAGTTTTTTCCTCATCATTTTATTGG
>NW_022111369.1:27232974-27234080 GCF_000313985.2 Echinops telfairi | reverse complement strand
TGTACAATTCATCCGGTATAGTTTGATTCATGCCATCTCTTGTCTTATAGCTGATTGTCAACCTGCACTACTGTGCTGAGTCTGCAAGTCCTTAGTGATCTTCTTCTTGTCTCCCATCTGCTTGTTTCCAGACTGCTGTCATCAGCACATTGCTGATAATGAATGACTGCCTTGAAGACATTTGTGTCACTTCACAGTTTATTATAAAAATTTTATATACATTAAAATTAAATCAATACCATAAAGTAGAATGATCACAAACCTCTAAAGTGAATCTTTTCTGCAAACCTGGAATCTCATTTTTAGCCCATAGTTATAAAGATGGGTAGGGCATTATATCCTGACCTTCATGAACATATCAAGGGAGGAAAAGCTAGAAGCATCATTGCCATATTTTCAAGATGTCAGTCTCAATATTACAGTGAGGTTTCTGTCAGATGTCACAATTTTATTTTCTCATTTTTTAAAGAAATAATTTCAAGGTTGAAATAAGGATTTATAGTTGTTATATTGGACAATTCTACTATAACTCTCTCAGGTCCTCTCAGCAGTAACTATACTGAGACTCTACTACTCTAAATTATTATGATAACGTTTCAGTGAAAATCATTGTTTCATTCTCTTGTGTATAGGGACATATGAGTCATAATAGACTGGACAACCCCTAACAACAATAACAACATAGATATGTAAGGGACGTTCAAAAATTTCATGGGGAAACTATATTATTTGTTCATTCCATTTGTCCCACCAACATTTTGAAGCCCTAATAGAAACATCAGCGGTTCAAATCTACTCGCCACTCCAGGGAGAAAGATGTGCCAGTCTGCTTCTATAAAGATGACAGCTGTTTTACACCCAGGGGGTAGTTGTCTGTCCTATAGGCTTGCTCTTATTCAGCATCAACTTGAAATGACAGTAGGTTTTTTTTTTTCTTTTCTTTCTCATCCATATTTTGTTTTCTGGATGATATCAATGGTTAAGCATTTGACTTCTAAATGAAAAGTTAATAGTTTGGACCCAACTGGAGGCACTTCAGAATACAAGCCAATCTATGTTTCCTAAACATCATTGAAATGGATGGAGCAACTGTACCCCACACTTAC
>NW_022111369.1:27229575-27231885 GCF_000313985.2 Echinops telfairi | reverse complement strand
TTAGGAATTTATAAACTTGTGTGAAAGATGGTCTTTAGTAACCCACTATGCCATCAGGACTCCTTTCAAATACTCTAGTAAGATGGGAACTCAGAATACAGCCCACCTGAGTACTTTCCACTAGCATAAGTGAGCACTCGCTCAAAATAGTAGTCTTGAGACCAGCATTGAATTTACAATACATCACAAAAAGGATGATGGCTACAAGAGCCATATTAATTGAGTACATCTTATTTGGTCGACATTGTGCCTGTTTATTTCTACTGATGTCTTCAGTGGTATGCTCTCATTAAGGTTGGGTGAGAATCAACAGTGATAAGCAGAAGAAAAGGAGCCCTGGCAACGCTGTGGGATAAGCATTGGGCTATGAACACCAAAGCAGGTGGTTAAACCCATGAGCTGCTCCACCGAAAGGAACCATCAGAGCATCAGCATCTCTAGGGTTGCTATGAGTCAGAATCAACTCAATGTCAATGGTTTTGTTTTTCATGGATTATTTCTGTATTTCCTTTTAATGCCTGACATCATCTTTGCATTGTTGAATTTCTTAATATGGCTCTTCTCACCATGTTTTTATAACCACTACCAAATGATTGAGTGGGACTCTTTATTTGTAATCGCCTCACATGCATGTGAAAGTTCGACATTGAATGAGGGAGACTGAAGAAGATGAAATGAGTCCGGATTATGGTGCCGGCACAGTGAAGGCACAGAAGAAACACATCTCTCTCGGAAGAAGTACAGCCTGGAAAATCCTTAGAAGCAAGGATGGCGACACTGTGTCTCACTTGCTGTAGACATGTTGTCAAGAGAGACCAGCCCCTGGAGAAGGACCTCATGCCTGGTAAACCAGTGGGGCAGTGGAAAGGAGAAAGTGTTTACACAAGATGGCTTGACAAAGTAGCTGCACCAATGGGCTCAAACATGAAAACAATTGTGAGCCATAAATAGGGCATTTTCAAGCTGTCTGTCTGAAGTGTTGGAAGCAAAGACCAGAGGCACCAGAAGCTGTGGCATGGAAACCATGGGACAGAGGAAAGAAGCCAGGCAGTTACCAGAGGCTAAGTCTAGGAGATCACGAGCTGGAGCAGAGGAGCAGGGCTGAGGCTAAGAGACTGTGAGGCTGAGCAACAGGCCTGGTGTATGGAGACATTGTCTCAGGGCTCATGCGGCCGAGAGGCTGATGACAGTCGAGAAAGACTTGGCTATAAGATGAGGAGAGGTGTGGCTGTGGATTAATGATTTGTGGTAGCCAACTAACTACCCCAATAAGCCCCTCATTGTGGGTCTTGTCTGTGGATTCTATGTGACCATTGCAACAGGTTCCTTGCCCCCGCAGAATAGGAGAGTGCTGGAGAAGGACTCGAGTGAAAAGAGGATGGGAGATGAAGGCATGCCGGGACCCTGCTTCAGGGAACTAGGCTGTGGGCTGGTGAGGAGGTAGATTCTTCTTCACCTGTGTGGAGCCAGAGGAAGTCAGATATGGTCTATTGGCCTGCTCCTCTCTGTCATTAAACAATGGGGAAGATTGCCTCTATTCCCCGCTTGACTAATTTACTTACAGACCTTTATTATTGCCATGCAAGGCCAAGGTAATGAATACATTCTTTTTTAATCCATCTAATTTGTAGTGTAAATTTGACTCAGAACAATTATGTATTACCTTGTATTTAATTGCATAACTTTTTAAGTGAAATTAGTTTTGCCACATTTAAAGTGTCATCCAGAAAATACCTTTCCATGTATCAGACTTTTAGATCCATGACTTATTTTCTAAAAAAAAAAAAAACCTCTATTATTTTAAACCTGTTGTGTTCCTTATGTATTTACAATACTGTTTCCTTACTTCAAGCCTACTATTTTCACACTTTGTGTTATTCTATTTTTCAAAAATTTAGATAAATCACAGATGTATCTGTGTCCCTTCCTTTTAGGGTACATATTCATTTAGTAGTACTATATGTCTCCTATGTTGGCATGTTTATTTTATTAACTAATAAGTCTTAGTATAGATTATAAATAATTACTAGGGTAGTCTCATACAGTTTTTTTTAATTTTAATTATCCTCTTTTCTTTTTTTAAGACATTTTACTAAGTATGAAATTAAAATAATAATTTCAAATAACTTGGGTATTTTTACTGTAATGTTTTAATAGATTTCAGCTTGGTTTACAGCATGAGTTTTAGGTATATAAAACTTTAAACACATAGCAAATTATACATCTTAATATCTAAAGTTAAAAACACATCATATCAGGACCCCAATTCTGTCTTGCAGACCTGGCTAGACCAGATGATGCACAGTGGTA
>NW_022111369.1:27223269-27228178 GCF_000313985.2 Echinops telfairi | reverse complement strand
GGGAGGAGGTCACATATAGATCCTTGTAATCGCCTATGTTTTTGAATAATGATTTTGAAGGCCTAGCAAGGATACTTGTATATTTACACAATCATATTTGTGCATCCCACATGCATACACCTATCTCAGGAATTATTACAGCATTTTAAGTAGAATTGGATTGGAGAAAGACTTATTAACAACATATGATATGCAAATGACGCTTGCTGAAAGTGAGGATGAGGAGTTGAAGCACTTGCTGATGAAGATCAAGCATTGCAACCTTCAGTATGGATTACAGTTGAGTGTAAAGAAGACCAAATCCTCACAACTGATCCAATAGATAACATCATGATAAATGAGTCCACAGTCAATGCTCGTGGAAGCAGGAGTCAAGAGATCAAAAGATGCACTGCATTAGGTACACCTCCCGCCTAAGACCTCTCTAGATTTTGAAAAGCAAGTGTTTTACTTTGAGGACTCCGTTGCACCTGAGCCAAGCCATGATCTTTTCAGTTGGGTCATATGCATGTGAAAGTTGGACGTTGAATAAGAAAGACTGAAGAGGAATTGATGAATTTAAATTATGGTGCTGGTGAGGAATATTGAAATTAACCTGGACTGCTAAAAGGACAAACAGACATGTCTTAGAAGACATACCCAGAGTGCTTCTTAGAGGCAAAGAAAGCGAGACTTCATCTTTGGACATATCAGGAGAGATTAGTCCCTGGAAAAGGGCATCATGCTTAGTAAAATGGAGGAACAATGAAAAAGAGGAAGGTCCTTAATCAGATGGAAAGACACAGTGGCTACAACAATGGGCTCAATCATAAGAACCATTGTAAGGCTGCCCCGGGACCAGGCAGTGTTTCTTTCTATTGTCCATGCAGTAGCTGTGGATCAGAACTGACTTGCTGGCATGCAGCAGCAGCAACAACATGTTTTTAGATCACTCTGCTTGACCTGATAAGATCATTGCCTCAGCTATGTACAGGTTTGCTGTGAGTCAGTGGAAATTGACTCAAGGGTACCTAACAACAACATTTATGGCAGCTAATCGTATGCACATTTTATAGTATTTTAACATCAAATAATGTAACTTGAGAACTTAGGATAAGATATTCTGAACCAATGTCCATAAAAATGACATAAAAGTCTATATTATGTTATTCATATACAACACTACACATATAGTAGTAGTATATGATATTCAAAACCTCCACATTTAGGATGCTGATTAGACAACACTCAAGTAGCAAAGACAACTATAGTATTTTTTTTAGTTTCATATGGTTATAATTTTCTGCATAATCTCCAGCATCATTTCCTTTGGTTTTGTTCCACATGCACACATGTGAAGGTGCTTTGGAATGTTCAGAAACATTCCAAAATAATGTTCAATTATTTTTTAATTGAATTTTCTACCAACTTTTTGAAGCTTCCTCATATGTTGAAAAAACCTTACATTATAAAGGTTTAGGCTGTTAAGAAGTATTGGTATTGTCACTGTGTAGAAACGAGAGAATTAAATGTTTTCTCAGTGTATAGATTATTTATAAAATGTATCAGCCAGCAGCTGAGTAATTTTAAAAGCATTGCTTTAACTCTTCACTATTCCTCTGAGGGTGGTTAGAGGGAATCACAATTCCTGTTGACATCAGAGAATACTGAAGCAGAGCTACATTAAATCTCTTGAGTAAAATAATTGATGATTAAAAAAACAAAGTCCAATACACTTTAACTGCCTGGTCAAAGTTACTTCTTTATGGTTCCATTTCACATAAAAAAATTAAGGAAGAACGTGTTTAAATAATAATGTATGTCCTAATTTAGTTAAAGTATTTGTGACCATTAATTCTAGAATAACATTTTTGAGAGGTGGTAAATGTTTGTACCTTTTGGTATAGCCTTCTAGCCCTTCTAACCTAGACTTGATTTATCAGTCTAGTCTCATTCCCTAATATCTCCCTTTTCATTGTCCCCCTTTGGGCAGCTTGCAAGGTTTTTCACTTATAAATACCTGTAAACCAAAATAAGTAAAGCAACTATCTCACTTGAAAATGGCAAGCAAAATTGTATCATTCAGGTTTTATTACTGACTGCAGTGTTTCGAACTGTTCACCTTTTCTCACAGTTCTTCACTTCTCCAACACACACACACCTATTTTTATAGTAAGTTTTGCCTTATTTATTGTTTACTAATGATCTTAATTTTTCTCTCTCACTATGAAACATTATTTTAGAAGGAAATATCCCTTTTCTTCTCTCTGTCTCCTACACCCTGAATAATACTCACAATATGTGTTTAATAGAGAAGTATAAATTAATTAAGTAATACATATCTATTTGGAACTGAAGATTACATATGTGTCTTTCTGTAATTAAATAATCTGATTATTTTAATAAGAATCTGTCTCATATTGGAACAGTATGGGGATTTAAAATATGTGATTATGCTTTGATTCTATATATTTTTGTATAGGTAGATGGTAGATAGATAGATATAAAGCTATGACAGAAAACAGATGGATACATAATAGGTAGGTAGGTAAATACCAAAAAGAAACAAAAACCAAATTCACTGCTATTGAGTCATTTATGACTTACAGTTATCATACAAGACCTTTCCCAGATGGTAGATCTTACAAAGTATACAAGTTTACACATTGGTTCCACCACCATATTTCTATCAGTTTGTCAGACTGTGGAAGTGGCGGTATGTTGCTGTGGTGCTGCAAACTATCATTGGCACGTCAAATACCAGCAGGGTCGTCAAAAGTGAAGAGGTTTCAGTGGAACTTTCAGACTAAGAACAGACTACAAAGAAGGGGTAAACTGTTTACTTCTGAGGAATTCGCTATTGAAAACTCCATAGCAGTGAAAAATTGTCAGATACTGAAACCCTCATAAAGAAGCAGATGCTGTCAGATATAATGCCAGAAGTTGAGATCCTTAAAGAAGACACTCAAAGTCTGACTGAGGAAGTGCTGCCTTCTCAAAGCAGAGTAGATGATGTGGATGGAGCCAAGTCTTCAGGAGCCAAGACTACCAGGCCTTTACTTCTTAATAGGTGTGTTAGTCTGGGGAGATGAGAGAAACAAATCCATGACACACATGTGTATAATAAAGAAATTTATATACAAAAGCAATAGAACATTGAAAAAACATCCAAGCCCAGTCCATACCAAGTCCATAAGTCCGATATTAGCCCACATGTCTGATACCAATCTATAAAGTCATCTTCAGACTCACGAAACACATGCAATGATGCCGAATATAGATCACAGGTCAGTGGGTAGAAAGTCTTTGGATCCAGTGTCATTGGAAACATCTCAGCGCTGACAGGGGTCTCTGCATCACGGTGGGTCCATGTGTCTTGTCAGCTGCTAGGTCTCCCAGGGTATGAGCGGAGAGTATCCCACCTCCAAGGAGGAAATACTGGAAGGATTTCCCAGAAATCTCAGGAGAAGGCCAGCCCCACACAGAGGCCTCATTGACTATCATCTGATTGACAGGCTAGACCCTATCCCTACATTCTTAATCCTGAAATTGACAAATGAGTATATAACTATCACAGTAGGGCACAGCTGAAAAGGAAAAGATAAAGCTTCAAACATCTCTTATTCATTAGAATGTAGAATGTACAAAGTATGAATCTATGGAAATTGGAAGTTGTCAAAAATGAAACAGAATACATACAGGTAGATATCCTGGGTATCAATGAGCTGAAATGAACTAGTATCGGCCATTTGGAATCAGAAAGTCAAACCAGAAGCTGGAATTGCACTGGGTGGAGCAGCGCTTTTATAGTACACACTTTTCTTGCTAGTTGAGCACTCAGTTAGTGCACCCAGTGTCGTCACATGGGAAGATTCTTTCTGGTCACACTGAATTTTTTCATAAAAGCATTTTTATGCCAGGAATGACATATTCAAGAAGAATGGTGGTGTAGTCATTGTTGAAAAGGACATTTCAAGGTGTATCCTGAAGATAATATCTATCAGCATACAATGATAGCCAGTCAATGAAACTGTTATTCAAATATATGCACATAGCACTAAAGCTAGTGGTGAAAAATCTAAGAATTTTACCATCTTCAGTCTGAAATTGTTCAAACATACAATCATTATGCATTGTGGTGGTAGCAATACATTAACCTGGAGCTTTCTGAAATTCATGAGGATTCAGAAAAGTACGTGGAAGAAGGGATATCACTGTTAAGATCAGCTGGATCTTGACTGAAAGAGATTGTGAGGAAGGTGTTTCCTTGTGTTTCAGTGATTATGCACAGGCATTAGACTTTACCATAACCAACTATGTATAGGCTTGAGAAGAATAGGAATTCCAGAATACTTCATTGTGTTCATTTGGATCAAGAAGCAGTTTCAGGAGAGGTGTGCATCAGGGTTGTATCCTCTCATAAAATTTATTCAATCTGTATGCTGAGCAAATAATAAGAGAAGCTAGGTTATATGAAGGATATTGTAATGTCAGGATGACAATTATGCTTATTTTCATGCTGAGTTATACATGTATGACACAATCTTGCTTGCTGAAAGTGAGTGGACCTTGAAATGCTGACGAAGATCAAGGATTGCAGCTTTCAACTGAACATGATGGTGGGACAAGAAGAAAGTAAAAGGAAATGGAGTAAAGAAATAGGAGGCAAGGGACATGTACCGAGGTCTAAATGCAGGCATGGGCATATGTAAATATATCTATATATAACAATAGGAAAATAGATTTATGTATATATATTTATAGGTTTACTATTAAGGTAGCAGACGGACATTGGGCATCTACTCAAATACTCCCTCAATGCAAGAACACTTCATTCTAATAACCCGGCGTTCTATGATGCTCACCTTCCCAACAGGATTGCTGAAGACAAAATGGGTGCATAAGCAAATGTGGTGAAGAAAGCTGATGG
>NW_022111369.1:27208393-27222611 GCF_000313985.2 Echinops telfairi | reverse complement strand
ACAATGGATGGATGGATGGATGGATGGATGGATGGATGGATGGATGGATGGATGGATGGATGGGTGGGTGGTGATAAGAGCTGTAAAAGCCCCCAGTAAAATGATTTAAAAAAAAAAGGAATTGCAGTCTTCAGTATGGACTAAAACCCAATGTAATGTAAACCAAAACTCTCACAATTGAACCAATAGGTAACATCATAATAAACAGAGACAAGATTGAAGTTACCCAGAATTTCATCTTGCTTGGATCCACAATCAGCTCATGGGATCATTAGACAAAACATAAAAGGACTCATACATTCAGTAAATCTGCTGCACAAGACTGTTTAAAATGTTTAAAAGAAGGGTGTTCTTTAAAAAAAAAGAAGAAGAAGAAGAGGACTAAGGTGTACCTGACCCTAGCCATGGCATTTTCAACCACTTCCTATGCATATGAAAGTTGGACATCGAGTCAGGAAAAATGAGGAAGAATCAATGCATTTCAATAATGGTGCTGTTAAGAATTGAAAGTACCGTGAATTGCCAAAAGAACAAACAAATCTGTCGAATAGAATGTTCCTTACAAACAAGGATGGCAAAGCTTCATCTCATGTACTTTATTTAACATGTTATCAGGAGAGTCCATTCCCTGAAAAAGGACCTCGCACTTGGGAAAGAAGAGAGGCCATGAAAAAGTGGGAGGCACTCGAGGAGATGGATTGACTCAACAGCTGCGAAAATGGCCTCAAGCATAAGAGCAATTGTAAGGCTGGTGCTGAAGTGAGCACTGTTGTGTTCTGTTGCACATAGGGCACCATGAGTGGGAAATGATGCCTAACAGCCATACATCTTTACTGGAGTAGAAAGCATTTCTTCCGAGAAGTGACTGGTGGTTTCAAATTTCTGATCCAGTGGTGAGCAGCCTGATGGGTAGCCCACTGGGCCTTCAGTGATTCTGACTGATAGATAGATGATAGGTAGATGATAGATAGATGATAGGTAGATGATAAATAGATGTTAGGTAGATGATAGATAGATGATAGGTAGAGGATAGATATATGATAGATGATAGGTAGATGATAGGTAGGTGATAGGTAGATGATAAATAGATGATAGGTAAGCAGATAGGTAGGTAGGTAGTAAATAATTAGAAAAATTGATATATATTCATTCCTCACAAAAGAAAAAAATCTTCAAACTCACAGCCACTAATAACTACTTTTGTGGTATATTTTCTACTAGACTGTTACACATTTTTAGCATATACTAAATGTATATATAAATATATGCTTAATTTCTATTTTAGTCTATTATAAAATTAAATAGTAATATAGAAAACAATCTTTTCTTAATTCATGATGAATCTTTTGTATATAACATGTTGCCTTTTTCTTAATAATCATTTAATATATTTAAATTCATGAATGGTTTTGAAAATATCATTCTTCTATTTCAAATTATATGTTTCCTTGCATGAAAATTTTAAAACAGATTCCATTTTTATTATCAGGTGTCACAGTGTATAGTTTATTACGTTACTTTTAAATACAATAATAATGTCAAGAACTATGGACGGTGTTAGATTTTATCCTCTTTATGTGCTAGCCAGTTAATCTTTCACATTTCATAGACATTTACACAATATACTGGACTCTTAGGTCAGGAACAGAAGGCATTATTACTTATGTTAGAGCAGGCAACATAAGCTTTTTGTGTGTATTGGGTCCACTGGCCTCTAAAGTCCTGAGCATCCTGAGTGGGTCCTGCACATAGAAGTAAAGTGAATTTGCATCACAGTTTAAGAACCATGAGTACAGGAAACACCAGTCTCCTGGAAAGGGCTTTTAGCAAACCTGTGCAAATAATTGGTCCAGAGAGTGACACATCTTGATTACATTGCACAGCCAACAAATCTATTCTTCTCTAGAAGGAGCCCCCATCTCTCTTCCAACAGTGTTTTAACATCCTTGAAAACAGTCATAATGGAAGCAACTCAAAGTAGATTTCAAAAGTGCCTCTACTCAGAATACATACAAACGTGCAAAAAAATAAACAAACAAACGAACCAATGTGAAAGCTATGTACCATTTGTTTGACCTTCTAAACACGTGTTACAGATGTCCATCAGAGTTTTACATGTACTTACTGTCTACAATCATACTAAATACCATATCTATTTCTTAAACAGATGCACACAAGTCTATTGTGAATATGTAATTTTATAACCAACCATATTTTAGTGTGGCTCATATCTGCATACGTAATAAATATTTCAAATATTCCATATACTTAGTGTTATAAAAAATGTCTGACAAATATCTTTAGAGATGTCTGTGCTTTCATATTTCCATATTTCCATTTCACATGACTGTTTTATATTTAGGTCTTTCTTTTTGTTGTTGCTGGTAGTGATAGTTATTTATGTATTTATTTTGTGGATTGGTTTATTTAATTGTTTCAATTATAATTTGATTAATGAAGCTGTTGAAATGTTTTACTTAGATTTGTTTGTATTTCCTAAAGCTTAAAACTTTGACCAATGAGCCAGTTTGTCAAGATGAAAACTTTTGAAATTATGAATGTAAGCTGAAGTACAATGGAAGCATGTCTAACTATAATTCCCTTTAGTACATAGTTGAAAACTCATACACGTCAATTTATATACTTACTGATCTATTGAGAACTTTACTTTGCAAATACTTATTATCCCATTCTATTTCAGAAGATAATCAAACATTTTCAAACAATCTTTTATTATAGTAATCATTGCCTCTTTTATCTACTACAGCTCTCCAAGTTCTTTATCTTCCAGATGCAAATTTAAGTGTAACTATAAACAATTTGAGAAAAAGATAGGGCTTTCTACCCCTGTAAAAAAGTAATCTTGAAAATTCACAGGAACAATTTTATCCTGCCCAACAGTCCTGAAGAGTGGATTTGTATGTATGTATGTATGGCAGTGGATTTGTGTGTATGTATGTATGTATATATGTGTGTGTGTGTGTGTGTATGTATGTATGTGTGTGTGTATGTGTGTGTGTGTATATATATGTATATATATATATATATATATATATATACAGCTTACTTCTTCTTACCTTAAATTTAACTGAAAAAACGCAGCCAAATTTTAGTGATTTTTTTCAACTAATATAATTTTACCCTAATCTCTTATCATGATCTGAAATTATCTAGTCTCCATTTTACATTTGAAGCAGAATATAAAATATAGTAATATCAGAAGTAGAGAAGAAAGAAGTTGGGAATCTACAATCATATATAAATTATTTATTTTCTATTTTTCAGCAACCGTTCAGAATATGAATATCTAAATTGATCATTGTTAAGTAGCTATGATAATTCTGGTGATCCATGATGGTCCTGGAATCTCCATTGTCCATTTCCCCTCATCTTCTGATGGAACTGAGAGGGAGAGGAAGTGGTGAAGGTGAAACAGATGAGTGAAGAATGAGAGAGGGAAGAAGGAGTTTTGTGTATTTGGAATTCTTGTAATTGAGGTTCTTGGTAACCACTATCCCTTTGGGGGTGTATCAGTTGTCATTGAACTATACATCATGTTTATTAATAATCCAGAAGAATTTCTCTGTAAAGAATAATATTGAAAACAGAGTCAAGTGGGGTCAGATGAGTATCTTTGGCAATTTCTAAAATTACTTAAACTTTTTAAGCTTTATTACCTTCATAGCAAAATGTGTGCTGGCAATAGTGAAATGTTATCATGGGCATATAGCATTCCGAGCTGTGGTAGGCAAACAGTAAACAACAACCTAATAATTAAGCTCAAATTTCTTTTCTAAGTAATATGTTCAGGAAAAATCAAAGTAAAGACCCTGGTCACAAATCCACTTAAATTGAATATAGTCTTTAATTCATGTATCTGAGTGACAAATCCCACTTAGAACACATTTTTTTCTTCTGTGTACATCTGCTCTTGTGTAGTAGAATGTACTACACACAATGCTTCAGTGCCTAATTTTTAGATGTCATCATATCTATAAGTTAATATGCAATCTTTCTAATCCCCAAAGCCTGATGAGATTTCTAAAGATACTGATAGTAAAAAGCCATCATAAAGATAACTAAAACGCAAATTCATAATTAAGTATTGGACAATGGAGAAGATGGAGATCTCAAAAATAAATTCATTGTGTTTGAAAAATGACCTGTGAACTGTCCTTCCACACACATTTCTAATGTACTGGAGTTGGTGAATAGGATTAAGATGTAAAAACCAAACCAAATGGAGTCATCTGGGAGGTGTTATTTATTGAAAGTATTTTGGATTTTAAATAAATATACACTAAAACAAAGTACCTTTCTAGATGTCAACTGTAAATCGTGTCCTAGAAGAAACAGTTCCAAAGTTTGATCATGGTGACCTGTAAATTAATTCTCTAAATATTTAAGCTAATTGGTATGGCACCAACAGTCCAAAGTATACACACAGAGGATCATAAATTGCACACTAGTCAAAATTAAGTAGACAGGGAATATTCGTGCCGAAGACTTATCAGCAATGTGTATTCTTTCTCATTTTTCAGGGAAAAGTCCGGTATTTACAGAAGGCATTCGCTTCAAGAGTAGATAAATCCACACAGACTGAACTCCTGGGCTATGATGTAAGTAGCTATATAAAATTTTTTTATCATCTTTATTGGTATTCAAACCTCTACAACTTATTTACCCCTGCTCCTGCTGTGTCCATGCATTGATTTAATAGGATTTAGTGCTGCACCATTCATCTTTTGCTCTTAAACAATCCCCAAATACCTTCTGGAGCTGAAAAAGATCATTATAGCCAACCACCAGCATACCAGCGTCTTATTAATCTTGGTGCTTTTTGTTTTCTCTTTATTTAAACCAACATCTAAAACCAATTTGTGGACACTTGGAAGTTTCATGTTATTGTGACATTATTTTTGAGGACGTAGTAATTTATGTATTAGAAGTTTAATAAAGTTATTATAAGCGCCATCTCTAAGAGCCAAGCACACATTTTTTACGTTCCGGCACATAAAAGAAGACACAACTTTGCAGAGAAATTTACAATCATAATGGAGGCTCTTAGTCTTCAGGAGAGGCTGCAGAAAGTAATTTAAAGTTAACTTTTCTTTTTTTCCTGTTACTCTGAAATACTTGTTAAACTGTCAAAATAAGATTGTCAAACTTGTTATAATACAAGTTTCTCCTAGTAACACTGGATGCTTTTGGATAACTTATTCAAATATCTAGCTTTTCTTAGACTCAGCTATGAAATGCATAGTTTGCAGTACTGTAAATGAGTTCATGATGTAAAACAGACTGTTGATGAACTATACAAATGAAAATCATCCTTATCTTGGATGCAACATTTGGGAGAATCTTCTTTTCTATTTAGAACTATGAATGGTTTACAAAGCTCTCTATTGACAAGTTGAAGCAGGGGTTATTTTAAGCTGTTTCATGAAGATATATCCTGAAAATATGTATTATTATAATAAATCAAATGTTTGCATTTCACATATTTATGTTTATTTCTAAATTTAAAAATATATGCATGCTTTTCTTTTGAATTTTATATTTGTTCTAGATACCTAAATAATCTCTATGTTAATCTTGTGATTATAAGACTTTTTGATCACTGTTATTAGATATTATTTTATGAATGTATGTTATCATTATTTTTTAATTATAAATTTCAAAGATGGTTTAACACAGGCAATTCACTACCTATCTCTTTCGGTATTAGTTTCTTGTTGTTAAAACATTTCGGTGCATGGTATCTGTATATCAGCTCATAGGATCTATATCTAATTGCGTACTTCTACACAATATAAAATGTCCAAACCAGCGAGCATTCCATTAAAAGCAATAAAGCCATAGTTCCTACTAAGTAGTATTCCAAAATAACATAATCGTACAACCCAGAAGCTTAATTTACAATCCACCTACTTCAGATACCTTACTTTTTATATTTATTGCTGCTAATTTTCCTTCAGTCAATTCCAGCTCATGCACAAAGTGCAACTATGCCATAACATTGTCAAAGTTGTGACCTTTGGCTAGTAGTTGAGTATTCAACCATTTGTACGGAAGGATCCAAATTCAAACTAAGTTCACTGACATGGAGTCCATTGGGATTTAAAGTGGTGATGCTATAGGACAGAGTAGGACTACCCCTCTTGGTTTCCAGTACTGTAAATTGTTCTCAAAGCCTTACTTTCCCTTAATGAACACCTGGGGTTTCAAACTGCTGATGTCACAGGTATTCATCGGGAGTCACACACTATTCCAGCAGGGCTCCACTCAAGGATCAATAAGCACCTTTCCAGGAAGATGAAGTCAGCTGTTCATGTTCACAGTAAAACCTGTTCTTTGTTAAGTATAATATGCTTTTAAAATAAGGAAAGGGGAAAGAAATTATACATTTTTATTCAGAAATTCTGGTCAAATTAAGGCAATTCTATTTGGAAGACTGAATGATAAATTTTGAAATGACTACTACAAATATAGAAAGTAAGGTATCTGCAGCATTATATCGGTGGTTACTTGGAAGGATGAGTGGAGCCTGTGGATAGAGGTCAATCCTTGGACAATTGTCACATGGTGTAGTTACCAACAGCTTCTCAGGCATGTGCCTTTCTATAAGCACCATAGTCTTCATGTTTCTACAGATTTCTGGTATGAATGCTATTCTGTCCTTAAGCATATAAATAAAAATAAGTATAAATGTAATTAATCTTATAAAATTTTATTGTTCCTCATTTTTTCTATTTAACTGTAGTAGCTAATATGTTTTATTGGGTTTAATTAAGGCTGAAGAATAATAAATCTTTGTAGTAAGCCTTCAAATGTTTTCCTTATATGAGTAGCTTTTTTGATTTCAATAGCTGTTAAAATGTGTCTTGGTGATATATCCTGGAATAAATCAGCAAACAAGTTGTGAAATACATGCATATAGAAAAGTATGTAGTTAAGTAAATACAGTGGTAGTATTACACTTCAGTGAACTTTATACAGGAAAAAAGGAAAGAAACTATTTTAAGTAAATTATAATTAGGTAAAGCCTATTAGGTTTGATGAATTATGTGACTATTTGAAATTGATGTTTCATTAATACAATTTATTCAATGATCAAGGTTTTTTTTATGCTTTTCAATATGTATTTACAAATAATTTTCATCTGTAACGAGAACTGAATGTTACTTTTCATGTAACATTTGCTCATGTTTTTAGGAAAGATAATTTTATATTATTTCAGTGTTTCACATATAGATGTATTTGTGATACATTAAAATAAATATATACATGGAATACAAATAGATATTTAATTTATATATAGGTATATAAATATAGTGATAGAAAGATAGATAGATAGATAGATAGATAGATAGATAGATAGATAGATATGGATATAGTCCTCCTATTACAATAGGGTCTCTTTGAAATGATTCCATCATAAATTTGTTCTGATGTAAATCAAACACCTCTTTTTCCCCAAATTTTCATTATTATAGACTTTTATTAGTAGTATCTAAATAAATGCATTCTTTTTATTTGGAAGTTGGCATGATAATGATAACATCAGCAAATAAGCACTACACCATTTCTTTGTATAAGTGTCTGATAAATGATGAGTTGTACAATTAGAAACAAAGAAACAAATAGACCAGTAAATATAGTTTGCTTTTAATGGGATCCCCATTGTAAATGGGGAACTTCCTGATTACATACACATATTTGTGTGTGTGTGTATATATATTGTGTTTGTTAGATGTAGTGACATCTAACATCTATGTGTTATATACACATACTTGTGTGTGTCTGGATATAGTGTTTATTAGATGTAGTAAAAATCTTGTACATTTTGTTTTCAATATCTTCCAAATTAATGGTAGTTGGTATGCTCTTTTGATTTCTTCTTAAAGTTACAAAAATTAGTAATACCTCTTCCTTTTGGCAAAGATGTCCTGCAGTCATAATGAATTATACATTGTACTACTAACTACAAGGTCAGCTTTTCAAACCCACCAGCTGCTCCATGGGAGAAAGATGAGGCTGTCTGCTAAAGATTTGTAAAGATTTATAAACTGAAAGAGGGAAGTTTGACTATACCTTGTATGATTACTATGAATCAGAATTGACCTGATAGCAGAAAGAGAGGATTCTTTATGGTTATTCTGTGGATTAGTATTGTTCTAATAGCCGCAAATCAACCAGCCAATCCCAAGATTGGCAGCTTCTGAAATCGTACAGCAGCATTTCATTGAGTCAGATTCATCTTGATGGCAGTTGGCTTAGGGTTTGCTTCTTTATAGTTCTCATTTCACTGGTTTGACAGTCAGAATATATGCAGCAAGTCCCCCCAATGTAATTTCCTTGGGAAGATAGCTGTTGCCAAACATTTTAAGACAAGGAAAAGGATCCCAAAAGACATGAATTTTAATGAGAGCAATTAAAAGAAATTTCCAAAAGTGGAATACAGTGAATAAGTTCAAAGGTTTGTACAATGAACCTCTTCTACCCTGCAACAGATTTGCCAGGGGATAAGAAACAAGCATTAGTGTACAATATACTTTGATTTTAAATGCACATAGCATGGATTATTTAAAAATAAATTCAGAGTATCATAGAAAGGTCCAGTAAACACAATAGTTCTTGTGAAGAGGGAGATTGTTCAATAAATGATGAACATGCCTTAAATAATCAATGTGGATTTAACCTCTTTCACCTTCTTCTGTCTGCATAGAGTTTGTTTATTCTTTTTATTCTTTTTATTCCTAACAACATGAGCAAACGTTACATGTAAGATCAAAGAATAATTTCTTTGACGTCTCTGTGTTATTAAAATAGGATAGAAAGCAAATACCTGCTCCCCACTCCCAGTGAGTTGATTTTAGCTTAGAGTATCCCTAGAGATATGCACAAGAATGCCCTGGAAGCTTACCAAGAAAGCATACTACAGCATGCTTCTCTCATGGATAACCAAAGACTTTTTTTTTAAATCACTTTATTAGGGGCTCATACAACTCTTATCACAATTCATACATACATCAAAACATCCACTCTTCACTTAAGCCCCTGGAATCAGGTCCTCTTTTTTTCCCCTCCCTCCACGCTCCCCCCTCCCTCATGAGCCCTTGATAATTTATAAATTATCATTTTGTCATATCTTGCCCTGTCTAATGTCTCCCTTCACCCGCTTTTCTGTTGTCCATCCCCAGGGAGAAGGTCACATGTAGATCCATGTAATCGGTTCCCTCTTTCCAACCCACTCTCCCTCTACCCTCCCAGTGTCGCCACTCACACCCCAGGTCCTGAAGGGATCAAATACTTTTAATTTAGTAGCTAAGCATGTGAACCACTGTGCCCAAGGGCTCCTTTAGAAGGTGACTAGAAACCAATTTACTTAATTTTTATGGTTTTGTATAAAGATAGCCCATCCTGTCCTTCAATTCACATAGATTTTGCACTTAAACAATATTCAGCTTACTCACTGATGAAATTCTAAGGGCATCATTGTAGAAAACCCATTTATATATTCATCCAACAAATATTACTAGATGTTCTTAAAGTGTGAGTTCCTGTTCTAGGTTCTTGAAATGCATTAATTAACCAAATAGATCAAGTCTGCCTCTTAGAGCTTCACTTTGTGAGGAAATATGTACAATAAAAAACCATATAATTAAATTATAAAGAATGTTAATGACAATAAGTACAATCAAGAAATGGAAAAATGCATTAAAAAGGTCAATTGTGAGTCTATATGGGGGAAGTTAGAAAAGGTTGTGATCAGAAAATTTAAACAAGATAATCTAGGTATGTATGAGGTTGACATGTGAACAAATATTTGAATAAGTGAGGTGAAAACACATTTAGTCAACTCTATTTACAATGTGATATTTCAAGGTCCCTCGGTTAGTACTAACACTTGTCTTATTTCTGAGAAGCTCTAGGAAAGAAAACATATATTTTCATGCCATGTTCTTAAACGTTATCATCACATTCAGTGCATCTAGAGGCTCAACTGGGATCACACCAAACACTTGTGCGAAGAGTAGACCAGGCTTCCCTTACATTATAGTCCCTTAATAATAACATTGAGAAGAAAACTGAGTAGCCTCATTAACTCTAACTATGCAGTTGTGTTTGCACCTTCTTCTCTTCTTCCTTTTCCCCTCCTTCTCAACCAAACACAAATATAGAAATCATTCAATGAATTCCTTTTGAAAAGGATAAGTGAATTGACTCAATGATTATGAGTTTAATGTGGATTTTATAATCCTAAAGATATAAGGCTGGGTGTCATTGTTTTACTTTGTTTCCCAAATGTACAAAGAACTGACTATTGCTAGCATACGCTATTATTATTCTGTTTATTTTGAGATCCAATGTATAGTTTGAAATGGCTACTTTGTACGTCACAGAGCGACTAGGAGCTTCCATTAAAATTAAAGAGTTTATTGAAGAACTAGGAAGGATCTAACCTGGAGATTCTGTTAAAAGTTAAATGTTATAGAAGGATTGCGATGAGTGTTATTACCAAGGAGATGTTGTAAGAACTCATCATAGTACTTCAGTGAAAGGAAATGTTCTCAGCTTAAATACAGATGGCCCATAATTTGTTTGACGTTCAGTTCTTCGACTTGCAGGTAGATATTTGTGAACTCAATTGATATTAATTCAATTTATGTAAAAGCATTGCTTTCTTTAAATATGATGTACCATTCGCGGAAAAAACTGCAAAAACCAATGTATCTTTGAAATAAGTCTATGTGCATTATACTCGTATGCACACAAACCCAAACATACATGTGTGCGGCTGCAAAGTGGCTACAAACATAATTTGCCTTAGTTATATTGTACTTTTGTTCAAATTAGAATTGAATGAAAATAGTTTCATTTTTTGTTCTAATGAAATAAAAAGTAAATGAAAGAAGCTTTGCATGGACTGAGCTGTTTATTTCAGACTTATTTCAAGCATGGACCATGCAGACAGGCGCTTCAGCTAGTCTGACAGAGCCTATTTAGTGGAAGTACACTTCTTGTGTACAGTTGTTGGTGGACCTATTGCGATAGGCTGGCTTGTCATAACTCACTTCCATTTAGAGATGCTGCCTGTGCACCAAAGATGATGCTGTGCCCTTGCCTTCTGTCTAGACCCTAAGGGTCAATTCAGTCATTTGTGAGAGCTGTATTGATGCCCTTTACAGCCCTTTCCTCTCTGTGTTGAAAATTCCTTATTTTTTGAAAACTATTGATAAAAGAAATGTGCCTTTTCTGGCCTTCACTTCCCTCTGTGCTAGGGGCTCGTCAAGTGCTTCCTCTTTCCTCTTTGCCCTAGATGTGTCTACCTGGCTCTACTACTGAAGTTCCTGTAGATTCAACTCATACTCATGCTGATCCCCTAGTACATCAGGGTAGAATTGTGCTCCATAGGTTTTCGGTTGTTCTGAAGTAGACTGCCAGGCTTTCCTTCCAAATTTGTGATCCAGTATTCTTATGCTTGGTATTATTATCAAAGTATACATCTTTTAAAGGTAAGCCATGTATTCCAGACTAAAAAAATAACTTTGGTCATTACATCTGTATTACGGCATCCTTGTGCTCACTTCAGCAGCATATATACATATACTACGGCATCCTAATTACCCTCCCAATAAACCAGATCACAACTTTTTTCTTTTGTCACATTTGAACATTTGTTTTCTAGGCTACTCTATTTAATTGAGGAAATTAGGATATTTTCCCTTTAATTTCTATGAAAGCTCTACTATTATCTGCAACACCCTTTCTATTCAAACTTAATGTAAAAACAAATAGAGAAAAATATCTCTATTGAGAGGAATAGTCATCTTTGTGGTTTTTTTACATTAAACTATTTCTAAGTTTCTTCTCCTCTTACCTTGTGACTTGAGGAAACCTAGTGTTTACCTCTGTTAACTAAAGAACTGGTATTCATTTGAGGAGGTGGGGGATATGTTAAAATGCTTATATTAATAGTGTTTCAAAATAAAACTGAAAGGTGTTTTTATAATTCATAAATGGACAGGAAAACTAAAGGAAAAGATCTTAAAAACATTTGCCTTCATGCCACACAAAAAAAGAAAGTTTTCAGTTTATCGCATTAGAAAATTTTCTGGAAGAGAAGCTCATCTACCTGTTCCATAATTTTAAAAAAGACCCCAAATTCAGTTATATTTTGTAAAAGAATGCTTTATTAGTCTTAAACGGAACACAGAAAAAGATGAGTCATTCAAATGAGGAAGACCATCAGTATGAGGCCATCCTGGATTCCAATGACCTTTAGCCACACAGCTACGTAAATCAGATGTGGAAAACAAAGGACATTGTCACAAAATCATTATTGGCAGCCAATAGAACTCACCACTGCAGTGGGACTATGGGACAAGGAAGGGAACACAATTTGGGATCTTTTTGTGAAATATTCCAGATAGAAAAATCTTACAGAATTGGTTCTAGGGCCATCGTGGTGAGGGCATGACTCAGGGCCATGAGAACCTAGTACTTCCATTTTCATCCAGAGCATACCCAGTAAAGTCCTTTACAGGGCGACTTCTCTTTATTGCACTGGCCAAACCCAACCTCACTGCCAATGAGCCCATTCTGATTCATAGTGACCATGTATGACAGAACAAATTTGCCCCTTTTGCTTTCAGAGACTATAACTCTTTACAAGACTAGAAGAGGTCATTTATCTCCCTCTGAGCAGCTTGTGGTTTCAAACTGGTGAACTTGATGTAGGCAGCCTACAGCATAGCCAGCAGAGCCAAAAAGGCTCCATATGTGAGGGGCAGAGGAAATTCACTGTTAAATACACTCTATCTTTGGGTAAAGCTATTTAAATTGCCAGTCAATAGTCAGAAGGACCTAAATGGAGGCAGAATCCATATGGAGACTTAAAATGGACTTCAGGCACCCCTGAAAACCATGGCCTTCTACAACCCCAGTGCTCAGAATTAAACTCTAAAACATAACATTAACCTTATGCTCCATATAGCAAGAATACCAGGAAATTATACTCTTACGTAATGCCACATTGTTAAGATGGTAATTAGAATTTTAGATTTGTAAAGCTGAACTACTATAGAGAAAATTTATATCTGAAAGAGTATAATTTGCAATTCAGAGTTCTTAAAGGGTCAAAGTTCTCTACAGACCAGAATTGCTTCAGTTCTTTCTTTCTTTTATTAATTTAAACCTATAAATGGATTTAGATTTGGATTTAATCCATCAAATTACCCTGTTTTAATTTAGCCAGTAAAATATGGAAAAATATGTTTGGTAGATGTTAGTATGAAGTAGTTTTCAGAGAAAAAAGTACTCTAAACAAGTGTACTTTTTGTTAAATTAGAAAAAATATAAATTGATAATTAACATAAAGCTTAAGTATAAAATGTTGTAGAAATGGAAATGTAGTGGTTATATTTATTTTGTTTTGCTTTATTTTTTTAGCTTTCTAAACTCAATGAAGGACCTAATTTTCTATCAATGATATAATGAAGACTTTTCTTTAATTTACAGGGAGTTGGTTCATTGAGTCTGCAAAACTTAAACTTTCATGTTTAAAGATTCTTCAGTAATATAACTAGACAATCTGAGCCCTGGTTACGCAGTACTTAGCACTTGACTGCTAACCAAAAAGTTATCAGGATAAATCGACCAGCTGCTCAAAGACAGAGATGTGGCAATTCACTTCTGTACAGAAAGCAGCCTTGGACACCCTAGGGGGCACATCCATTCTGTCCGACAGGGTAGATGTGAATGGGAATTGACTAGATGGTAACATATTTGGTGGGTTTTGCTTCTTTGTTATAACTTAAGAATCATGAAACTAAAAATATAACTTCTATATACCATAAAAATCACTTTGTGTAAAAATAACAGTATGTATGTACATATGGAAACATATAAAATTTTTTATAATTTTAAATTTCTCCTCCACTTTGTTTTTTAAATGTTAAGCATATACATGCTAAGCCATTATCTCCATATTATAGGTGCATAAATACAAGAGCATATGTATTTGAAATTTTCAGTATTACACCATTAATTTTATATTGGTATTGCTAAAATTATTTTAATTATTACTTCAAAGTAATCATTTAAGTATCCAAATATCATTTGAGTTTATGAACATTTTGAACATATTTTATAGTACTTTTGTGTTCCCATAATAAGGCACATCATCGCATAGCATATCCCCTATAGAAAACTA
>NW_022111369.1:27190044-27208148 GCF_000313985.2 Echinops telfairi | reverse complement strand
TGAGATATGGACAAAAGAGCAGTCCAAAAATATAAAACTTCACTCGGTAATAAATAATAATATATTATAACAATTTTGAAGTCATTTCTCTATTTTATAAAATTAACAAGTAATTTTAATGCATTTGGTATCTATAATTTTCTGAATAAGAAATAAAATATAATAAGGAAAATCAAAATTGAAGAAAAAAATCCTATGTTCTTTTTGAATGGGAAATAGCAATATGAACTCATAATTCATTAATTATATATGCACATATGCAGTATGTATGTAGTATAATTGTATGTGTGTATCTAAAAATAGTGCACATACCTTTTATACAAAGTAACTATAGCAACCCCTAACTATTGACTGTTAACTATTGACGAAGAGCAGCCCTGGTGGTATAGTAGATGGCGTGTTGATCTCAGGGTCACTGTTTCCAAATCATTGGTCACTGGACTGGAGAAAGGAGAGGCTTTGTGCTCGTATAAAGATTGACAACTGTGGAGTTCCATAGCAGGATCTTCTCTTGTCCTATAAGATCGCTATGAGTCAGAATTGACTTTTGGCAGTGACTTTTATTTTATTTAAGTGTAGATGATAAATATGTATAAGTGATAGTACCAAACTTTCTATTCTTATGTAGGCTTGAAAATTTTCCCAGTGAAAGAGAACATTTTTCTAATTAAAAAAAATGTGAATGGAAAAATATTTAAATTATATCACATTAATATATAATTCATGGCTTGTATTAAGTCTTGGGTATGTTGATTCAGGATCAAAATATAATTGCAAGACATTGGAGGAAATTTGAAGAAGGATTGCTATTAGGTAAAATGAAAAAAATATCATGCTAAATTTTAACTGACACAGGAACCCCTGCAACAGTATTTTGCTAATCATCATGTTTGCGTCATTTAACATTTTATCCTTTGGTTATTTCCAGGCCCAGCCTTAATAAATTCTCTTCCTGGGACCATGGTGTGAGGCAAACAGGGAGGGAGGGAGGGAGAGAAGAGGGTTCCTGCAGGCGTCTAAGGTGTGCTGGCTAGGTGACTTTTGAAAGTCATTTCAGAATAAGTAATAAACAGAAAAGAAAAAAAAAACACACCGTAGAGTCTATCCTATGTCATTGGCAAAAGCCTCTCCTTATGCCAAGCACCTAGTTCTTTTAAGCTACTTCACAGCAAAAATGTGTAACATATGTATTAATTGCCACAGATATTCTTAATGCACAATAATCCAAGAGTGGTCAATCATACCAAAAAACATTCTATCTTTCTAATTATTTTTGTCACTACCATGTAATCACGGCCCACCTTATATTCCCATTACTTGAGCAACACTCCTTCCCAATGTCTTTTCTGTGTTCTACTAAATATAAATTATGGAAGTATTGGGGTTTTGTCCTTTCTACGTGACAAGCACTAGAATATCATAAGCTGTTTGGGAACATAAATGTTAATGTACAATTCAGTGACATTTGTGACGCAGAATATATTCAACTCAATGGCAAAGGGTTATGTTCTTGTTTTGCTGTGTGATAATACATTGCCCTTTATTGTACTAATTCTGAAAACTAAAAAGGACTTCCAGACTAGAATTTTATTAAGAACTCAAACCCAGACCACACTGCCACCGAGTGTATTTCAATTCAGAGCCACCCTATAGGAAAGGGTAGAACTGACCCTGTCAGAGACTATAAGTCTTTACAGGGATAGAAAGCTTCCTCTTTTCCCTGAGGAAAAGCTGGTAGTTTTGAACTGCTCACCCAAGCAATTAACCTTTATGCTACTAAGGCTTCTTATATGAGCATTCTGCCAAAAAGTGAAAGAGCTCACGGCCATATGTGTTGGTGGGGTGGACTTCCTTACCTGTGGTTAAGTCTAACACTTACCTGCCACAGCCACCACAGCCCTTATTAACGACCATAAAATATAATGGAATCTAGAATTTCGGATTGATAAAATAGTAACAGATATTTTTTTCTGTCTGCTCACATTCTTTCAACTCACATTTGTGAAACAGGAACTGAACAGTATGAATTCTTTATTATTTTTTAACTCTTTGTTATTGGCATTATATTTTATGGTCGTTAATAAGGGCCATGGGGGCCCCGGCAGGTAAGTGCTCATATGAGAAACCCACAGGGTCAATTCTACCTTGTCCTCCTCACATTTACTTTAGTCTGGGCCTTTTGTGGGTTTGAGAAACGTGTGTATTGGATTTATTTGATTGTTGTCAAAATGTAAATAGCACCACATTTGCCAGTCCAACATCTTTCTCATAAACAATTCAGTGAGGTCAGTTGCAGCACTTATGCCATGCTCCCTTTCACCACCGTCCTTTGCCCAATTTTCGACTCCCCATGACCCAAAACAATCTGTTGGTGGAACTGACCATGGAGGCTTTTAAATGGTTCCATGTTCACTGTGTATCTACCGCCGAGCGTTCCGTATACTGTAGACGTGTGGTTTTTATCAGCAGGTATTCTAGTCTCTAATTTATGCATTGCTTTTTGTTTTCCTTTTAAGTTATTTCAGACACTGAAATTGAGCAGATACATTTCTTCATAGAGCTTTAATGACAGTGAGAGAAGAAAATAAAAGGAAGATCAAGGAGTGAAACAAGATTATTTCACACAGTGATAAACGTCATCAAGGAAATGACAAAAAGATGACAAGAGAGAACCCAAACAAAGAAAAGCCAGATGGTATCACCTGGCTCGGTTTTACCTAGTGGGGTCATGCATAGTCTCACTCCAGCTCTGCTCCCCATCCTGATGGGGCCAGCTGGTCACACACACACCCCCTACCACTGCCTGGGAACTCGCCTGGGAGCAGCTTATATTCAGCTCCATCCATCAAACCCCTTCTCCCCAGGTCCTCCTATCTCCCATTAGCCATGGTGGATACCACTTTCTCTGCCCATTGTTGGGTGCCAAAGCCCTTGAATGGTACTGAGGAGATTGAGAGGTGACAACAAGGCACCCTATTCAGTAACAGAGGGTATGCATGGATTGGTGGTGATGAGTCAGACTGGGTAAACAGTAACACCAACCCTAGTGGTACCACTGCCTAGATGGTCCCTCCCCCTATACTATTGGCCCCGCCTGTTGCCATCACTGCCATGGAACAAGGACACTGTCAGCAACCTGGTCTGAAACCCTCCTCCCACACCACCTTTCAGACTCTACTGAAGAAGAAAGATTGGTGCCTGGAAGGAAGTTCCCGGGAAGTACTTTTCTGAGTCTGTTTCATTTGAGTGCGTCCTCAGATGATGAGTCAGCTGTTTACTAAGCTGAGCAATCATCTTGACAGGTGAGAAGTCACAGTACCATAAATAGTCACCTCCCCGTACTGCTAGGAGCAACAGGACTTCATCACATTGGTTTAACCCCTCAATAGGTTCCATACTTTCTAATCTGTATAGCATAAACAAAAATATGCGACACACAAATCCAAAATGTTTATTGTATCTTGTATTTCTCAATTAAAACATACTCACATTAAATAACTCACAAAAATATATAGTATAATATCTATATCAGGGACCAAAGTCATTCTTTCTTCTTTATGTAATTTTAGGTTTTGTGATTTCCATACTTGGAGCTTTTATTCTACCTCTACTGTTCTATAATTGTTATTTCTTGTCTCAATTATTTACTTGTTTTACAATTTATTTTTAATGATGCTACCCGAAATACTCCTCAAACATTTTCTCCACTATGTCATATTTCCTATTGAGTATCTAGTTTCAGTCCCATTTCCTTTGTAATATACCTAAAATCTGAACTTAAGTATATCCAGCCTTCAACAGAACTACCGCAGTCATAAGAACCATCAATCAATTGACATATACTTCTAAACTATTGGCTTATAATTCATCTTTTATGATATTCATCTCTGTTTCTCAAGCTAGATTGTACAGTCCTTGTGGTTAAAGACCATAGTTTATACTTTTTATATTCTCTATTTTCTTTATTTTTCTATACTTTTTAAACACATAGAAAATATAACAAAGGTTTGGGGAAGGGGGTTACTGAGAGGTGAGGGTGCGGGGCAAGAGGGAAATGAAGACAAGAAGCCATTGAAAGAAAAGTATGTTTTGGAAAACACGTATGCAAGACATTGTGCAATTAGGTTTGACATGATTGGGCTATGGAAAGATATGACAAATGAATTGGGTCCAATCTACAGCAAATTAATGAAACACAAATAAATAACTAAAATAAAGGCATCGATCCAGGAATGGCTTTTGAGCTCACAGAAAATGCTCGCTTCAGCTTAAGAATAATCTGTTCTTATACATGGCCCTGCTCAATACTCTCCTTCATAAAATGATCACTGAAGAGAAGGCTGCACAGCAAAGTGTGGTACAGAAAGAAGATGATGCCCTGCTATCAATCAGAATAATGTCTGGGGGTCTTAAAGACTTATATTCAAATGAGCAGGAGTCAATTAAGTCCACAAAGAAGAAGCACACACCAAGTCATGTGATCCAAAAATGACAAGTACAAAACTCAATCAGAGTAAGGAGAATAGCATTAGATCCAAAATGACGAACGCCCAATTTGTAGAGGGCTATGGGAAAATGGTGAGAGCCCAAACCCATCTGCCGAGTGAGACTGAGCCCTGGCAGATCTGCTGAGAGCCTTCCTATCAGGCATTGACGATTGTAATCTCAGTTATGCTGGATAGAACTCAACGCTTGGCCAGTTGGTCACCAGTAAATGCGATCTGAATTTGTTCTGCGTATAATCGTCTCTTACTGGTTCCATGACAGAAATTTCTTCCCTGACTTCTTGAATGTTGTTGGGTTTTGTTTTCCTTCTTATGCATTATTAGTATTTTTGTCTGTATACAATTGTTTCTACCCTTATCACCTTAGCACACTTTTGTTTTCTATTGTTGGTTCTCCCAGAAGTGAGGCGCAGGAGGAGTGGACACATAAAGATAATTATGGATACAGGGGATATAGGGAATACAGGTGTGTGGGGGTGGGGATAGTGAGGGTAAGGGGATTTGGGGAGTAATTAATGAAGATGGGAGTGGGGAGGGAGCACCAGAAAGGATTGTGATGGCATAAATTATCTTGGTTGTGATTTAATCATGGGGGAGGGGGAGCTCTCTAAAATTGATGTTGGGGTAATTGCACAATTCTCTGTGATATAATTAAATGATTGAACTATTGAATTATATGATATGTAAATTACTTGCCCATAAAGTGGTTGAAAAAAATAATTGCACAAAATATAATTTCTCTGATTAAAGGGTAAAATATTTTTAAGTATGTTGATCTATCACTGCACTCAATTTTCCAAACCAAAACCAAACTCACTAACATGGGGTCAGTGTTGACTGATAGCAACCCTATAGGGCAGGGCAGAATTCATTGATCCTCAGGGTTTCTGAGACTGTAACTCTATGGTAGCAAAGAGCCTCAACTTTCTCTGGCAGAGAGGCTGGTGGTTTTGAAATGCTGACCCTGTTCGCATCCCAGCTTGTTACTACTCCATCGCCAGCGCTTGCCTTAAAGCTTAGAGATTAAGAAGTACTAAAATTAATTAATGAAGATTGACAAAATTCTGTTGGAGCTGTTTTGGGGACCATGAATGGTAACTGTGGTTTACAAAAATATTAGGAGAGCCACTTAAGATATTAAGCATTTACTTGTCTTGTAGAATGCATAACGTAAAAAACAATTTTGTGAAAATGTTGCAATGTGGCCTTATTTAACAAAACCAGGATATAGAATTTGTCATCACATTTCCATTCTTCTTTTTGTAGTAAATATCACATCACATCACATTTGGAAGTCTGTAAAGCTTATTAACATAAATATTTCCATTAGCAAATATTAATATGTTTTGACATAAAGATCATGATCAGAATAGTTGTTTGTTGATCTGTGTTTTTGATATGTATTCTAAATGTTCTCATTGATTTCATTTCATTTTATTAATTTCATGGCATTCATTCATTTCTTTTTTTTTCTTCTTTTTTTTAAGGCCCTGTGGAATCGTACACGCACTGAAGGTTTATTTAAGCCAGTAACTCTTTCAACCTAGGCTAATCATTATTTGAGCAATGAGAACTGCATATATGGAGTTTAAGTAATTTAATAGCATACTTTTATCAATCCATGTTGCCTTTCTCCTAAAATATGTCATACAAAAATATTTTCATCTCAAATATAGCACAATTAATTTTTGATTTGTACACTATTGAATAAACTAAAGATAAATTAAGATTCTGCTTTCATATCACTACCTTATGTTTATTGTATTTGTAAAAGAGAAATATGCTTTTATTTAAAAATCATATCTATGTGTAGTATTCCACTTGGCAGCACATTTTTTGTTAAACTTTCTCATTTGTATAATTTGTCTCCCTGTAATTTTATTTTAATGTGACCACATATTATCTGCTCATCAGTGTGCTTTGAAAACAATGCTCCTAGTTTCTCCATTAAACTGAAGCAATTAGAACTGAAGGACTAAACTATGTGTAACTAATTTTTTCTTCCATTGATGCCCAGAGATGCAAGCAGTATGTCTTCAGATGGAATAAATAATGAGTTCTGTTGTAACTACAGGAAATAAAAAAATTATTAGTATCCCTAAACTAGTGAAGAAAGCTTATTGACCTCCAGGAGAAACATGTTTGAACATATCATAAAAAATATGCATCTATCCCCTGGACTTGGCATTGCTCTCCATTTCTCTGTGTCCCTTTTTATTTCTTTTCTATAACAATTAATGTTCATTATCAACTAGCCTGGGGACAGTCTTCAATTTTTTTTTCTTTTTGGAAGGATAAGTTAAATATGTAAGTACAAAGTATGCTTCAATATGATCAGCCACAGAAGAGCATTACAGCAAAAGAAAGGAAAGGAGGATTCACTGAATTTTATATATTTTGCTAATAGGCAATGAAATATATCATGGGACTCGTTTTAGCATTCTGAAATGTGCTTAATATCTCTTAATTTATTCAGCAATATGTGAAATTTAATAGTAATAATTAAATGTTGACTTTATGATACTAAAAATAAAACTACAAAGTATTTTTATTTCCATAATGCTTTTTGTGTTTTTATTGATTTTTGCCCCGAAAAGATTCCTTTTTATGAGGTATAGTAAAAACATTCCATTTTCTATTTTTAAGTTTTGTATAGTTTATTTTTATTCTATTTGTATGTCTTTTTAATTTCTTTATTTTATGGCTAAACTTATAAATGTATATAATGTAAAATCATTACTCCTTTTAAACAGCATAACCCTAGTAAAAATTTCTTCACAATGTGGCTAGTCAATATTAAATGAACTAAACTCTCCAATCCAAGGAACAGAGGGATAGAATGAATAGAACAAAAACATTTCAAAAACACCAAACAAACTATGAACCATCCTCTTGCTATCTTCAAGAAAGAAACTTTTGACACAATTACATAAAAAATATAAACAGAGCAGGTCAATCCAAAGTTACCAAAAGGAAAGAAATATCAAAAAGCACATTGTAATTGGCTGCTTTCCTGTCAGTCAAGACTCATAATAACTAGTGTGTGAGACTAAGTCTCTCCATCCTCCTTCCTAAGGAGCATTCTGGCTGTATTTCCTCCAAGATAGATTCGTTTATTCTCCTGACAGTCCATGGTCCTTTCCACAATTTTTTCCATTAAAAAATAGTTGTATTGCACATATTTCAAAAGCGATACAATTCCATATTTCAGTCATATTAAAAAGAATTGTACAATCTATTGTAGACCACTTTCTTCACTCTTATACTTGTTGTTATCTCACACCTCTCCCCAAGAACATTAATCCAATTACTGTCTCTGTTGATTGATCCTGGATTTCAGATATAATATTTTCAAACAACAAAAAAAGCTAAGAACAACAAAATGTAAAATAGAGAAAAGCCTCAGCTGGAAGGAAAGCAGAAAATATTTTTTAAAACATAAACAATTTAAAATGGATTAAAAGGGAGATCAAATGATAAAGTGTTCAATTGTAACCTAGCTACATCTTCAATCATCTACTTTCTAATGGATTCTATATGATAGAAAAGTTGTTCACATGGTCACAAGGGATTTACTGAAGGCTTAGCTTAATCCAAATGCCCCCCCTCATTTTATTAAAAAACTGAAACAACTTTAAAATCAGTCAAAAGGGAGATCAAATGAAAAGATATTATATTTTATCCTAATATTTGGTGGCATAATGGTTATGCCTTGGACTGCAATCTGAAAACACCAGCCAATCTAAGGGAGAAAGGCAAGGACTTTTCTTCCTGTTTGCATTTACAATCTTAGAAACTCAAAGGGGACAGTTCGACCCTGTCCTATAGAGTTGTTATGAGTCAGCAATGACATAATGCAGTGAGATCAGCCTTAATCTACTTTACAAGGCTCTCTGTCCAATAACAAGGCTAATCAGATCCCTTAGCTAATCAGAGGGGAATTGCTGGAGGCTTAACCCTGAAATTGGATTTGGGATTCCACTATGATCCATAGCCTTCTGTAAAACAGGTGTTCACAAGTTAAGCTCTGATACCATTCCCTCCTTCATATTTGGATTTTATTATTTGCAATCCTTGGATCACACAGGCTGGTGTGCATCTTCCATTCATTGTGCTTCTCAAGGCAAGAGATCTAAACCAAAGTCCATTGTCAACCAGTCCTATGTCCTTGGGATAACAGTTATCTGCTTCTTCTCACACTTGGGAGCCTTAAGTCCCAAGTACTATTAGGTGAGGATGAGGTAAACTCAGTCCACTTCATTGAGTTTCCACATCAAGTCCTGCTACTGTGGTTTATGAAGCATGCTGGGTGCCTTGAAAGAACAGTACGTATATGGAAGAGGAGAATATGCCTGGTACTATGTTCCTAATTGGACTCTTGATTTAGGTTCTATCAAGATATTAGTGACCCAGGCCATGTGCTACAGATGACTGGGGCTCTTCGACATTTTGAAGAGGTCGTGGAAGCATATTTGCCATGTTGAAATATGTCCTTTGCTTTCTTAGCTGCAATGCTATGAGCATTGGCTATGATTTCAAGCGCAATGAAATCATGGACAATTCCAATCTTTTCTCTATTATGATGTTGTCTATTGGTCTAATTGTAAGGATTTTTGTTTTCATTATACTGAGTTGTAATTCATACTGAAGGTGGCAGTCCTTGACCTTCACTGGCAAGTGCTTCATGTCCTCCTCACTTTCAGCAAGCAAGGTTGAGTCATCTGCATATCTCAGGTAATAAGCCTGCCTCTCATCCAGATATCATGTTCTTCTTCAGATAGTCCCTCTCTCAGATTATTGCTCAGCATACAGATAGAATAAGTATGTTGAAAGGGTGCAACCCAGATGCACACTTTCCCTGATTTTCAACCACGCAGTATGCCTTTGTTCAATCCAAACTACTACTTTGTGGATGTACAGGTTCCATGGGAGCACAATGAAGTATTTTGCAGTTGCAGTTTTTTCCAGTGTTAGCCATCCTGCTATGATCCACACAGTCAAATGTCTTTGTAGTTAAAGAAAGTAAAACTGTTTTTCTCAACTTTGAGGCAAGGCTCATGTGACATCAGCAACCATATCCCTACTGCCACATCAACTTCTGATCAAGATTGAATTTCAGGCATCTCCCAATTGATGTATTGCTGCAACCGGAGATGAATTATCTTCAGCAAAATGTATCTCACATGTATTATGAATAACATTTTAAAGCAATTTTTGCTTTCTTTGGGGCACAAATATTTATCTCTTCCAGTCAATTGGCCTGATAGCTGCCTTACAAATTTCTTGACATCAATGAAAGAGTCTCAGAAGTGGTGCCTTTTGGCACTACATTTGACCATGTTTCCCTGCTGCTGTTCGTAAGTGCTTCCTAAGCTTGTGAAACACTGAGCCTTATTTTGCCCAGATGTCTTCTTGGCTGCTTGACATTTTTGCATCAGTATTAATGGTTTTTGATCATATGCTACCTCTTGAATGTTTGAATGTGAACTTTTTTTTTCTGGTACAGACTCAGTATTTCTTTTATGGCCTTTGGATTCTTCCTGCATTATTCAATATTTTCCCACAAAATTCTTCACTATAGGTTTATATTTTGTCTTCAGTTCTTTTAGCTTTAGTTATGCTGAGCTTGATCTTACTTTTTGGTTCTTTAACTTCAGGTATTTGCGAATTTAATTATGAATGATTGCTTTTTCTTCTTGAGCTCTCCTTTGATTATTATATTTGCTTTAGCCACTCATTCAAGTTGATATTCTCTTTCTTTCCTATCTTTAAAACTACCCTTTGTTTTTGGTATAGGCAATTCCCTTCAGAGCAGCCCATAGCTCATTGATCACCTCTCCTTGGTGTTCACTCTGTCAGAACTGTGCTTGAGATGCTCTCAAGACTTCAAGTGGGATCTTCTCAAGATCATATTTGGTTCTCGTGAAATTGTTTCATTTTTCTTCAGCTTCATGCTGAATTTAGAAAGTACCAATTGATGGTCTGTTCCATAGTGGATCTCTGACCTCCCTTGGCAGCTAATATTCAACTTCTCCGTCTTCTCTTCCCACTGATTTAGTCCATTTAATTTACGTGTATTACAGATGCAGAAGTACATGTATATAGTAGACTTTTGTGCTACTGCAAAAAGGTACTTACAATAAAGAAATTGTTGGGTTTGCAAAATTCAGTCATGCAATCTCTAGCTTAGTTTGTATCACCAAGGCCATGTGTTCCAGCTACTGATTCTTCTGTTTTGTTTTCAACTTTTTCATTACGATTACCACTAATGATCAATACACTTTGATTACAGGTTTGATCAATTTCAGACTGAAGAAGTTTGTAGAATTATTCCATTTCTTCTTCACTAGTGTTTGTGCTTGATGTTTAAATTTGAGTAGCAGTTTTATTAACTGGACTTTCTTAGAGGGTATTTAGATATTATTATCCTATCGCCGATAATGTTGTGCTTAAAGATAGATCTTGAAATTGGATGATGAAAGTGACGCCATTCTTTTTGAATTTGTCCTTCCCAGCAAAGTAAGCCATATGATTGTCTGCTTCAAAATGGCTAGCACCAATCCTTTCAGTTGACTAATGCCTAGGATAGTTATATTTATGTGTTCCATTTCATTTTTGACAACTTTCAATTTTCCTAGATTCATACAGTGTGAATTCCAAATTCCAATTCATAATGGATGTTTACATTTGTTTCTGATTTTGAGTCATGTTCGTCACCAAATATAGGTCCCAAACTTGTGCTCTGTCCCTATCATTAAAGTCAACTCTTCTTTGAGGAGGCAGCTCTTCGCCGGTCTTATGCAACATGCAGGGCCATCTTCTGTCACGCTTCAGTGCTATTCATAAGGTTTGAAGCGGCTGATGTCTCAGAAGTGGTGCCTTTTGGCACTACATTTGACCAACAAATTTCCCTGCTGCTGTTCGGAAGGTTCTTAGAGAGTCTGATGCTGCTGCGCTTCTGACACTCCCCTTGCGTCACAGCTCTCTTTCTCCTGGATCTAGAAGCCTCAGTGTGTGGGGATCTCCATGCCCAGTGGGGGAATTTTCTGCTCCAACTTTCTTTTTTGATGGTAGCGCAATTTCCCCTTCTACTGGTGAAATGGCGCATGTTATAACCAACAGGACAATATACTTTGACCAATCTCTACATTATAAGTCAGCGCTTTTACCATCATAATTAACTTTGTTAACAAGGATTCACAACAAAATCATAATCCTATCCCTTCTATTTCCCAGACCCAGCAGGAAAAATCATTGTGGGCGTTACAAACCCTATGGCTAGAAGAGTCATATCAATTAATTCACTGAACCATATGCTTGTCTTTACTTACTAATATTTACTGAACAGTTTTGCATTTTTCAACACATAAAATATTCTGCTACAAAGTATGGTTTACACCTGTACCTCTTTCAAACCCAGAGCACCTTCCTATACAATCAAATTTTCTTTCACATTTTACAGTTTCCAACAGGTATGATGTATATCCAGGAAGCATGGGTTTTATTAGTGCTTGATTAATAATCTGTAGTGAACAATTTAACATGCATTTCACCACATCTTTGTCTCTTTTTGCATCAAGACTTTGAAGCATTATTTCATCAGCTCCCTAAACTTTAGTACCATTTCCCCCCAGCTGTTTACATAAAAGGAAACCAAGTTATATATCCCTCCTCCAAAAATAATCCTGACATTTCCAGACTTAATTGAAATATACCTTTTCTAAATCACTCAGTAGTTTAAGCTGGTTATCATTTACTGTATAGCAGAAGCTCTTTAAAAGCTAGACATATTTTAAGTATGCTAATCCTCACTAAGCCCTATGAGATATGATAGATAGATGTTAAGAAAAAGTTTTGTAAACATGATTATGTGTGTATGTGTGTATGTGTGTGTGTATACAACCTTACACGTGGTTACAATGCCATAATGTACTGTACTGCATTTAAGACCACGCTGTCTTAATATATAGCTTGGGCTTTAAAGCCAAGGCTTCAAAGCTGTGCATTTGTGTGGATATCTTGATGAGAACTTACCCTCCTACCACAGATACTCAGAATCAGAATCAGTATTTTAACAATATCCTCAGGCTATTCATATGTATATATAATCTGTAAGATCTATAAGATCCAAGCGGGAGGCGGACCAGTACCATGTTCTTTTATAGCACTATGGAGCCAGCTCTGGCTCATCATGACGGTTATGTCCAAGAGAATGAAACACTGCCTCATCTTGCACCGGCCTTCCCAGTGTTAGGGTTGAGCCTACTGTTGCAGGCGCTGGTGGCTCACAGCTACCTGAGATGGTTTCCAAGGTTTTGTAACTATGTATAGCAGCTGACAGCAGTTTCTCCCCATGGACCAGCTGGTGGGATTGAACCCCTGTCTTTGTTGTTCACAGTCCTCCACTCACCGAATAGATCTTAGCAGATCTGGAGGAATGTGCCAATCTGTGGTATGCCATTTTCCCCAAAACAGATTTTGAAAACCACTGAAAGCCTAATGGAATCATTTTTGTCTTTGATTTTCAGAATTATACTTATGAATAATAATTATATTCAGGTGATATGTATATGAACAAATGCAAGGTACTACAGTTCTTTTAGGTAGAGAGAATAATAACTCTATAGGTTGTTTACTTTGTGCCAGCCAATGTCACTTGTGTTTTTGCATGTATTTATTTATTTAAATAGTCTATTATTATTTTCATTTTACATAGAAGGGAATTAAAATCCTTGAAAATGAGGTAAACTTCCCTCAGCAACACCCATGCAATGGCAGAGGTGGACCATTAATGTCAGCAGTCTGGTTCTACAAACCCGACAGCTACGTTCTAGGGTTTCCCACATAGAGCAGAAGGAACTCTACTCGTGTCAGTCAGAGGAGTTGTGTGTGTCCTCCGTGTCACATAAACCCAAACCAAACTCACTGCTGACTCATAGGGATGTTAACAAGTGCCCAACGGCATGCCACTTCCCTGTCAACTTTAATCCAAAGGCACTCAGCCCCAGCTTCCTAGCTCCACAAACCCAGCTCTCCGAATCAAGTTCCCAGAGGCAGCCCCCTCCACCAGCCAGCCTCACGCCTCAAAGCACTGTTACTTGTTCTGTGGGCTGGGAAGTCCACCTCTTTATTTCACACTGTGCCTCCCGCTGCCGCCCCTCAAAGGTCAAAGCTATCTCCCTGGATCAAGAAATTCATGGCCCAGGGATCTCAAAGCCCTGGCTCTTGCTGGTATTGAAAACCCACCACCTGCTTCTGAGATGACTCACTCTATAGCTAGCAGGATGGCAGTCACTTACAGCTGAGTCATATTATCCAATCACGATCTTCCCCCTTTCTTACCCAGGGACACCGGGGAAAGTCATTGAGTGGGAGAAAGTAACCAAGGCTATGGCTAGAAGAGACATATTAAATAATTCTCAGCATCGTGATAGGTGATCTTAGGTTGCAAAAGCAACACTCATCAAATTTGTGTGGCTTATAAAAGCATCACATATTTTGTCCTTGCCTATGCTAAGCAACTCTGAGACTCAGACTAATGATACAGTCACCGTCTTCAGATTTCTACAACCTACGGCAAGCATCAAGTGTGAGAGATAGCATTTTGTTGTTGGATGCCATGAAGTCCATTTAGAGTCATGGTCACTCTCATGTAATAAAGTAAAACTATGCGATAGCATTTTCTAGGTGCTAACCTTTATGGAAGTAGATAGTCAAGTCTTCCTCTAGACAAACCCACTAAGTGGGTTTGAAGGACCAACTTTTCAGTTGGCAGCTGAGTGCTTAACCATTGGGCCACTGTAGGCCTTAAGTGTCTATCCCCAAGTGAAATACAATAGTGCTCACATCATTGTCATTAGTCGAAATGAAGCAAACACATGGACATAATTAACTCCAAGAGCTCAGACTGGAGCAATCCAATCATGAGCTCAGAAATGCACGTGCCAAAAATAGGCTGCATCGCGACGTTCTCTCCTTCTCCTGGTCTCTGACGCTCCTGGGGCAGCAGGTGACACTACAGACATGGCAGGCCCAACTCATCCCGGAAATGTCACAGAAACGGCATCAAGAAACCCCTGTCACAACGATATGATTCTCTTAAGGGGGTGGACCCCAAGTTCTTGAGGAACATGTGCTTTGCCAAGAAGGACAAGGGCCCGAAGAAAATGCAGGCCAACAATGCCAAGGCGGCAGCTGCTCGGCACGGAGGCTAAAAGGTTCTTGTGAAACCCACGAAAGTCAAGGCTAAGATCCCAATGGTTTCCACCACAAGCTCTGCTGACTGGCCTTTATGGCCCACCCACGCTTGGCAAGCAGACTCGGGCACATATTTATTGCCAAGGGTCTGAGGCTCTGCTGGCCCAAGGCCAAGGCACAAAGCAAGGCTGACGCTTCAGCTCCAGCTCCCCAAAGTGCCCAGGCTCCCACAAAGCAGAGTTTTCTGTGTGAGTAAGAGAAGGGGCAGTGTGAGCCCGGGCTGCCTTTTGCACAGCGTTGGCGTCTTCCTGGGCTGTTCGTCCAAATACACCCACACAGCGCTGTCGCCAGTCTGCTTCTTCTGGAGGGGGAAAAGCCAAAGTTAATTGGCAAACAGAACCAATACTTTTGCATCTTTTTTTCCTCCAAGGGAATCTGCTTTGATTGGGGATGTATTCATGGTTATTTGATGCATTGTTATAATAATTGTATTCCTTCACAGTTCTTCAGACAGAACTAATTTCAAAAATGTTAAATAGGTAACATCCTTAAAATTTCATATGTATTTAAGAGTGCCTCCATTGATTGGGGAAACCTACTACTTTCTCCATATTTTCTTTGTTGGTTTAATAGAGTTTCCAACATTTCTGGATTTTTGTTTGTTTTTTTAAATATTTCCACTTATAATCTGTAAATTATCTTCTAAGTTGTCTAGAATGTGTTGATGTTACTAATGGTTTACTTCAGCATAAATGAGCTACATTTCAAGTAAATTGTTATGCCCCCATGTATAATATCAAACTTTTGGGGTCTACTTGATGATATACTTTCTAAGGATCATTATAGTACTTAGAATAATTCATAGTGTCAATGTTATTGCAACAACATTTTAAAATCATTTACCTCCTTATAGCCTTCACATTAAGTGCACTTTCTTCTATAAGCACTCTAGAGATTTTAAGAAACAAGTATAATATCTTAAAATTTTTAAATGACCTTTTTCTTCCCAAACAGTAAGCTTTGCTTGATTTAGAAATAATTTGCATTAAACAAAACAAATTGCTATCTATAATGTTTTTTTCTTCTCTCAATTTGACGTTAAAACTTTCCCCTGATATCTCATAAATTGTGTATCATATTTTCAAACTTTTATTATGTAAAATTAATCACCTTCTTCAGTGTAGTGAAATGACTTTCAACGACTCTTCCATTCAGTCTTTGTAACTCCCACCCAGTCACTGTGTGGAATTACACAGACGAGATGTCGAAGATTTTGGCTTGTGGATCGGTCAGTTTCATCCTGCCTGTTGGGTATAAACGTGACCTACCCCAAAAGCAGACACAGAATCCAGGGACTATCAAAAAAAAAAAAAAAAAAGCCACCAGCACAGAGCTTGGAAATCCATGTCTAACATGACAGAAGCATAAGAGGCAGCAGAGACCACAGCACCGAGACAATTAGACAGAGCCAAGGAACCATACCAAGAACATAAGACAGAACCAGTAAATCTGAGTACCGTCAGGCAGTAGGTGGACTTACTAATCAAACATGTAATCTCTGCTGATTTAGCATAGTTAAGTTGCAAAATGTTGACTTAGCATAGTTCTAGTCATCTGATTCAGTAAACTAATATAGATGTCATTTTTGTTTTCTGTGGAGGCTTTAGTTGAGCTATCGTCCTGGAAGGCATCTTTATAGGCTTTCACAGGTGTGCATGTAATTAAAAATAGCAAAGTTTGAAGGCTATATGGCCTGGTTATCTTGGGTAAGGAGATGACTGCTTTAGCTCACGCCAGGGTACCCTTGAAGGATGGTGATTGCGGCGTAGATCCCCCATGTAATTGAAAGTGAGCTCACATGCTACTCTGCTGTTCTTTTCTGCCCTCCACTCTGAGGCAGCCATAGGATACCTTTCCAAATTTTGCAAATATGTTTAGCGTTGTTGAGATCTTTCATTAGCGATTTTCATTTGATCCATTTTTGTATCTACTATGTACCTTGAATAGGCATGTTTGTAAATAGAATTAAAGAGAGGATTGGGTCAGAAAGTTCCATTTAACAAAAAACCCCTCAAATTCATTACCCTTGAGTCAATTCCAACTCATAGAAACCCCATCGGGCAGGGTAGAACTTGCCGGTGGGTTTTTGCGACTGCTAACTCTAAGGGAGTAGAAACCCTGATCTTTCTCCCATGGAGGCTCTACAGGTTACAAAGTGCTGACCTAACGGTTTGTAGCCCAATGTATAACCCCCTACATCATCAGGGATTATAAGATTTACTACATAAATAATAAATTTCATTTCAGTGTAAGTACTTAAGTGTGATTCTTTATTGGTATCATGACTCAGTATGGAAAACCTCATGTCAAAAGTGTCAATGGACCAATATCTCATCTGTATTTATCTGCTTACTTAGCAAAGTACAGCAGTGACTCTATGCCTGAGCATGTAGCTTTTGGTCTACCACGCTTACCTAAGAAGAGCTACCAAAACTTGTATTTGTAAAATGGGCTTCAGAGATGAATAAGGTGCCAAGGAACCCCAAAGAGAAGAGAAATCTTTGAGCTTAAAAAAAATACCAAGATGTTCTAAAGGACATCATCCCTCTCATCAATAGAGATGGTTTTAAAAAGTAAGGCAGTGCGGGGGGGGGGGGACCCAAAATTTTAGCTACCTTCTTAAAATAAAATGTTGCAGGATACATAAAAAGTTCTGAAAGTATAGATATTCTATGTATATTTTCAGAAAATGCAAGATATTCTAAAGGAAGTTCTCAGGATTTTATTAGAAGTTCAACATGATAAAACAACTTTTCAAAATATTCTGAAATACTAATAAGGTGTTATTCATTTATTTTATTAACTCGTTTGGCATATCTTACAAAGAGCAATGGAATGTAATATCTAGCTTTCAAATGACAGTAGGTGAATATGGATAACTGTAATTTATTCTGCATTCTTCTTCAATTTTTAAGTGTGATTTCATTATTCCAAGTATAAAATTAGATTTTCCAAAACAGATATATTGAGATCATTATTATGGATGAATTCTAATATTTAAACTAACTTTTAAGTCATATTTTAATAAGTCTCTAAAAAGAGCTTTTAAGAATGCTAACCTTACATACAAATACACCACCACTACCTTTATCTTGTTGGTTCACTTTACTATTATGAACCAAGAGCAAATGCTAATTTTTTTTTTCTCTTGAAACACCAAAAAATTTTGGTTAAAAAATATTTGGTTAAGCTGGCACTGCAACTCCATTGCAAAGATAGCCCTGGCAAAGGAGCCTTTCCAGATGATTAAAGACAGTTTATTTTTGTTGATTAAGTATAAAAGCATTTGTTGGCAAAGCAGATGCATGACAGAAAAAGATTAAGGAAAACTCTAAGAAAGAT
>NW_022111369.1:27177923-27188932 GCF_000313985.2 Echinops telfairi | reverse complement strand
TAAAGCAAAACAAATTCCAAACTCACTGCTGTGGAGATGGTTCTGACTCATTAGGCACGGTAGGTAGGTCAGAACTGCTCCTTTGAGTTGCCAAGGCTTTACATCAGCGGTTCTCAACCTATGGGTCACCACCCCTCTGGGGGTCAAACAACACTTTCACAGGGGTCGCCTATTACATCCTGCATATCAGATATTCAGATGACTATTCATAACAGTAGCAAAATGACAGTTATGAAGTAGCAACAAAAATAACTTTATGGTTGGGGGGTCACCACAATTTGAGGAATTGTATTAAAGGGCCGCAGCATTAGGAAGGTTGAGAACCACTGCTTTAAATATTTACAAGAGCAGAAAATCTTGTCTTTCTCCCTCGTTGTACCTGCTGTACCCCAACTGCTGAACTTGCAGTGAGCAGCACAACTCTTAATACCCGAGGGCACCCAGTTTCTAGGAACCTCATAGGCCTATCTTCATTGCCAGGTTTAGCACAGTCATTCGCCATCGGAGTCCATTTTGTCTCCTGAGGGTATAATCATCAAACATTTTGGTTGTCAGAACCACGTTACTCCCAGCATGATCCTGTTGCTGCCCCTGATCAATAAAACAAATAACTAATGACCAGTTGAGTTGTGGGTGACATAAAAAAATCATACATGAGGAAATCAAAAGATCATTTTAAAAACAAGAAGGAAAGACCAAAGTGGATGCCATCAGAGACACTGAAACTTGCTCATGAGCATCACCTGAAGTCAACAGAAAAAATGGTGATGTGAACGAACCGAACATCGTACCAGGCATACTCCTCCCTTAGATTCCTTGGTAGAGATTGTACGGTACTTCTTAATACCATTGAACTATGGAATGGTCTGATGTCTGGATTAGGTCCTAATAAAGCTGTTTGAAAGTAGAAAAAAATAGTTGAACAGAAAATGTTCAAACGGCACCTAAAGCAGAAAAAGTAAAACATAAAAATAAAATGTGCAAGAAAGTTGAGTTGGAAAAGCAAAAGGGAAGACTAACCTCAGCATATCTCAAGCTAGACAAAAATCAGAATCCAATGTAACCCTAGGGTAGGAAGACTTTGTGTCACGTGCTTTGAACACACTAACAGCTTAAATCAGTCCCTGGAAAAATACATCATGTTTGGTGGTGTTACACAAAAGAGCCCGGACTGATCCCCAGTGAGCTAGATGACACAATGGCTGCCCCACGGAGCTCCAAGCAAGGACCAGGATGTGTCTTGTTCTGTGATAGCTGAGGCTGTTCTCAATAGTAGCTGAGTGGTAGCTGACAGCAACATCCTTATGTATGGTATTCGTAGATAATTTCATCACCTCGTTATCTTTTGCCTGATTTCCCTGTAGATGTGTTCAACCCACTCAGTGACCTTGCCTCAGAAACTCAGGACTCCAAGTTTCTCCTCCAGGAGTACTTTCTGGCTTCTTTGTTGTATGTAGATGGAATGACATTGTCCACCTTGCCATCTTCTATCAGAAGTCCTGTCTGGTTACTTTTTGTTCTTTCAATGACAGGGCCAAAATAGCCCCCAGGATATTAGTATAATTGTGATAAGTTTGTATTTAAATAAGAAAAGTAGTATCATGGAAACAAGTTAATAACATTTAAAAATGAACTAAAATAGTTATTCTATTTTTAATTTTAGGAATGAGTTTATTTAAAATAACATACATTATTTCATTGTAATAGATAATTAGTTGTACAAATAAAAATAATAGATGACACAAGACATTTTCTTACCAGAAATATCAACTGAATAAATGTTCATTCACAAAACCCAAAACAAACAATTATATTGATGCAAACAATGAGGGTCAGCGTGGAGACCAAAAGCCCATCTGTAGGCAATTGGACATTTCCTTAAAGAAGGGTCACAAGGAAAGAATGAGTCAGCCAGCATGTGGTAAAGTACCAATGAAACACACAACATTCCTCTAGTTCTTTAATGCTTTTTCCCACACACTACTATGGTCCCCGTTTTACCTTACAAATCCGCTAGACTGGAGCATGTACACTGGTACAAATAAGAGCTCTCAACACAAGAATCTAGAACAAACAAACCCTTCAGGAATAGTAATGGGAGTAGCGAAACCATGAGAATGGGGGTAAGGTGGGGAGAGAAGGGGGAGAAAAGGGGGAGAAAAGGGGAACCAATTGCTATTATCAACATATAATCCCCCCCAGGGGGACAAACAACAGAAATGTGGATGAAGGGAGACCGCAGACAGTGTAAGATATAAAAAAAATAATAATAAAATGACTTATTAAAAAATGTTCATTGAAGATTTTTTCATTACAAGATCACATTTTTACAACTCTTATAAAAATCCATACATCAGTTGTATTAAGCATATTTGTACATATGTTGTCATCATTCTTTTCTAGACATTTACTTTCTATTTGAGCCCTTGGTATCAGCTCCTCTTCCGCCCCCCACCCTTGTGACCTCTTGATACATTATAAATTATTATTATTTTCATATGTTACACTGATTGCTGTCTCCCTTCCCCCATGGTTTCTGTTGCTCGTCCCCCTGAAGGGGAGAAGGGGTTTGGTGGTGGTGGTTATGTGTTGATCATTGCTATTGATTCCCCCTTCAGCCCCTCCTCTCCTCTAACCTTCCCCCTAACCTTCTGGTGTTATTATCCCCATTCCTGTTCCTCGATGCCATTTCTTGAAGATTTTTAAGTTGCAAGTTATTGCAAGAATTGCCCATCCTAGAAATATTTCCAAATATACTTAAATAAAAACTGAATGTTAAATATATGTGAAAACAGTGAGGATTTTTTCACCTACACTCATTATGACATCAATAGATGCATATGTATTAAATTCCATTATAGATAAATATATATTTTTGTATTGTTTATGGATAGCCATTTTATTCACCAATAGGCTTGTCTAAATGTATAGGCTTGTAGAGAATTTGGTGTTGTCCCTCTATTTATATGTTACCATAAAGGCCATATAATTTTTTTAATCCTTTATCATCTTGTATGTCCATCTCACTTTTTCTGGAACCTCCTTAGAAACAGGAACACCTGATTAAACTACTTACAGCTGCCACAATAGAAGAAAGTCCCTCAAAGATCTATAGCGGCTGCTTAGAAAAGTAATGTGTGCTCTTTATAATGTTAGCCAGCTCAGTAAGAGATTTCTGGGTTTTATTGATAAATATCATTCTTACCTACAAATCACAATTTCATCAATATTACCTCTTAGAGCTATATCTGTTGATTCATTTTAAAATACATGATATTTTACTTATTATTTTTTTAATATGTGATTCTACAAAACAAATTTTATGCTATACTTGCCACTTAAAATATTTTGCATGCTTCAAAAAAAGTGAAAGAATTCTAGAGAAAATAGTAATACCATTGTTATGCTTATTCCTTCCCTCAGAAACATATTTTAGAATAATAAAGGCAATTTAGAAGCTAGCATTTTTATTTGTATTGCACTTCAACAATAAATTAACCAATTTTATAATTCAATATATTCAGGTTTTTATTTATACTTAATTTACATATTGCTCAATGTTCCACTGGGTATTTATTTTATGAAAGATGATTGTATTAGTACAGCACAAGAAGCAAAAAGAATTCTTAACAGAGAGCTCATCCCCGGTAACTACTAAAATTGGTAATGTTATTTTATTAGTATGCCATAGTTAGTTCACTCAAATAGTTGAGTTTCACTTCTGTGGAATCAAATGAAAGCCTGAGCTGAAGGAAATGCAAATGATATAGAGGCATTCTCAATATCCATGTGACGGCTTCTCTGTTTTAATTAAGCAAGATTCATAGAGAAGGCATGTGAAAGAATTGCTATTCTATGATGACTGTTTTGGGATCAATTCTCATATGAAAAAGGCTAATCATCATTTACTAAAAAATAAAGTGAAATTAAAAAAAAAATTGGTCAAAGCTACTCTTTCACAAAAACAACAACAACAACTGACCAGTAACTATATAACAATATTCAGAATGAACATTTCTCTAAATGTATATTAAAATAGCTCAGGTGGTGTGGTGGATCAAAGATTGGGTGTGAATACACTCCAGTTTCAGGGATTGGGCTCTTATGTGCCCTTTGTTTGGAAGGAGCTTTCCCCAGGTACCTTCCTATGGGATCCTCATCGTCTCACGTCTTTTCTGACCAACCCGAATAAGATTGATCCCCTCTCTCTTACAGGTCCTGTGCTCCTTCCTTCCTTTGCTGTTCTTCTCACTTCCATGTCCTTATTTATTTTCTCGCTTTTGTCTATAAGATCAAGAAAGAGATTTACTCCTATGTCTGTTGTTTCTTTCATCGTTATCCTCTGCAGTTAGAAATGTGGCTGGCCAAAAGTAGATTCTCAATGAATGCCATAGAAGTGCAGGATACGTGAGGTTCTCAATTCACAAAGCTGATGTTATTTGTCACGAGTGTGATTTGGGGGTTTGTTTCAGCCCATGCATGTATGAAAATCACACCCAGGAGATTTTAGTAGGGAAGTTGTTACTCACAGAATAAAAGTAAAATTGTCTGAAATAACTTAAAAATAATTTAAAGATATTTTGCATCATCAAGGCAAATTAAACCAAAGGGCCACCAGTAAATACCCCTCAGAGTGTTTATCCATCCTTTCACACCAAGATGCTCAGAGTGATGTTCTTTGCGGAGCATAGTGGGGCAAATGAACAGGGCTGTGTGTGACCAGAGAATATAGACCTCACAATCACCATTACAATAATCTGTTTTATAAACCTCAGGTTTAGGATTGAACTGGTCTGGAATCATTAGCATAACAATATCACCTGATAGTCCATAAGTCAGGAGTAAGTGGATGTCCAAACAGGATTTCCATGTATTTTCTGTTTTTATTTTTTAATGTGGAGACGAGGAGACAAAATTAACTCAATAACATTCTACCTCTTGAGTCCCCACGTGGAAAATTCCTCATGTTTCCCTCTGAACAAAGCACATGCTCCCTAGCACCTCTCCCCTCAAAGTCTCAACCCATTCAACATCAACTCTAAATGCAATATTTCATCTCTCAATATTCTAAATTCAGTATGGTAGAGACTCTTAGTGTGCTCCATCCTGGAGCACAATCCCTTTCCATGTCTGGGCCTATGAAACCTAAATACAAATGATCTGCTTCCAAAATGCAATGATGGATAACCCACAGTAGACGTTCCCATCGCTAATGGTGGAACTGTTAGGAAGAGCATCCAAAGGTGCCAAGTAAATCCCAAATCCATCATGGAAATTTTCATTAGTTCTCAAACTTAAAAATAATCTTCCATTCTATGATATTAATGTCTTTTGTAAGAAGTTATAATAACTAATCCCAAGGAGTTGGAGATTGAAGAAGTCCCCAAAGCAGCCCAACACTTAGAAGATGCTAAAATGCTCCATTCCCCACTCCGACTCCTCACTTGAGTACATGCTTCCATGTTTCTGGGTTCTGCAAATTACTACTGTGTGCCACAGAATGCAGGAAAGTTTGAGGAAATGTCTCATGGGGTGGTGGGTGCTGTTCAGCACAAAATCTGAAGGTCAGCCAGGGGCTAGAGGGTACACTCCAGTCATGGTTCTTCCTGGTGATGAGATCACACACCCCTGATTCTCGGTGGGCTCATTTTATATGCAACAGGGTGGCATTGCAGGGAATCCTGTTTACAATTCCTCACAAGTGAATTCTACCTTCTTACCAAACCCATGCAGGGAAAGGTTGTTTGGTGGGAGCTACCTGGTGCAATCACATTTTACCTAAATATAGTAATCTGTTCTCTACCCCTGGGCTGTATCTTATTTAGGCACATATGACCTGGGGCCCCTGGCAGCATGTTTCCAGTAAGCACTGGCCTCCTATTAGTCCTAATCAGTTAGGCTTGTTCACAATCCACTCCAGATAGGGGTCCCCCCCACCCCTCTGCCAGGTCTAGCGTATAATTCCTTCTATCCAATATTAGTAATGTAACCAAGATACCTGTCAAACAAAAAGTGTTAGCCAATTTATATCCACTATTAAGTCAGGCCCAGTTAATGCCTTATAATATGGGGTTATGATGCTGTTGTTAGGTACCATCGTCTGTTCTGACCCATAGCGACCCTATGCACAAGAGGAAGAAACCCTGAACAGTTCTATGCCATCCTCACAATTGTTCCTAACCCTCAACCCGTTGTTGGAGCCACTGTGTCAACCCATCTCATTGAAGAGCTCCCTGCTTTTGATTTTGCAGGACTACCTTCTTTAGGGACTGGTCTCTCCTGACAATATGTACAAAGTGTTTAAGAAGAAATCTCACCACCCTTAATTTTAAGGAGCACTCTGGCCCTACTTCTTCCAAGAAAGATCGCTTGTCCTTCTAAAAGTCCATGATATTTTCAATAGTCTTAGCCAGCACCCCAATTCAAATGCATTGATTCCACTTTGGTCTTTCTTATTCAATGTCCAACTTTCATGTGCATATGAGGCAATGGAAACTATTATGGCATGGGTCAGATGCATCTCAGTCCTCAAAGAAACATACTTACTTTTCAATACTCTGAAGAGGTCTTGTGCAGCAAATTTACCTATTGCAATGGTTTAAAATCAAGAATGGTGTGTATCAGGACTGTATTCTCTTGTCATACTTATTCCATCTGTATGCTGAACAAATCGTCAGAGAAGCTGGATTATTATGAAATAGCATGTGGCATCAGGATTGAGGGACAGCTTATTAACAAATTGGTATGCAGATGACACAACCTTTCTTGCTAAAAGTGAGGAGGACTTTAAGAACTTGCTGATGAAGATCAAGGATTGTAGCCTTCAGAACAAATTACAACTCACTGTAAAGAGGACCTAAATGCTCACAACTGGACCAATAGGTAACACCATGACAACTGAAGGATTTTTTCTTGGTTGGCTCCACAATCAACTATCATGGAAGCAGCAGTCAAGAGATCAAAAGACACATTACATCAGGTAGTTATGCTTTACAAAACTTCTTTAGAGCAATGAAGAGCAAGATGTTACTTTGAGGACTAAAATACTTTGAGGACTTAAGCCATAGTATTATCCATTGCATCATATACATGTGAAAGTTGGACACTGAATAAAGAAGAGTGTTGAAGAATTGATGTATTTGAATTGTGGTGCTCAAGAAGAATATTGACAGGATGATGGATCACTAAAAGGACAAACGGATCTGTCTTGGAAGAAGGCAGGTCAGAGTGCTCCTTAGTGACAAGGATGGCAAGACTTTGTCTGACATATTTTAAACATATTGTTAGGAGAGACCGGGCCCCTGAGAAGAACATCATGCTTGGTAAGCGCAGGGGTGGGAAAGAGAGAAGGCTCTTGATGAGGTGGATTAACACAGTGGCTGGGTCAGTGGGCTCAGGGACAGGAGCAGGTATGAGAATGGCACAGGACGGTGCGGTCTCTCCTTCTGTGCACAGGGTCACTATGATTCAGAGTTGACACGATGACATCTAACAAAAAAAAAGAGGTTCCCGCAGCAGATTTAACTAATGCAACATGGCTTTTGATCTCCTGATTGCTGTTTATATGAGGATTGATTATAGAGCCAAGCAGTACAAAATCCTAGACAACTTCAACCTTTTCTCCATTTACTGTGATGTTTCCTATTGGTCCAGTTGTGAACATTTTGGTCTGCTTTACATTGAGTTCTAATTCATACCGAGGGCTAGAATTGTTGATCTTCATCAGCAAGTGCTTCAGGTCTAAACTTTTAGCAAGCAAGCTTGTGTCTTCTGCATATCACAGATTGTTAGAAGCCTTTCTCTCATCCTGCTGCCCCATTCTTCTACATAGAATTCAGCTTCTTTGATGATTTGTTCATCATACAGATTGAACAAATATGGTGAGGGGACTGTAGTTGGCATATAAAGTCCAGCATTACATTAAACAAGGGATTATGGCTGAAGGGCCATATTAATTGAGTATAGCTCCATTGGCCTGTTTTCTTTCTGTATCATTATTGTAGGTGATATTTTTTCCTGTATATCTTTATATATTCTCCCCTTTAAATCTAAGCTGTGGTTGATTAGAGTCACCAGTAACTGTACTAATCTCTAGCAAAATAGTATATAACAGTGTAGGGCAAGAATTCATTTTAAAAATAGCTTTTTCTAATTCTTGAAATTCCACTTTCTGTGCACATAGTTCCTTACTAAATCTCTTTCTTCCATTTTGCTTTAAGAAACAAGAAGAAATCAAAATCTTGCTTGGAAATCTTTACGATCTTGCTTGGAAATCCCCAGTCAAATAGCCAAGTTTATCTTTTTCAAGTTCTTTGTTACTCGAAATATTCCAATATTAGCCGGATAACCACTTGAGAGTCATTTCTCCAAGGCTCAATAAAATGTTCATGATTTTCCTATAAAACTTCAGCAAAAGCACATTTAATGCCCATATTTCGATTAACATTTTATTCATAGCAACAAAAGCTTCTTCTACAGCTCACAATTCTTTCTCAGCCCTCATTCGAATGCCCCTTCACGTCCATAATTCCACCAATAAGCTCTGCGAGACAACCCAAGCTGTTATTATCAAGCATGCAAAAATCTCCAAAGTGTTCCTTGCAGTTGAGTCATTGTAAAAGCAGTGGCCTAACTCCCTGGTACTATATTTTTAGTGACCTGCTTCTTTTGTAAAGCAAATATCACAGACGGACGGTTTCAAAGAACATGAATGTATTTATTTATTTTACAGTTCGGGAGACTCAAGATCTTAGTCATATGGATTCCCGCCTTGCTGGTGCTGGGTGTTCTTTGATTCCTTGGCATTCGTTTGATTGTACATGAGCCTCACACGGCATTCATCAGCTGTCTCCCTTTACATGTACCTATTTCGGTCTTTTGTAACTTAGAAGATTTTAGGTCTGACAGATTTTTTAGCATAGCAAAAGATACTGTTTTCAAACAGAGCCATATTTATAGGTAGAGAGGCCAGGATTTTAGGGGATGCATTTAATCCATCATAGTTTATAAGCCTGTGCTTGAATCTATTGTGTGTTTTAAATTTTTGGACCCCCTACACCAGTGCTTTGAGATAGGGTATGCAGCGTGGAAAAGAAGAGATTGTACTTGGTTTCACCAGGTGGCTAAAACAGACTTAATAAATCAATATTAGAGATAGGTCTCTATCATTACTCAGTTAATCCTATGATTATCTTATTAAAGTCTAATTTTTAAAAAGAAAATATTAACTTCAAATAAAATGAACACATGTTAAAATCTTATTCAACTCATTAATAAATTAGGTTTAAATGAGGCTTTCGGAGCCCTGGTGGCACAGTGAATTAAGCCTTCATTTGCTAACCCATCAGTCTTTCTGGGAGAGAAAGATGGAGGGATGTCTTTCTGTGGACATTTAGAACTCCAGCAATCATATGGAGCAGTCTACTGTGTGTGCAGTCACTAAGAGTTAGGATCTACTTGAAGGTAGTGAGTTTGGTTTGGTGTTAGGAAGACTTTTAAATAGTTTCCAATTGCCTATGAGGAAATGGATATTTATAGGGATTGTTTGAATAAGATTGCTGGAGTTATCTGTTTACTAGACATGTTCTCTGTAAATTCTGCAATGTAACTCTGTTCCTAAGAACCATAGGATAACTTCATCTAAAGGAAGTCAACCAAAAGTGTAAGCCCAGCCCTGCATTAAAAAAAAATCTTTTGCACAATTTCTGAGTTTAAAATGATTTTGTTAATAAGGAGGATATTTTGATGCTTTATTAGCTTTAAATATTGATTATCTATGAGAATATTTTAAAAACGATTACCAATCCTTATGCACGTCTGAAACTGTTCCAGATAAAACAGTGAATGGCCGAAGACAAACTTCTCAGTGATACACATGTCTTAATATCGTTAGAGTAACTAGAGCAGCCTACCATTGGGAAAAATGCTTAACATTACTAATATCGACCCCAAGGGGAGACTACGCCTGGTATGATGGTCCTCATTGGGACACTATCTATCCCTTGGTCACCTAGGTTGAGTGCTGTAGACAACAGAGTTTAGACTCTGTCCTTTTGAGGTACACAACATCCTTTACAGGCCACACTGGAAGGACCCAATTGGAAATCCCACTAAGAGAAACAGACATTGCCTGAAACCCACCTATGGCAGATATAAGGTTGAAACATTCTACTGGGAGAAGAAACAGATTGCTATTACCCATCCCAAGGTTATGGGATTGGAGGCCATTGGACTTCAATTCAAATCTCTTGCTTTGAGGGCCCCCAATGAACGGTATCTCAGGACTACCAAATATTTACTATTTTCTTGCTCTCTTTACTTTTTTGTGACATGTGTTGGTCTAGCATGAATAGTTCTGCCTCAGTGAAGGAATACTTTTAAACAATATGCCCTACCTCCAGCCTTTGGTGTTTGTATAAACTGTGGAAAGTCACCTACTGTGTGATCTAAGGATTGTGAAAAAAAGAAAAAAAATCTAAATCTGAAGAAGGTAATGCTATCAGAGCTAAAACTCCAAATATCCAGTTTTCAGATGGCTACAGATGACATGGAGGCCCCAAATCCCCATGTGGGTTATGCCTCGGGTGAATCCCCTCTGACCATAGACCAAGGATGCTGCGGATAGCCTTACTGTCACACGGAGTGCATGGTAAAGTAGATTACGACAGGTGTAATTAGGTTAAAATAGAACACCTTATCGTTTAATCTTCTTTTGACCCATTTTACATGTTTGCTAATTTTTAATGTTTTCTGTCTTCTTTTCTCTGTTTTCTCATTGCTGTTTGCTTATACCTAAAAAGAAGAAATGTTCTGAAATAGAATTTGGGTAGTATTGAACAACTCTCCTTAATATGATAGAACTATTGAATTTTATGATATATGAATTATATGTCAATAAAGCTATTTTTAAAATGGCTTCTGAAAGGATATACTAAGCTAATTAAAGCCAAGACAGAGAAGTCAGATCAGAATCTCTTTGGGATTTCATATGGATAATATTCACAGAGTCC
>NW_022111369.1:27172747-27177823 GCF_000313985.2 Echinops telfairi | reverse complement strand
ATGACATTTTAAAGGAAATTGAAAAAGGCATTTCATGAAAAAGGGCAGGTAAAAATATGCCAAGGAAGTTTGTCCTGCTCATTCTTCAAGGGTAAGCAGAGTTGTCCTCTGAGAATTTTATTGGGAATCCTTACCTCATCCACCCTGTGACCCTAATTTTGCCTATTAGACTTGCTTTTATTTCCAAAACTCAAAACACTCTTAACACGATTTAAATCTCTTGATGATGCCCAAACTGTGTTTTGTTGTGGTATAAACCTAAGAACAACAGAAGTCTTTGGAGAAGGTGTTAAAAGAGGGAGACACTGCCTTCAGCAGTACTTAGCCTGTCGTTGGTGGTGGTGTTGGTGTTAAGTGCTATGGAATTCATTCCAAATCACAGTAACCCTATGTACAACAAAAGGATCCACTGCCGGGTCCCACACCATCCCCACAAGCATTGCGATATTCAAGCACATTGTTGAGGCCACTGTGTCAGTCCAGCAGGTTAATTTACAGTAGCTCTCAAGGCTTGAAAATCATCCTCAGTTCCCTGAGACCACCAAGACAATGGCCCCGCCCTTGCTGGCTGTAGATTGTGCTCTTTGGATTCTCGATAGAGACCTTTTGATCCTGGACTTCAGCTCTGTAGGTGGCTCACAGGAAGGACAACGTGATTCCTTTCATTTAAGAAGCTGTCTTCCCCAAGAACATTTGAGTGGTGGTGATTTCATCCTTTCAGCCCTAGCAGAACCCAATATTTTTCCCCTTGGACTTTCTAGTCCCACATTCTCAGCTTGTGTGGTGGTCTTCTCTTAATCTCAGTCCTATACTAAGACACAAGTTGATGAAGATCTAGCTCTGAAATTTAGGAAAGTGTCCCAATCTTTAGAAACTCTTTGATATTGGGGCACCTTTGCTTCCATGGCTCCTGGTCTCTTCAGCTTCTGCTTCTTAGTTCCCTGGTCTCTTGAAGAAGCAGGTCTCTGGTCTGCTCAAGCAAATGCTATGATGCTCTTTAGCTATTTGGTCAAAGTGCCCATTGGTACCTCAGTCCACTAGTAAGCCTCTGCTTGAAGGTTCTGAGATCTCTTGCTCTGGGGTTGGGGAGCCTAGCTCTTCAGACAAGTCTCCAGAGCTAACCCACTGCTCAGGGAAGCTTCCTGCCTCCCAATACTCATCTCTCTTGCTCCATGAGCAAAGTCCTGTGCAGTATTGCACCAACCACACAGTCTAAGAGGAAGGTTCTTGTCTCCCTGCAGCATATAGGCCAGCATTCCTTGGAGATATCCATGATTCTTAGCATCCATCTTCCCTTAGACATAGGAGGCTCCCTGCTCAGGCACCTGGATATAAAGGATGTGTGCCACTCCAGCTTCTCCCTCTGTCTCTATAAACTTCTTTCTCCTTTTAGCTCTTGAGGAAATAAAAGGTGTTCCAGCTGCAAACCAAGGAAACCTCTCTTCCATTGGATCAGGCCTGTGACAAGTTACAGGTGTTGCTTTGAGAAATAGGTAGTCTGCCTCTCGAGCTTTCCTCCTTGCTTTAGCAGTAATCTGTTTTACTTATGCACGTGAAATTAACAATTTAGTTTTTGAGCCCAATCACAGTTTTTCTTCTTGCCTGTGACCTCTGAACTCCTAAACCTGACCTAGCCATCTGACACAGACCTATGGCCTCTAGAGCGCGCTCCTTCTTTGCTGTTTCAGCTTCAGTCTAATAGCCCCATCTGGACTGCAGTTCATGCGCTACACTGCAGCATTAGATTTGCCTGGGCTCCAGCAGGACAGCTCAGCAAGCACTGCTTCGATCCCATCCATTGAAGATAAGGGAATCGCTTTTCTTTGTCATTGTTGCACATTTAATGCTATGGGTTAGAATTGAAAAGTACCTGAAATTATATTTCACACGGTCCATCCATTCATATTGTTTTCATTAATCATTCAGTCTTTTAAGAAAGAGGTTTGATTTACTGCTTTTATGTGCAAAGTACTGTGAAGCACAGTTCAAGGATGTAGGGATGAAATTAGGTCTTACTCTGAAATGGAATCAGCCATTAAGAAAATTGTACTCCCTAAAAGACTGCATAGGAAAATGAAACATCGTATGTCGAACCTCTTCATCTCTCTTTTCCCCATCCCCACTGTGGTAGACTGACAATCAGTACCTATTGCTCCAATATCTGTCCCACCCAGTGCGCATCATTTGATTCAGTGATATAAACTACCAGAAGTCTCAATTCCTCAGCCGCTTTGGAATGTAACAAACAAATAACCTATTACCATGGTGTAGATTTGGACTTAGGACAAATGTGGGTTTCAAAGTAGAATTGCTCAGGATGTTTTCAATAGGTGTGACCTTTCAAGGAATATAAGCAAGCTTTTTTTCTCTCTGAGGTATCTCTAGGTAGACTGGAAGCACCAACCATTTGGTTAGATGCTGGACATGATTTTGGGGGCCACCCTTGAGAACAAATCAAACAAAAAACCTGTTTTCATTAGGCAGATTTCAACTAATAGCAACTCTTGTAGGACAGACTACCATTGATACAAGTGTCTGAAAGGGTAAATCTTTATGGATGCAGGCAGCTAAATTTTTGTCCTGCATAGCAACTGGTGGATTTGAACTACTGATCCTTTCATCAACAGCTCAGCACTGGATGACTGCACCACCAACCAGCACTACCTGGGAATGGGCAGCAATTTCTATGATCTGCATCCCCTCAACCTAGTTTAGTCTAGATGCCTTTCGTATTGCATTCCTCCCTCATCGACATTCTGCTCATATCTCATTTCTGGCCAGTGTGTTTTCATTTGCAGTCTGAAGCAAAGCTGCACTTGCCGTTACCCCAGGCTTTCTGTTCTGTTAATAGATTTCCATAATGGACCTTACTGTAATTGGAATCTTTACTCAACTCCCTGCTGCATGAATTATAACTACATACCTGTTCTTAACTACTAAGCTCTACTGCAGGCTTCCAAAAGGTTTTAAATATTTATTTAACTTCCTAGTACACACTGCACTAGTTGCTTAGCAAATGCCATGAAACAGGTACTATGAATACCCTCTTTTTCATAGGTAAGGTGTGCTTTCAGGTAAACTTTGGACTGCTTAGCATGAAAGTCAGTGGTTCACACCCTCCAGAATGCCACAGCATAAAGATGAGGCTCCTAAATGGTTTACAGCTTCAGGAACTCTAGAAAGTACTACTCGAGCACCTGAAGGATGATTGAGTGTGGTGGTGGGTGGGGTTTTGTTTTATTTTCCTGGATGAGGTGACTAGGAGATAGGGAGGTGAAGTAATCCAGGTAGTGGGTCCAAACTCCTTGCTCTTAAGCATCATGCTACCCGACTCTCAAATTACATCTTGCATTGACAATTTCACCTTTATTGTCAGCCCATGTACTCCCATCATTACCTCATCCCCTGAAAGGCTCCTGTGGTTTCCTATGAAGTGCATGCCGGGTAGACCTCAGGTCTCCATTAGTTTATTAATCATGTTTCATTGAAAAACTCTGAGGTTTCCCCATATTGTTTAGTTCTAAATTCCAACATATCTCATTTCCTTTTTTATATTCCTGAATTCCCAGGGTCCAATAATCTGACTACTACCATTCTCTCCATTACCCTAGTAGCTACGTCTTGAAGCCCCCAATCTAATATCCCAGGATTTGTCAAAAAAAAATTAGTGGTTCTGCCTTATTCTAAGTAGAAAACTTCTACTTTTCTATTTCTTCTTCAATATTTTAATCTTTAATCAGACATATGAGATAATGCAACTTCAGCTTAATTCATTGGCCAAATAATATATGCCATCTTGTGATCAGATCTATCATTTTGACTTTTGATTTTATGAGTGTGAGATCTAGCAATAGGTGTATACTAAGAGATATTAATAAGCAAACATACATGAGAATTAGTAAGAAAAATGCTACCAAATCACAGGTACTTTTATTATGCAAATATATCAAGATGTGAAGATATTATTTCTGGACTTCTCTTCCACTTAGGTATGTATATGTATATATATATATTTATGAAGGTAACCTATCCATCTCTCTATCCTTTCTATTTGAACTATAAAATAATTAAACTTTTGACATCATTGGAGTCTCAGATTGTGTTCCTGTCAAATGTGCTTTGCATTTCGGGAACAAAGAGAAGTCTAATTGGACAAGATCAGAGCTGTAAGTTGTATGGGGCAAGGTATTTCATTGACATTTTAATAGAACATCCTTTGCTGCACTCTACATCCTTGAAGCAGGTACATTGTTCTAAGGGGGGAAAATTCCTCAACACAAATATTTACCATTGCAGTTTTCTGCTTTCTTAAAACTTCTTCATAATAGGCCACCATGATGATCCTGTATCCTTGGAAAAAATATATCCAGATTACTCATCTAGGGTTCTAACCCCCCCTCAAAAAAAAAACGGTGGCCATAACCCGAGCTGTCCACTCTGCTGTGAATGTAACTGGCCTCTCAGATACTCAGAAGGTGATGGAATAGTGTATTATATGTTGAGCTGCTAATCACAAAATCAGCAGTTCGAAAAAGTTCTTGGGAAAAAGGTGACAGTCTGTTCTTGTAAACATGCACAGACTCAGAAGCCCTGGGGCCACCATGAGTCAGAAGTGACTCAATGGCAGTGAGTGAGGAAGGTTTTTTGTTTTGTTTTAGGAGCAGATACCCCCAGAAGCCACTCTTTTGCTATCTTTTGGAAGGCATCTCTTGGTGTTGAAGTCAAGTGTATTATGTAAGAGAACTTGGCTGCAGCAGTTAACTGATCACAGAAAGATGTTTAAGCATGTTTATTTGTAATAATCCTATACATATAGGAACTTGAACTTTTGTAGCAATGTATTTGATTTATCCTTGTGCATATGAAATTTGCGCAAAGCAAGCAAGGTGACAAAAGCAATGATATATCTCAAAGAAATACTGTAATGTAAATAAATCATTTTATTCTTGAAGTCGTGACAACTTTATAGGTGCCCAAATGATACAGTAATTAAAGTTCTCAGCTGTTTATACAACATTCAGAAATTTGAACCTCGACTGTAGGGTCAGGTCAGCCTCACCACAAGACATGACGTCC
>NW_022111369.1:27164713-27172647 GCF_000313985.2 Echinops telfairi | reverse complement strand
ACACCAGAGACACAGCGCAGGGACTGTCCTCAGTCTGACACACAGACGCACACACCCTGCCACGGGACAGAAGAAAAAAAGAGTGCAACAGAGCAGCAAGGGGAGCAAAGCAACGAAGTCCCCGAGGAAATCTGAAAATAGACTATGGAGGGGCAGAGTTGGCATTGCATCAGACATATCTGGAAAACATTCATAAGGGTCAGCTGACAGATCTGTTGGAACTATTCCTAGACTATTTTTTTCTTTTTCCTGTTTTTACCCTATCTATATAATATACGTAGGATAAAAATTCCCGGGAAGAAAACAACAATGGGATTGACAGTTCTGGAGGAAAGGGGAGAGGGGAAGATGGGGGAAAGGGAACAGGGAGCCAATAAACTCAGGGAAAAGGGAACAATAGGAAATCTAAAATCAAAGCGAGGAGGGCATAGAACGCCTGGTGGGGGTTGATCAAATGCAATGTCGCTGAGAGGAAGCAGAAAGCCAAATGAAGGTTGGACATGAGCGTGGGAAAGGAGAAAAGTAAATGGAAATAGAGAAAAGAGCTAGGAGGAAAAATACATTAATACAGTTATAAACATTGGAAGCTACATATATAAATATATTAATATATAACAATAGGGATATAGGTCTATGTACATATAGGTTAAGCATTAAGGTACCAGATGGTTTCTACTCAAGTCCTCCTTCATTGCAAGAACACTTTGTTCTAATAACCTGGCATTCCATAATGCTCACCTTCCTGATTTGATCACTGAAGACAAACATGTGCATAAGCAAATGTGGTGAAGAAAGCTAATGGTGCCATGCTATTAAAAGATATAGTATCTGGGGTCTTAAAGGCTTGAAGATAAACAAGCGATCATCAAGCCTGGAAGCAACAAATCCCAAATGGAAGAAGCACACGAGCCTGTGTGATGATGAGGTGTCCACAGGATGAGGTATCAGACATCAGAAGACCCAAAACAAACCATCATGTAGATGCGAATGAGGGGGAAAAGGGGAGCCACCTGTAGACAATTGACATCCCCTTACAGAAGGGTCAGAAGGAAGGGACGAGCCAGCAAGGGTGCAGTATAGCACCTATGAAATACACAACAACAATTCCTCTAGTTCTTTAATGCTTCTTCCCCATCTCCACTATCATGATCCCAGTTCTACCTTACAAATCTGGCCATACCAGAGCATGTACACTGGTACAGATAAGAGCTCTTGACACATGGAATCCAGGACAGATAAACTCTCAGGAATGGGAATAATGACAGCATGAGCATAGGGGGAAATTTGGGGGAGAAGCAGGGGAAAGGGGAAACTGATCTCAGTGTTCCACGTATAACACCCTGTGTTAGCCCGGGTAGACTAGAGAAATAAATCCATGGACACTCATGTGTATAAGAGAGAGTTTTGTCTAAAGGGTAATTTTACATTAAGCAAGCATCCCAACTCAGTCCAGTCCAAGCCCATAAGTCCAAAAGTAGCCCATATGTCCAATACCAATCTATAAATTTTTCTTCAGACTCATGAAACACATGCAATAAAACCGAATGCAAAGCGATCACAGGCCAGTGGGTAGAAAGTCTGTGTATCAGTGGCATTGTTAGCATCTCCCTGCTGGCAGGGGTCTCTACATGGCTTCTCTGGCTTCTCAGGTCTGGTTGCATCAGTGTGGGTCCACATGGCTTCTCCAGCTCAGGGCACTAGCATAGTTTCATGTGTCTTGTCAGTTGCAATGTCTCCCAGGGAGTGAACCAAGAAAAGGAGTGTACGTCTTCCCCCTCTAGGGAGGAAATACTGGAGTTCCCAGAATTCTCAGGAGAAGGCCATGCCCACACCGAGGCATGATAGTCAATTGGCTATGATCCAATTGACAGGTCAGGCTCCACCTCTTCACTCCTAATCCTCAAACTGACAAATGATTATATAACTAACCCCTCACCCCCCACCAAGAGGGGTGAACAACAGAAATGTGGGTGAAGGGAGACAGTGGATGGTATAAGATATGACAATTAAAATTATTTATGGATTATCAGGGGTTCACAAGGGTGGGAGGGGAAAATAGAGGAGCTGATGCCAAGGGCTCAAGTAAAATGAAAATGTTTTTGGCAACATATGTACAAATGTGCTTGATACAATTGATATATGGATTGTTATAAGAGCTTTAATAGCCCTTCTAAAATGATATATTAAAAAGAAAGAAAGAAATTTGAACCTCTCAGTTGCTCTACTATAGAAAGGATGTGGCAGTAGGTTTCCATAATGATTTCATTCTGAAAATCCTATAGCATCATGCTACTCTGTACTATGGGGTTGCTATAAATCAAGATAAACTCTACAGCAATGGGTTCAGTTTGGGTTGAGTTGGCTTTAGATTGATCATTTTAAAATGAATTAAAGTCCACCAAGCGAGATTATATAGGGAGATTTAAAAACACAACATATATTATAACACCTATTTGTTTTTTACTTATTTACTTATATTGATGAGTAAGGTAATCAAATATATTTATATTTGTTCAATTATTACTCAGGAAGAAAAGTACTGAAATTATGAAAGGCGTACTGTTCTTGTTAGGTGCCATCGAAGTGGTTCTGACCCAGAGTGACCTTATGCAAAACAGAAGGAAACACTGGCAGGTCCTGAAGTATCCTCACATTTTTTTTCTTTTAATCATTTTATTAGGGGCTCATACAACTCTTATCACAATCCATACACACATCAATTGTGTAAAGCGCATTTGTACATTCATTGCCCTCCTCACATTTCTTCCAATTCTTGAGCCTGTGTCTTAGCACGGACTACTAACAGGTCAAGCTGAACTGTCTTGGAAGAAGTATGGCCAGAGTGTTCCTTAGAGGCAAGGATGAGAGGATTTCATTTTACCTGCTGTGGACATGTTGTCAGGAGAAACTAGTCCCTGGAGAAAGACAGCGTGCTTTGTAAAGTAGAGGGGCAGTGAACAAGAGGATGAAGAAGCACCCTCAGAGGATGCTGCAGCCAGTGTTGCAGCCACAAGGTCAGGCCAACAATTGTGAGGATGCCCTAAGACTGGGCAGTGTTTTGTTGTGTTGCGAATGAGTCCAAAACAAATCAATGCCCCCTCCCCCCCAACAACAACCTCCCTCAAATAGAGTTTCTCAGGTCCTTAGGTTCTGAAGGTCACTGCGAAGTCCCACAAAAACTCAGGAAACTTTGAGGGAAAGGTGGTGGATGCTGTTCCGTCCACAATCTGAGGGGTAGGTGAAGGAGAGGATCCAGAACCAAAGCCAACAAGATCTTCTTGTCAGGAAGCTAGAGATCTGACTTTCCAAACGAGGCAATGAATGTATGGGTTCACGCCTGGTTCTAAGGTAGAATCTTCAAGACTGCACCAAAGTAAAAAAGGTGGAGGCTTGATTCATGCCTGGTTCTGAAGTTGAATCTTAAAGATGTCATCAAGAAACCAAAGGTGTGGCCCAAATCACAACCTCTACGTTGGCGAGGTCTTAATCGCATGCTGTGTTCTTTATAGAGAATGTCCTCCAAGATGAAACTATTGAATTATATGATATGGAAATTTTATGCCAATAAAACTGTTGGGGAAACAATTAAGCTGAGGAGGAAAAAAATTTAAAAGAAAATAGAACTAAAGCCATAGGCCTATACATCCAGTATTATATCATATCAGGAATTATGGCTAGAAGGCCATAATAACTGACTATAACTCAGTAATACACTCAACAACATACTCAAACATTGGAGAAATTGAGGCTGCTTGTTCCTCTAAATACTTAATCTTGACCAGTCCCCCTCTGCCCTATAGGGTTTTGATGAATTGAAATCGGCTCACAGCAGAAAGCTTACTTTCCTGGTTATATGCAAACACAGGATGAAAGAATATTATTTGACTTAGTTTATTTTTAAGACTAAGAATTCTTTCATCTAAATTCAACCATAAATTGAGAATATTTGAACTGCTGAATATTTATATGCCCTCTAAACTTACTTCTCAGACTATACTTCAGTGGCCCAAAAAACTAATATTCTAGCTGCATATAACCACATTACATCTGGGATAATTGACGGTCTTGGTAACGGGCATTTGAGATATTTCATGTTAAATAATCAGTAGTTAGTGGGATATTGGACATTCCAGATGACAGAATATTAATTAATGGTAAAAGATAAGGCATGTACTGGAGTCTTGCTTTAACCTTCTAGCTAGTAGTACAATCACACATAGAATGATTATTTACATACAGTAGCCACAGAGTGCATGTTTTTAATAGAGGGCTATTTTATTATTCATGTATTCATATTTAGATAATGAAAATCTCTACTAATTACCAGATAGCAGATTATTAGCATTAATGATAATTCAGCCAGAGTGGTATGAAAGGAACAAATTATACTGTGGATTTAGGTAATTATATATTATTCTGTATTAGAGAGAGAAAAACCAGGTTTAAAAGTGAGTGTCATTATTATTTAGTAAAATAAGTTATAATAGAATTTAATAAAGTAACAGTATATGTTCAATATATTGGCAATAGATTTCTGATATTATTTTTAATTTAAAAGGAGTATTTTAGATAAATGTTATTGGATATTTAAAGTTGTATCAAATAAGTCTTACTATTACATTTCCGTATATTCTTCTATCTGAAAGCATTGTGGAAACTATGACTTTAACATTTGGAATAACTTTGACATGTAACATTTACTGTGCTGCATCCAGATTTTTTTAGGATGTGACAATGGAAACCCAGAAATTAATACCTTGAATGCTATACTTTTTTAGAGTCTATGAATTAAGCCATTAGATGATTGATAGTTGGATAAGTAGATAAGTAGGAAGGTAATAGAGGATAGTTAGGGAGGATGGGAGAAATGTAGGGAGAGAAATGGAGGAAGGAAAGGAGCAGGGGAGGCATGGATGGAGAGAGGGAGGGAAGGAAGGAAGATAAATACAATTTTTTTTACTGTCTTACTATCTATTGAAAGGTTTTTGTTTTTTTAATTCCACATTGTTAGGTGCTACATTAAGCTGAGTTCTCCAGAGCAGCAAAACAAGTGACTGTTCCTTTAAAGCAGGCCCTTGGAAAAGTTTGTCTGTTCTGCAGTGACTGGATCCTGCATTTGGTCCATTGGTCTCGTACCACATTGCCTGCTGACCTCAGGGACCAGAGACTCCAACCTTGGAGTCATTTGACCTTGCATCCCCCAACTTATGGTCCTTCTGCTACTAACTACGAAGGCATGGATTCAGAGCCATCTTCTGCGCACGGGGAAAAGATGAGACTGACTAGTCCTATACAGAGTTAATGTCTGAAATTCAAAGAGCAGTTCTACTCTGCTCTAGTGTTGCTACGGGGAAGAAGCAACTCGGTGGTAGTGAGTTTGGCTTGCAGACTTTTTGAGTCCCATGTGTACTAACCATTTCACTTCCCTTAAAAATATCCATATTGTGTGTATTGTCTGTGAATTCTGTGTGACAGTTTCAATGGATTTTCAAACACAGAAAAGAAGTCAAGAGCGATGGACAGACATCCCATCATAAGAGGATCAAGAAGGTGGAGGGTGAGGCTATGTCTGGCTTCTCTTTTCTGAGAAGCCTCCTCGGTCAGATGTACAGTTGGATTCTCTCTTCTTAATAATGAATCTGGAGGAGTCAGACAATGCCCCAAAATTATTTCTTCAGGGCAGGAACATTAAAAGATCTTGGAAAAATTCCATTACCTTTCAATTCCTTTTGACCAGGAACTTATTGAACTACCATCCAGCTCCCTTGTATATGCAAGAAATGTAGATCCATATTGAACATGTAAGAAGTTTTCAAATGCTAGCTGTAAATAATAGCATATAATTTACAAAGAAGATGCATAATTATGTCCAAATTTGCCACTTTAAAAATACCTCTAAGGAGTTTGTATTTCCAGAATACCCTATTATTTTCTTTTCTTTTTTATTGTTTCATTAAATCTGCATGTCAATTAATATATTTATATTGCAATAATCTAATATAAATGCAAAGCATGTGCTGAGTGTCCTAACATGATTTCTCAACATGAATATAATTAGTAACTCATAGAGTGAACAAAAATGAATGAGTATGATTGAAATTGTAATTTCCAAATTAGCTTTCTGATGAGGATCTATAGACTAGAATTAAACTATTTTCTTTATCTTTCTTAAGCTCTACGTGTTTCACAAGGGTAAGTTAATATATGTTTTAAGCATTATTGATAATTTTTTTAAAAAAATCACTACTTTGATGGCAGTTGCTTCTATACCAAGCCTTAGAAAGCTTTTGCAATAATTTGTAATACTGAAAAGAGTTAACTTCAGAAACATTTCTCTGAAACTATTCTGCATTTTAGAAATAGCCTTTACATAGGCTTACATCGTTGAGGCTAACCGAGAAGAAAGATGTAGGGATTTCACTGTGTAAACATTGGCCAGTGGAAACCTATTGGGCAGTGGAACACTGTCAGGTGTGGTCATGGAGCTGAGCCCCTCAGGTGGGAAGGTATTCAAATGATGGTGTAAATTGCCTCCTCAAAATAGCGTGGATGGTGATGGCCTGAGTGGAGCAAAGATTTCAGGACCTTTATTTCTGATCAAAGTGAAAAGAAATAGCTGGAAACATCCATTAATAATCAAAATGTGGAATGTACAAAATGAAAATGTAAGAAAATCGAAGTCTACAACACTGAAATGGAATGCACAAATAGTTGAGGCATCGGTGAGTCAAAATGGACTGGTATTGGCCATTTTGATTCAGATAATCATATGATCTATGTCAGGAATGACCAATTAAAGAGGAATAGCATCACATTAATCTTCAAAAAGAACATTCTAAGAACTATCGTGAAATAAAATGCTGTCAATGATAGGCTAATATACAATGGAATCTGTTAATGTGGCTCTTCTGCCACCATCCCTTTTGTGTTGTACCTCTAGCCCTCCGTCTGTCTGTGATTATCACCCCATTGTGGAGGCCGTTCTCTGTCACAGTGATGGGCAAGAAGTGACACTAATGCATGAGAAGTATCCTGCGTCTCCACTTACTAGAGATCATGAGCCAAGTTACCACATTTTGCTTCTCTGAGAATACGGTGAGCTAAAAGACGAAACGCACACATCCATCAGAGCGATTTATCTGTCTATTAAGGGAGCTATCTTCCAAGCAGGGAGAGAGGTGATTCCCAGGAGCATCAGCTGAGCACCTTGGAAATCTCTAGGTGAAGTGACAGGGATAGCAGAAGCCATGTCATGGGGAGACCTGCCGCCAGGGAAAGGAGACCATGAGACAGAAGAAAAGTAACCCAAAGATTATGAGATTTTTTGAGGGAGAGCAGTGGGCAGGCTTCTTTGCCCATGGAGACAGAAGTCAAGGAACCATGTGACCAAGAGGCTGACACCAGGAAAAAAAAGTGGGCTGCTGGCTGAGAAGTGTTACTATGGACTAATGACTTGTATAATTAAGATTTTTTGATCCTGACTTGTAGTAAAAGGTTAATTTCCCTGTGTATATTCTGTTCATTCTATGTGATCATTTTAGTGGATTATCTGACCCAGCAGAGAGGTAGAGAGGCATCAGATGAACAGTCTGCATCAGAATAGTGTACAGATGGATGGAGGATGGAGGTAAGACTGACATCTGCCTCATGACAATAGGCCCTGCACTGGTGAAAGTTAGGAATTTCCAACTGAGATTTTCAACAAATAATACAATACTGAAACTACTTATGCCAAGAATTTTGGAAGACATCTACCTAGTCAACTAAACAAACAAACAAACAAACAAACCAATCTCTTGCCATTGAATAGATTCTGATTCATAATGACCCTATAAGACCGAGTAGAACTCTCTCTGTGGGTTTCAGAGACTATAGCTGTTTATGGGTGTAGAAAGGCTCACCTTTCTCCCACGGAGTTGCTGGTGGTTTCTAAC
>NW_022111369.1:27151762-27162737 GCF_000313985.2 Echinops telfairi | reverse complement strand
GTTAGTGTTCATTGTGTCTTCTCCTATTATGGACTTTCCCCTATAGGTCTTAACTCAAAGAACTCTTTTTTTTATGTGATTCAAAAATTATAATAGTGTAATTTCTGCTTAGATCCTTCTAGATTGCAACTTCCTTCATTGTGTTGAGATCTTCAAATACTGGCTAACTTCCAAATCATGTTCTTCTTATACTGAGGTATTTGTAATCAACATTATCAAAATTACTAGATAATTTGAGAGAAAAACTTTAAAATTTTATTATTTTTCTCTAAAACATGTTTTTATAATTGTGTAAAGTTATCATGATTCTTTATATTTAGCACTAGACTTGGATTCATGGTACTGATCAAGCATGCAATCATGCTAATGATAATTACTGGCAATTAAAATGTAAAAGTTAGAAACAGAATAAGTTTGAGTAATTAGAAATCAGTAATAAGGTTTTGGTGATAGACACAAAGCTGGAGCTCATGTGATAGAATTTTGGAAGACTAATGACTTCTTTATTGTAGACATTTTTTTCAACAATATGAATGGTGACTATGCACATGAACCTCATCAGATAGGATATATTGGAACCCAAATGAATACATTCATGGGAAGAGACACTGGAGAAGTTCAGGATCATCGTGTCCTGTCCCATAGGTTTCTGGCAGAGCAAATTCATTTTCCTTTGTTGTTGTGGCACTGAGGAATAGGTACTGAGTTGCTAATCACACCTTGACAGTGCAAAGGCACTCATCCTTCTGCGGGAGAGAGATGAGGCTGTCTGTTTTCGTTATGTTGTACAGTCTTGAAACCTCACGACAGTTGGAATCAGCTAGATGTCGGTGGGTTGGCTTTGTGTTCATTGTACTCTGGAGGGAAAGCTTGAGAAGTACAGTGGTAATAGAGCCAGTATCACTTAAAGAGAGGCAAATTTGTGTTTAGAATTTTTTTAATGGTTAATATTTTCTAGCATTTGAAGTGTCCATGATTTCATAATGTTTACAAGTCGGACCAATACTTATTAGAAATCATTAGAAAAGGACTTCTCCATATACTAAAACACACATTTGTTTATTACCATAAAGAAAAACTAGAACAGCAAGGTCATAAATTCTCATTGGCTAATAACGATGACATTGACCCATCTTACCATTTTAATTGACTCAGTAGTCAGATTTTGTGAAATATACATAGGGAATTTTGACTATGTTAAAAGAAACCAAGCATTACTACATTGCCATATTTTCATTTTATAAAAATAGGAAAATAATACTTCTAAAATCAATGTTAGTGTTATGGGAATTGTGTCAGTGATACTTAGAATTAATATTTGTTTTCAATATTAAACTACACATATTTGTACAATTATATTATAGACTTGCTTATTTGTTTTGTTGTCATCTTGGTAGCACTCACATTATTTCCAGTTGTTACTGGTTCTGCAGCAACAAATTTCAGCTTTGGCAATGCATGGGGAATTAGAAGCCATTACAATAAATAAATACCTTAATGAGATTCTGCACTAGATTTGGCACAAGTCAACTGCTTTCAATTGCTTGATTTTTTTTGAAAGCAACCTAATCAACAGCTTTATCTAGATAGAGTATTTTTGGTTATAAAAATGAGATATTGGACACTAGAATAAGCTACATTCCTCAGAAAATATATTTTAGAATATATTGTCTAAAAATGTATCAAGACTTCCATTTGCTAATTCATGTCATCAAAACTCAAAGGTTATAAATTAGTGTTCTGAGCAATTCAAATATTTAAAATGTACTATTTTGAGGCAGAAGCTGAAATTCTGTTGGTATGAGATAATCTCTATAGCTATAACATTTATGTTATTTTAATAGAGATTTGTGGGTTACCAGCCCCCACAATTGAACAGATCCAAGGGGCTGTTGGGTACTTGAGGGGTAAAACTAAAGAGACATCAGACAAGGTAAGGCATGTGATTGCTCACTTCAGGACCATCATGACTCCAGTAGCCAGATCAATGCAGAAAGAATATATTTCCAACCAAGGCTCAGGGGGTGCACAAGTCCCCTAAATTACAGGTAACCCATGCGTAACAGGAAGGGGTTGTACAATAAGCATATGCGTAACAGGAGAGGGATGAGCTAGGGGTATACACACAATAGGAAGGGGAGGCCCTAGAGCAACGGTTCTCAACCTGTGGATTGCAACCCCTTTGGGGGTCGAACGACCCTTTCACAAGAGGTTGTCTAAGATCATCTGAAAACACATATTTCCGATGGTCTTAGGAACTGACACCCTGCTCCCCTATCCATCTCCAGGTGGGTGCGCCCACATGCAGGTACACCCACATATGAGTACCCGGCATGAAGACTGTTACCCATGCTGCACCATGCTCAAGAAAAATCTCATTTATTTGTAATTAGAAATAAATATTTCACAATAGATAATTACATATTGTTATTGTGATTAATATGCTTTAATTATGTTCAATTTGTAACAATGAAAATACATCCTGCATATCAGATATTTACATGACAATTCATAACAGTAGCAAAATTACAATTATGAAGTAGCAACAAAAATAATGTTATGGTTGGGGGTCACCACAACATGAGGCTCTGTATTAAAGGGTCATGGCATTAGGAAGGTTGAGAACCACTGCACTAGAGGCATACATGTGACACGAAGACAGACACATACCAAGATAGGTGGCTTCTAGAGTCAAGATGGTAGCCTAACCTTGGTCGTCCCTGAGTTGACTTGGCCTTAGGTGTCTTTGGGCTCACCTTCAGGGGAACCATCCATCATGCTTATCAGAAGGGAGTGAGTTCTACTTAGGCTGGGACAGACTATAGTGTCTGATTGCTCCAGATGGCTGATAATCTTCAGGCAGATAACCTTTAAGCAGTTGGCCTCTGAGTGTATCGTCACTGATGATGTGTTAGCCTATATTTGGGGGGGACAACTTGGGGAATAACTTTTCTGCTTCTCACAGAGATTTCCACATATAATGAGAGGAACAATTAAAGAAATTGGTGTGGTTGTGTGTATATATATGTATGTGTTTATACACCCATACACATAATACTATGTGCATTAAATTCAAAAAAGAGCATTGCCATGAGATTGATTCAGACTCATTGTGATCCTGTATGAGTATCAGAGGCTATAAATCTTTACAGGTTAGAAAACCTCATTTTTCTCCCATGGATCAGCTGGTAGCTTTGAATGGGTGACTGAACTGCTGATCTTGCAGCCCAAATTCATAATCCACTATTTCATCAGGGCTACTTAGCATGTGAATTAAGGGAGTAAATATGCCACCTAGTTCTATACTATACACAATGTAGGAATTTACTCTTTATCATGTCTCCCAGTCTCCCTTTGAATATTCCACAAGAAATAAACCTAAAGGAATATCTTCACATTATTGAAGAGCTTGAATTGCTAGACAAGGAAATGCATATGGACAGTTTTGAGTCTGTATTTTATGAGTACATGGCTATAATCTCAATGATGAAACACACCTGGGTCAGAATGTTTTCGAGGAAAAGAAACATCTCTCCCCAGAGCATGCGAAAAGATGGCGAAAGCTAAATAATTGTGAGGTAGCTAGATTTAGGGACAAGGGGGATTGTCTCTTCCATGCCTGTGGAGGCCCCCATAGAGGAGGTTGGAAAGAAATCAGACAGCAATTGGACACCTTTGAGAGACCCAAAGTGAGCGTGCATGGACTAGAATCTCCTAGGCCGAGGTAAAACCAGTATCTTGGGCACACCAACACCGTAGACACATCACACAGGTGGGCCGGAACTCAGTTAATCAGTTCAACCAATATCTTCATCCTTCTTCAACTCTCCCAGCCAGGGGGCGGGATAGAATAAAGGCAGGAAGCACAGCCCTGCACGCCCTCTTGGCACCCCGTCTTGGCCTGATGCCAGTCTCCTTTGCTCTGTCCTCATTCAGGGCATGCTGTACGGAGGGCCTCTAGCTTGCGGGGTGCTCACACACCCACGTGCCCCCTCTGGGCCTACTTGGGGCCCACAAGCACTTGGGCTCTTAAGCCCTTGCTCATTTGCTTCTCTTGGGCTCTTGACTCTGGTCCCCAGGGATTTCCCAGTTGCACACATGTGGGTGCTCTTCTTCACGTGGTTGTCCGTGCCCCAAGGTGAACCCCAGTGCGGCTTCCACACAGCTTGGCACACTTTCCAGAAATAGTGTGTACCCTTTTGAGACTCTACATCTGAAAATTTTCCATTCCTTCATAAAAATTCACTTGGATTACAAAACATGCTTAGGCATGAATTCTTTTCAGCATCGAAGCAAACAACTGAAGTAGCACACGCTCCAGAAACATAACATAATCTGGAAAAGTTTTGAAATCTAAAGTTTTATTTTAGATGAGTGAAAGGTGGTGGGTATTTCTAAATTAAGTGTAACTGGAATATTGTGTATAGCAGGGAAATAATGTCTTGATTAATATAATGAGTTTTCCTTTGAAATATCACAGAAAGACGAAACTTCAGATGAATGAAGGATACCAATTGAGCTGTTTCTCAATTTTAGGTTGATGGCAATTATTTTCTGCATCTGGTTTTGGACACATGGGTCTTAATATTGCTCCCAGAACCCTAATGGTTATACTATGTAGCAGTGTTGAAAATACCTGAACCAAAAAAATGTGACTTAGTTTTGCCTGGAGACATAGGCAGTTAAGGAGTTAAAGGGAGAGAAAAAATCTGGAAATGTATAAATATTATCAGAAATCTTGTGATTTTAGCATTTGTTTGGGAGTTTTACACAAAAAACAAACTACTGAAAACTAAGGAGAACAATGCTATGCTGACACAGATGCAATCAGGCTGAGCTGGACTCAACGTGATTGGACTGGACTGAACTAGCCCTTCATATATTAATCTCTCACTGTCCAAGTAGCGTAATGTGCTTCCAGCAGACTCTGCCATTGAGTCAATTCTGACTCATACGGGCCCTATGGAACAGAGGAGAACTGCCCCTGTGGGTCTGCAAGGACATAGAACTTTAACACAGCAGAAAACCTGCTATTTCTTCCTCTGAGTGGCTGCGGGTTGGAATTGAGACCTGGTGGGTGGTAACCCTCCATACAACCAACTACCACCACCAGGGCTACAGAGAATGTCTTGGCCCTGAGATTTTTACACCTAGTTTCATCTTAAAATATAAATGATCTTTAGGAGCATATGGCATGTGATGTTAAGTGCTCTTTTATTAATCAAAAGATCAGAGGTTCAAAACCACCAGGTGAGTAAACATCACAGCCAAGGGAATGGGGTCATTCTACCCTGTCCTACAGGGCTATTGGGTCTATGGATTGACTCACCAGTACCCAATGACAAGAACAAGAAATTCTGTTGTATCATCAGTGGATGGATCCTTGCCACGTTCTTCCTATTGTTACCTGTGGAGCCTCAGAGGTTTAATCCAGTCTCTCCAGGCCTCAATTCTTGCCCATACATGAGAAAGATTTCGGGCAAGAGAAAAACTTGGATAGTTTAAAGCCCGGGTAAAATGTAAAGCTGGGCCTTATATGCAGCTAATGGCAGACTTCCCATCCAAGGCTGACTTTCTGGTGGGTCTCTGCTATTGGCTGGCCCTCTGTTGTATCCCTCCTCTGTTCAGGTATGAGTTTTCTGGCACTCAGGCCCCTGGACTTCATGCTGTGCTCTTTTCTCAGACTCCAAACTCAAGCCATTAAGTTATTATAGGGGTTATTTGAAACTTCTGTCTTTCTTACCCCGTCTATTGCATTAGCTCTGCTATCTCAACTCCTCCATTGATTAGAAAATGTGCTTTATTCTGCTCTTCACCATCCTTTGTGCTGGAAGGGGGTGTGTGAAAGCTTGTCTCCCCAGACCTCTCTTTTGTGTTTAAAATTTTGGCCAGTTCCCTTCCATTTATCACCTCTTCCCTCCTCCCCTCCCCAGTATCTGACTAGCTAATGCTACCACTGATCAAAATCATTATTGATTATTTATTCTATAATGTAGTGTAAAAGAATGCTTGATGGTGGAGAGGAGAGGGCAGTTTTCCAAGTTCCTGACAGACAAATACAGCTATAAGATATATAAACACCACCCTGCCGGTGATCTGAACTCTATACTCTATCGACATCAGTGATATGAATCATACTCTTTGGGTCAAAATGTACCATGCATTAATAAATACATATTCTTCTTAAAATATGGTCTACATAGCCAATCACAATATTTCAAGCTCCATTTGGCCGTCCCGGGAATTGAGATTTACCTTTCTTAATCTGGGTATTATACAGTTCTTAGCACTGCCAAAGATTTCATTAGCACTTCTGCCAGCTGTGTCAGACTCCGTAATCATTTTGAACGTGCAAGAAACACTCTTCAGAGAGGTTTCAGGAAAGCACGTGCAGATTGCCTGGTTTTAGAATCAGATGGAGAACTTCCTACAGGTCACAGTTCTTAGACCCAGAGGTGCTGAATGATCATTTCTGTGGCTAGCATCCAAGAATTTACAAGTTACAGTAGGATTCTGAGGTCTTTCCTTTACATCATAAATTTGAAGCAAGGCTTTACGTTCCCCTGGATAGAATCCAGTTGACCCCCAACCATTAAGACGCTAACTGAAAGGTTGGGTCTGTGAACCCACCCAGTGGCTCCAAGGGCGAAAGGAGACTGCTCCGGCAATCTGCTGCAGTGGAGGCTACAGTCGGAGTGCCTTAGAAGGCCGTTCTACTCTGTCACATAGGGTCACGAAGTAAAAATCCAATCAACGACACTTAACAACACTCGCATGTTCCATGGGGAACACCGCCGGGGATGTCTGGAAGTGTGTAGATTTGGGATGAATTGGGCATTTGTGGAGAACAGCAGGAAGGTTAATGAGAAGTGCACTTACGGGTGAGTCCGTGAGGAGGGAATGGACGGACTGACGCAGAAAGAACAAATGAGAAGAAATCGAGGGCCTTTTCATGGAGTCAGAAACTATTCCGCCATCGAAAACACGTGTGAAGCAGATAGCGTGTCACAGAGAACCAGAAACCCGTAAGAGATAGAAGCTGGTGTAGAAGGGCAGGGGGAACGCAAATCGCTCAAGAAATTCTCGCTGCAGATGGCTGATGGTGTTGTAGAAAACCTCATTGTCAAGAATCCAATTATGTCTAACCGTTCTCAGCTGGATTCCCAATGTTTTGCAGTTTTACTATGAATCAAGATTAGTTCCAATTCCTATGCCAGAGCTGTGATGTTATCTTTTAAAAATTCTAACATTTCACTATTTCCCCACACTCTAGATTCGTGTTCCTTAAACTGGAGTGTGATCACATCACAATACAGCTGCAGAATCTCTATCTCTGGTCTCAGGGTTGGTGAATTGAACTACTTCCTTAATCTTTTCTCTTTTTTTTTTTGGCTTAGATTCTGGAACAAAATCTTGACATTGAGTGTCGCCTGAGTGTCACCTGTTTCTCACCTACTGAAATCAGTTTGAGCTCGACTAGTCCCTGAGGCTGGTGCTGTCAGAGAGCCAGGGAGCTCTTAGTTAACACATCTACAGATCACTTGTTAGTTAGTGTCTTAATATATTGGTTGAACACCAAAATCTGGAGCATTCTTTTCTCCAGGCTCCACTGGTTAGAACTGCCCCAGGTCAACGTGGTTACGTACAACACTTAATTTCATTTTGAGGCTTGACTGCAGTGACTGAAGAAGTTATAATGAAAATAGATCTCAGGTAAAAATTTGCCACACATGTTGATAATTTTAACTGACCTTCAGAAACACTAGTAACCCCACAGTTTTTTGTGGGTCAAGGTCCAGAAAACATTACCATTACCTGAGGACTTTTTAAATGTTCCCACCTTTACATATGCAACCTTTGCATGTAAGATTGACTCAGTGTAGACACATCAAGGTTCCAGGGGCAGAATTCTGTTATTTCTTGGTCATTATGAGGTACACAGAAATATTAGGAATTGAATTTCAATTGTCAGGTTTTGGCACTCAACATATATATTGCCATCCAAGTTGAAGAGGTTCAGAATAGCTTCCACACTGAGACAGACTAGAAAGAAAGGGCGGTGATTTACTTCCAAGAAGTAGTCAATGAAAACCCTGTGGATCCCAGAATATTGTCTGAGATTTTGACTGACATACTTTGGATGCATTATCAGGACAGACTCGTCGCTAAAGAAGGATTCGTATTTAGGATTATGGAAGGGCAGCCAATGTGAGAGAAACTCCCAATGATGTAAATTAGCACAATTGCTGAACTCATAGACTCCTGTATACTTGTTTTGTTATACATGGTACTGCTATGAACTGAATCTGACTGTACTGAAACGAACAACAAAAATGATTAGCCAGTCTTTGGTATTTTATTAATCTGGGGTAATTTATGTGCTTGTACTGTAAACACCGCCAGACTATGTACTTGGACTATGTAATGTGTAAACACATGAGTGCATGCATCAGATCATACTCCCTTTGCGAGTATTTAAAATTAACTTATGCATACTATAATACATTCCTTGCTTTATGTAAACCTCACCTTGTTTTCGTTCCACATCTAGCGTTGTTTCTCATTCTCCTTCAGTGAGCCTTTTCCTTAGTGCATTAGTCATCTATCATGTCATTGAATAGCCATAGTACTTAGCGACACACCACTATATAGGCTCAACGTTTTAAGCTTCTCTACTCCTCAGTTCTTCTCCCACTCACAAGAAAGATTTCAGGTGGCAAGGACAAAACTCAGACTGGAGTCAGGGAAGAGGTTCGAACAGAAAGAGTGAGTTTCTTGTAGGGGATACTTTGGAAAAGAAGTCCGAGGCCTGGCAAAATGTAGCGTGGGACTATATAGTCTACAAATGCTGGGCCTCCCACCCTAGATTGGTTTTCTGGTGGGTCTTCTGCAAGCCTGTCCTCTTTCCAGGTATCTGCATCCCAACACCCTAGACTTCATGCTGTGCCCTTGTCTCAGACCCCAAACCCATGAGTCTACTCAGTCATTATGGTGGTAGTGTGAACATCTTGTCTGTCTCCACCCAGCCTTGTCACTATCTCCAGTCTTTTCTTATCTGCCCTTCACCTTCCTTTGTGCTAGAGAGGTATTTCCCTGCAAACCTGCCTTCACCTCTCCTTTGTGTTACAATTCCTGCCCGATTTCTACCCTCATCACTGTTTCTCCCCTTGCCAGCTTCTGTTATATAGATATAGATATAGATATTCTGCAGAAATGACTTAGATGTGTCTTCTGCTTAGAGTCTCAGAATCCTTTGATTAAAATATGGATATGTAAAGAAACACATCTATCCCCCAACCCCACTTTCTCCTTGACTAAGGACCACATCTGTACTAGAACTCTCTACCTATTCTGCTTCAGTGACCTGATTCATGCAGATGAAGTATGAAAGCTAGTCCTCCCACCATTCGGGCCCCAGATCTTCCAGAATGCCAATCCCTCTGGATTGCTGGCTAATAAGGTTCCTCTTTCAAATCCTGAAGACTGACACCTGGTCATTCCTGAGTCATGATTTTACTGTTAGAGTCAAAAGACAGACTTGTTTGGCAGTATTCAAGTTTTTGCAACTCTAGAACAGAGGCCTTCAGTTGCTTACGGGCCACTGGAATACTGAAAGGAAATGGACTACATCGATTCTCAGGTCTTAGTGGCCAACTCTAGTTCCTTGCACCTTGGGGTTCTCCAGCAGGATCATTTCTCACCCCCACCCAGAGTCAGCAAGAGAGACTAGAAATATGAGTGTTATAAACATATACAATGTAATCATGTAACCATGCAAGCATAATCATACCCATTCCAAGTATTGAAATAAGTCATCATTACCTTTACAAACTCAAGAAGAGATCACCTTTAGGCATGACTATGGGGAGACAGGAAGCTTGGGATCTAGCCTGAGCTTCTTACTCTAACTACTGAATGGCTGAGTCAATCTCACCATCACATATAACTTAATAGGAGCCCTGGGCTAAGACAAAAATTATTACTAGAGTCACAGAAAATGTTTGTAAATAAAAGTATCAAAACAGTGAAGCTAAGTGTTTGTCAGCGTAGCTTCTACCTAAGCCAGCACACTTCTGAGGATGGTGTTTCCACTGTCAATGTACTGCATCAAAGTGCAGAGTTATGCCGGGAAGACAGTCATCTAAGATATTCGTCCATATGATGAGCTTGCATATACTGGAATGTGGGCCCCAAAATCAACATCATTGCCTTTCCAGCTTACTCCTCTCTCCTGATGCTGTCTCACAAATGACATTTCTTCCGTACAATGCCTATGGATTACACACCTGAGATTGTAATCGAATTATCCCGGACTGCAGATCTATCTTGTCAAACATTTCTAATAAGCTTCTCAGTAATTTATAGAATTACTTGGCATTATGTATTTCCTCACACACCTCACTCACTGGAATCATTATGTTCCTTAACTGTCTTTTTCTACTTCTTCCTTTGAATGTAAACATCTTGAAAGTAAAAGTATTGTCCATCTTACTAATCATTGTATCATCAGTATATGTAACAATGGTTGGAATATAGTCATTTAGCAAATTAGTTGAGAGATGCCACTTGTGTCAAATATTACCGGTGTTATGTACATGATCTTATTAATTTTGACAAAAATATTCTGAGTTCTATTATTATTACCTTCACTCTTCTTTTCAATTTTAGGTAAATGAGCCAAGGAAACATATCCAAGGTCACATGTCAAGCAGAGCTGGAATGGAAATGAGGTCTCCTCATTAACGTTAAAGCATGATTTTTACCAATATACTATGAATCTACTTTCCTGTGATATGCATTTACTGCTCACATGTTCATGCCTTTGAGCATGGTGTTTCTTTTTTGTAGTAGCCTCTCTGATGCTTTCTTATTACACTGGGGTAGGATTAGAAGTCAGATAATCTATATTCACCGGACTATAGGTGTCTCTTCCATTTGTTCGACCACTCATATATTCTGTTTTCTCACTCAGATG
>NW_022111369.1:27141230-27151662 GCF_000313985.2 Echinops telfairi | reverse complement strand
GTAGGATTAGAAGTCAGATAATCTATATTCACCGGACTATAGGTGTCTCTTCCATTTGTTCGACCACTCATATATTCTGTTTTCTCACTCAGATGGTTATACCAAATGTCACTATTATCAAGAAATGTTTACTGCTTACCCAATATGTGCCAGACACAAAGCAAAGCAAAACATCTGACATCTTTTCCATCCTGCACTTTGACACATAATTTTCATCCGCAAATTTCATTGTACTTTACAATCATGAATTCCCCAAACATCCAAAGAGGTAAATGAATATTTATTATCTCCATTTTACAGATGCATAAAGTTAGACACAGACTAATTAAATGAGTCCTTCAAGGGCAGACAGTGAGTTGATTGGAAAATCAAGGTTAGCACCAAACATTCCAAATCCTGCCTTCAAGGCATAGCAGCTAGTGTCTCACATTGGTTTTCCTATACACAGTTGAAGATGTTAATTTTCAGTTTTCATGATATATCCTCCATTACTATTTGGACATTACCCAGTAGATTTCGTAGTAAATGGATATCCAGCCCTCAGTTATGCATGCGGTGTGTGTCTATTGGCTTCTGTGACAGATACAGAATTGAAACTGAAGAAAGATTTCAGTCCATTGTAATTATATCTTCCTGTAGAGATCTTGTAATTATGTTTGGAGATTTTTTTTCCAGTATATAATTTAAGGGCTTTTGTTTTGTAATGTAACTCTAGTTTAGCATATAGAAGTAAGCAGCTAATTATGCTGAGATTTCACAGGCAACACTTAGAATATAGTCAGAGTTATTATTACAAAATTATTTAAAGTTAAATTATTACTTACTGATATGAACTTACACCAAAACACATACCCTAGTAGCATAATTATCAAGAACTATATTCTTCAGTGTGCTGCCACTCAAATAGCGAATTGAAACTGCATATTCTCCAGTTAACTAGTGGCAATTGTGTAGACCCACAAAAGACACTTAGTTGAGATGTAACCTCTTGTATCTAGTTCTTAAAAAGATTTTGAATTTTCCTATTTTTTCTTAAATTTAAAAAATTCAAAAGTGATCTGAGAATAGATACCATGTGCCACCATTGTTGGTCATTCTCAGGGTAGATTCAGAGAACTTGCTAAAGCCAAATTGAAATGTAAAGGCACAGTTCGACTTCCATTGAGAGCTTTATTATAGGTACAATTGTTCAGATAATCTGGCAATGGTATAACTATAACTGAAAAGAAAATTGAAATACAAAAGATAATTTTGGCTAACTAGGGTTTCCTTTACATGTGCTCGTGCTATTTCAACCCTGACGAGCGTGTGTACCCAGAAAGGGAGTTTCTGTTAAAACTTGCCAAATCTTAGAAAGGCGTTAGATGAATTAAATCTTGGTCACAATAATGCATTTAATCCAGAACTTATCAACATTCTGCTGCATCAAGCCCCTGTAGGGAATTGGTTGTGACTGCTTCGGGGTATCAGAACAAGCATGCTGGACTATCTAACTTAAATGCAGCTTTCTAAAGCAGTTGCCCCATCAATAGTTAAATGAGAAGATGATGCTCCATTTATTCCTTATTTCTGGAGGCATTCAACCTATTTGCAAGTACCTGAGGATTTATATATATATACACTAGTGGATTCAGTGTAACTGGAAAATGTGGTTATTATGGATTCTTATTGAATAATTAGGGCAGGATAATATGACTTTCATTAATTGGCCTAACGCTTAACCTCTTTAATGATTGACCAGGTTCTCACCACAGAAAGTGTTATTCCGCTATGGAATGCCGTTTGGTGCAGTGAAGTGCTCATTACTAGTCAAAGTTTGGCAGTTCAACTGACAGCAACTAACCACAGCCATCTTTAGTCAATACAACTTTTTTTTTACTCGAAAATTTAGAAGATGAAAGGGGGAACTTATTGCAGTGATTGATGTATAAGCCCACCCCACTCCCTACCCCAGGGGGACAAACAACAGAAATATGGGTGAAGGGGAGGATGGTGTAAAATATGAAAACAAAAATAATTTTTAAATTATCAAAGGTTCATGAGAATGTGGGAGTCAGGGAGGGAGAGGATGAAAGAGTACTTGATACTAAGGGCTCGATTAGAAAGAAAATGTTTTGGAAATGATGATGGCAACACATGTACAAATGTGCTTAATACAATGGACATATGGATTCTTATAAGAGCTGTAAGCGCCTCCAATAAAATGATTTATTAAAATACTTTTTACAAATACAGAAATTTAACTAAGGTCATTTAGATTTATGTACAGTCATAAAAAATAATATAGAGCGGCTCCCTGTTCACTTTACTCAGTTTTCCTCAATGGTAGTATTTTGCAAAACAACATTACTAAATGATGTGTGTGTGTGTGTGTGTGTGTGTGTGTATTTGGTTCTTCACAGTGTTACCGCATTTGTAGCTTTATGTATCCAGCACCAGACTCGAGATGTGGGACAGTGCCATTATCATTAGCATCATTTGTGTCACAACAACATTTTCCCCTCCACCATTTTCCTGTCCACCTCCATTCCCAACCATCTGTTATCCATTTCTGAAATGTTGACATTTGAAAAGTGCCACATATTAATAAATTAAATCATGAATAAATTGATTAATAAATAAAATCACACATTATATCGTCTTTGGAGATTACCGTTTTTACAATGCATGCAATCTCATGAAGAGCCATCTAAATTACGTGTATCGATTTTCTCGTCCTCTTTATTACTGAGAAATGATCATTTTATGTTTGTACCAAGTTTTGTCTGAATCTTGAAAGACAACTGGACTGGTTCCAAATTTTTAATAGGCATAAATCTGTTATGAGCATTCAAGTTCAGATTGTTGTGTCAATATGTGCTTTCATTTTGTCAGCTGAATGGCCCAATCAGCAATTGCAGGGTAGTTTGGAGTATTTAATCTCCTATTTCTGCTATAGCAAATTATCACAAATTTGGAAGACTCAAACAATATATATTAGATATTTGACAGTTTTGTAGATTAGAAATCTCACTGGATTAAAATAGTGATGAGGGCTGTTTCCTTTTGCTTTGTTTTTCCTGAATTCTCTAGAGGAGAGGGGCTTCTTAACCTTGTCTAGCTTCTAGAGGTGATCAATTGTCTTTAGTTCATGTCCACTTTATCGTCAAACTTTCTTCAAATCTTAATATATTTTTAAGTTTAACATTTTCAAATACTAACAGTTTAAAACCTTAATATCCTTACATTTCAATCTTATATCTTTCCTCTATTTGCATTTCTCTGTTCTATCTCCTTTCTTCCTTTGGCTGCAGCTACTTTTATCACATCTTCTCTCTTTTGCTTCCCTCTTTTCCTAATAAGACCATTTTGAATACATTGGGACCAGCTGGATAATCCAGGATAATCTACCTATCACAAGATTTTAAATGTGTTTATATGTATAAAGTAGCATTTGCCATGTAAAGTACGGTACTACACTCGCAGGCACTGGGGGCTAGTTCAAGGACAGTTCTTGCAAGGGGGTCATTATTGTGCCTCCCCAACTCAACTCACTGCCACTGAGGTGTTTCTGACTCATTGTGATGCTGTAGGACAGAGCAGACCACCCCTGTGGGTTGTAAATCTTTATGGGAGTAGAAAGCCCATTCTTCTTCCAAAGAGTGGCAGGTGGTTTCAAAGTACTGACCTTATTGTTGTTAGTAGCCCAATCCTTAGCCTGTTAAGCCACCAGGGTCCCTCTTATGCCTACCACATATTGTAATTTTGTACATTGTCTTAATCGGATCTGTGGAACTGTTTTCTAGAGTTGTGATGTTAGGGTCCTTCTAGAAAGATCAGACTCATAGAGAAACCACGTATAAAACAATATGAAACTCAGTACATCCCTGTGTTACTCTCATAGTTGCTCTTATGTTTAAATTCATCGTTACAACTGTGATGTAACCCATCCTGTTGAGGCTCTTCCTCTTTTGTGCTGACCTCTACCTTAGGAATCGTGCATCCTTCTTTAGGATAGACTGATCCCTCCAATGGCATGCCCAAAGGACATGAAATGATGTCTTACCATTCTCAAATCCAAGGCTGTGCTTACTCCACAACAGATTTTGAATGCCTTGGTTTGAATGAATCTGCCATTTTACATCCCAATCACCACTGTATGAGTGCCCCAGCTTTCTGTATGCCTTGAAGCACCACATGTTGTCATCATGTGTCATTTACGGAATTTAAGTGATAGCTATTCTGCTAATGTGTGTAGTGACATCACATTGTCTGTTATTTTATATTCCCACAATGTCCAAAGGTGTTCAACATCTTGTTATGTCTTTATTTTTAATCTTTATATCATGCTTTAGTATAATTTTGGTTCATGTCTTTTGTTCATTTCTCATTTTTCCCGTTGAGTTTTCAAAATTGTTCATGTATCCTCCAAACCAATCCTTTATTGGCTATGTGCTTTCAAATATTTTTCCAGTCCTCTTCACATAATTTTTCACAGAGCAAAAGTTCATTTTAACTAGCTGTAGACATGTACTGAGTACATTATTCTCATTCTGAGAGTTATTGAAGTTATGTAGCAGTCTATAGAGAAAATTATAGATTATTCCGAAAATTATATTCAAAACATGTTGCTCTGCATTCATTAGAATCACATCTGATAGTCTATTTATGCTTGGGAATTATTACCTGTAGTAGGAATGATGGTGCTAGATTGTCTGCAACCCTTTTGCCACAAACTAGAGTTGCTATGTAATTCATCCTTACTAAACCAAATGAATGTAACCTTTAATAGTCTACATGACATTGAAGTCCGTGGAGATCTTGACCAAAAGCAATTTGAGGTGGGAAGTACTAACATAGGAAAGCCATTTGGCAGTAATCCATTTTCACAATTAATAACTATAGCTGCCATGCACTGCACACTCTGCTCATGTTGCTGACCTCATCTCAATGCTGATATTTCCGTGCCTTTAAGTTTATTCTTCTTCCTTAGTCTCGTCACCATCACCACATCACCAAGCTTACAGCCATTAGTTTGTTCATGCTGGTTCTGCTTCACACACTTTTACCTCGCTTATTATATTGTCCCAGAGCAACTTAATGCGCTCTCACGTTTAGACCTAAAGATGAAGGCCACTTAGGGAGATTCAGTATTTTCTCAAGATGCCGTAGATGGCTGGTGACTAAATGCGAACTGAAACACATTGGCTTCTGCTTCTTTCTGTAAAAACAGATGGCCAGTCTTCCTGAGTCGTACGCAGGTCATGAGTTTCCTAGCACTGCTGAATCACATCCCTCAAATTTATAAGGATTAGAACATGGAACTCACTTCAAGCCCCACCTCATTCTCTAAACTGGATTTTCAAATTAAGAATCCCAAAGGACTTTCATGTCTGAAAGTTCTAAGCACTATCATTTCTTATCTACCCTCCCTTCCCCACTCCGCCTCAGTTTCTGGTAGCACCAGGTATTACCTGGCTGGCAGTTGCTGAAATTTCAACCTTGGCTTCTCTGTGGAATTCTTCCCTCTGTGCTTCTTTCTCTTTTTATATGGACATTGGCCATAATATTAGATGTAGGCCCTAGCGTGACATTCTATTAACTAATTGTATTTCAAAAACCCTTTTTTTTCCAAATAAAGTCACATTTACAGAAACCAGGGCTTAGGATTTCAGGATATCTTTTGAGAAAACTTTATTTAAACTATAAAAAACATCAGCAATTATCTCACATGTTTTTTCAAAATACAGAAGCATTTTATAAATTAGAATGAATAATTTCCATATTGATGACCAAAGTATTATTCAAGTATATGAATAGGAGTAAAATAATATTTTGATGTTTTATATCTTCAAGATCTAATAGACCCAGTGGGATAAAGCAAGTATTTTAAACTATGAATCTAGAGGAATTTCTATTTTGATGGACCCTTTAGTGCCTTTTTAGGTACCCTGATGTTGTGGGTTAGGTATTGGGCTGCTAACTACAAGGTAGGCAGTTCAAACCCACCAGGCGCTCCATGGGAGAAAGATGAGGCTGCAACAATGTAGTTTCAGAAATGTGAAGGAGCAGTTTTCTTCAATCCTATGTCTTACAGAACTGCTTTGAGTTGGAATTTTCACCAAGGCAGTAGGTGGTAAAGTATTTGTATAGATGAACAGATGGGTAAACTAACCCATAACATATGAAGGGATCATTTATTTGTCAGTTGTTAAAATTAAGTAATTTACAAAAATCAATAGGCTTCAAATATATTTTGTTTTAATTTTTTGTTCTTGTAAATCAAATAACTACTTATAGTTACTTTTTATAAACCAAGTAATGTGTTCACTTAGAATCTCTAAAATATGCGTTCCAAATTATCACAGGTGTTCCAACATTATCAAAGGTGTTCCGACATTATCATACTGATATTTCTTTTTCTGCAGTGATCTGTGTCGGAGGAGTTCTTCGGTGGCACAGAGGTTGAAGGTTATTGGTTTGAGGCCGTCCAAAGTTGCTTCAGAAAACCAGTCCCAGCACGCTACTTTCCTGTGCTGTTTTAACCAAAGTGATGATCTGTTCTCATTGTGGCAATCTTGTGAAATATAAGGCCTTCTTGGAGTAAGAATATAATCTCTACAAATTGGTACATAAAGCCTAGGATTGGTTTAAAGGAATACTAAAAAAATTTTTTTTTAACTATTCATTCCCAAGAGATAGGCAGTCTACTTCTCTTTACTGTTGATAAATAGAGGACCAATTCAAGCTTAGATTTGGGCCTTTGGATCACATGGCATGATTTTGGTTGAACCAAAAAGGAAATAGACTATTTTAATTCCAAAAATTCCATTTACTTAAATTAAATTATTCACTTATTCCAAAATTAGAATCTGTGAATTGACTAAAAAGAGCATAAGACATTTTTTAAAAGAACACACTCTATTTTAATGAGGTTTTCTCATTGTCTGTAAAAGGATATTACACACAATTTTTCTATAGTTACTTGAAATCATCAGCAAAAATATGAAATTCTATTTACTTTTTATGTTATATGCTTTAACATAGGAACTTATGAATTATTTTTAAATATGTGATTTTTGCAGTAATTTATTTATTTTGTGATGATAAAAATGGGAAGTATGTAATCCATAAAAATGGTCTCTTTATTTATTAACTAAAATATATTCAGTTCTTACGAACACTATCAGAGTTTGGGCTTATTGTCAAAGCTTATTTCTGCTTGGCATCCATTTGCATTCATGGGTAAGATTGAATTCTGCATTGATTATTCTTTCTGCTTTTGCTTCTCCATTTGATTCTGACAAACTCCCTTGTCTTCTCCCTCTCCGATTGATAATAAATTCCTCCAGAAGACCTTCTATTGAAGAATAATTTATTTTATTATTTGAAATATATGAAAATATTTTATTGCATTTGGACATAAAATATCTACTATTTATCTTTTATTTAAGCTTTGTGAAAGCAGAGTTTCAACAAATCATCTTAAATGATTTATCACGGGAATTAGACCCTGAAGCTGGCACATAATAGGTGTGCCATCAGTATTTGGTGAATGTATGCATGAGTAAAATCATCACTGTCTGAGGCAGTGGTTCTCAACCTGCCTAACCCCGTGACCCTTTCACACAGTTCCTCATGTTGTGGTGACCCCCAACTATAACAGTATTTTTGCTGCTACGCTGTAACTGTAATTTTGCTACTTTTAAGAATTGGGCAACCCCTGTTCAACTCCCAGAGGGGTCGTGACCCACCAGTTGAGAACTACTGTCTAGAACAAATACTTATCATCAACCCCCTTAGTATGTGGTTAAAAATTAGAGAACATTCTTCAAAGGAAATTCTAGAATTCATTCTTTTTTACTTATTCTCTAGATTATTATTTTCTTTCTAGGTTTTCTTAAAATGTCAGTAGCTAGTGGGTATATCAAAGAGAATAAATTGGTGACTTAAAATACTCTTCCTTTTATTTGTAGCATCAGCTACCTGCCAAATAACTTTAATCACACACACAGACACACACACGCACACACATACCCCTCACAGCCATTGTATTGATTCTAACTCATAGCAACCTTATGAGACAAAGCGCACCTGCTTCTGAGGGTTCCTGAGACTGTAACTCTTTACAGCGCCAGTCTCGTCTTTCTCCCACTTAGCTGCCAGAGTTTAAATAGGCAACCGTGTGGTTTTGAACCCAATACTTAATCTACTGTGTCACCAGGTCTCCTTTAAAAAAGTAGAAAAAGAAACGCTAATACATAGCCCAAAGCCAGGTGATAGATGTATACTCATTGTGAAGGGAGCAAGCCCCCCAGAGGAAGTAACATTAGATGAATGCATCAGTGACACGGGTGTTTGGTTTCCTTTACTCATTTCATTTTTCAGTCTAAATCTAAAATAAACGGAGAACCAAATGTTCAGCTTCTGCTGACTATAATCATTTGAGAATGTCAAGTAGATGTTTCAATTCCTTGTGGCATACGTTTTTTTATTATTATTACTGATTTTGAAAATGTTTGCACATGGACAACTTCTGTTCCTTCTGATATTTCATAGCAATGCAGACCAGGACCAAAACCCCCGAAACAGTGAATGGTGCCCTGGAATACTCTTTTCTCATTTTATAATGTGGCTCCATGGACTTCATCTGGTCATGTCTTTTCAAATCAAGCACTATCACACAATTCTAGACATTACTCCCAAACTCATTGCCAGGAAGTTGATTCTGACACAGGACAGTGCTATATAGGATTTCCAAGGCTATACATCTTTACAGGAGTGCAGATCCTCATCGACCCCCTGCAGAGTGACTGGTGGATTTGAACCACTAACCTTGTGGTTGAAAACCCAAGACTTATTTGAAACCTCCACTTACATGATACAGTTCTGAAGGTGCTCCAACTATTATCATGTATTGGGAGGTACCAGCTGAATCTTTGCAGGTGGTGATGCACATTGAATGCTGACAGCACCAGTGGCACGTGCCCCAGAGCTTTGGAGTATGAGCTGTAGGAGAGGCAGAGGTTTCTGGCACAAAGGAACAATCTTAAACATAATGTAATCAGGCTTGCAAGTACTGGTTCCTTTTTGGAGGGCCCAAATTACCTTCAGGACTGCTAAGTATTGATTTGCTGTTATTTTCATGGAATATTTGCTTTTGACATTGCGTGATACCAAATGAAAGTCTTTGCCATAGAGACTTAGGGAACAGACATTGTGAGCTTGCTTAGAATTGTGCTGAGATATAAATGCACCTTTTCAGCCAATGTACGTTGTTGAAAACGCTTTGCCGTAAAGTTGTTCCTTGGGCTCAACAATTTTCATTCAGTTAGTGTTTAATCTTAGGGGGAAAAAATTTTAAATGACATCTGTTGTGCTAATGATAATGATTTTGCATATGAGTGTTTTTATATAGAATATATCCATTGCAACTATCTTACAAAAAATGCAGAATACATTTTTCATGACTGATAAATCAGAAAAAATGCAAATGATGGTATAGTTTGAAAGCACTTAAAATTTAGTGGTAATACTTTATTGCTAAAATATTAGTAAAATAATAAGAAATTGGTTCTTTTCTTCCCATTGTTAGAAATGTGCAAAATCTAATATGTATCTGGATTCTTTTTGTCTTTGTAATGCATCTTGACTTAATGATAATTACATAGTTTCAGCTTCCTAAATTTCCCACTGAAATGTAATGTTCAGCTATATCTACTTAAATACCTTTACTAGATTCATCTTGTCCCTTTGTTTGGGGAATATTTGTGTAGGAAATTCTTGGATTAATCAAAGATGCCAGGAATCTATACTGACAGCATTTAAAATAATAATTTCTGAATTATGATCATTTTAAATGGCTTTGGCCATGTACCATGATAACAACTAAGTAATATGTCTACTTTTAACAAATCCAAGGCTTTTATATAGTTGTACTCTATTAGTTTTAGACAAAATTCTGCATTTGATACTACATTATTTTGCAGTTTTAACATGAGAATATTTTGAATCAAATACTATTCTAAAAGTCTTTTAGGTAAAAGATAAAATATATTTTTTTTAAATCTTGAAATCATATAAACATTTTCACTATGCAATTAAGAGGGTATGCAAAAATTTATTTTGGTCAGTATAATGACTTCTTATTGAAGTGTCTGTTGAATAAAAAAATGTTTTATTAGGCTTAGAAATTTTCCCAAAAGAGCATATGAATGTTATTTTCTGTCTTAATGTTGAACTTCAGGCCAGAAGGTGTTAGAAATATATAATCTGTTTTTGTTGTTGTTCTTTAAAAGCATGGTAGGTTTCCATTTAGTGCTCTTTTTTTAAATCATTTTATTGAGGGCTCATACAACACTTATCACAATCCATACATCCATCCATTGTGTCAAGCACATTTGTACATATGTTGCCATCATCATTCTCAAAACATTTGCTTTTTACTTGAGCC
>NW_022111369.1:27122793-27140850 GCF_000313985.2 Echinops telfairi | reverse complement strand
GAACTAGAGGAAAGTTGTATGTTTCATCGTTGCTACACTGCACCCTGACTGGCTCGTTTCCTCTCCGTGATCCTTCTGTAAGGGGATGTCCAGTTGCCTACAGATGGGCTTTGGGTTCCCACTCAGCACCCCCCATCATTCACAATGATATGATATTTTTGTTCTTTGATGCCTGATACCTGATCCCATCAACATCTCGTGATCACACAGGCTGGTGTCCTTTTTCCATGTGGGCTTTGTTGCTTCTGAGCTAGAGGACCTCTTGTTTATCTGACAAATATGATCCCAATGAATAAAACTTCAACAGGATCTTTCAAGCACTTAAAATCTGTACTTGTGGAAGTTCTTCAAACATTCCTAGATTTCTATGTTTCAGCACTGCTGATTTTACACGTGAGTAAAAGCTCTTATGTTTTAACCTCTTACTTATTACTGAGATAATACTTAGTATTATCCAGTGGTGATATTTCTAAGTTATTTACACCTTTATTCTTGTTGACGAAATGACACAAGGTCATTGACAAACTCTTTGGGGTCTTGGCCTCTGATGTCCCCTTGTTCTATATTATCTTGAGGGGAATTGGAAGCACATTCATGTCTTCTTTCACCAACTAGGAGGAATACTTAAAGACAGGAGCATACCGGGTGTATTACTCTGGATTGACTAGAGAAACAAATCCAGGGACAATCATATGTGTGTAAGGAAAAACTTTATATCAAAGAGCAATTGTATATTGAGAAAACATCCCAGCCCAGTCCATATCAAGTCCATTAAGTCCGATATTACCCCATATGTCCAATACTAGTCCATAAATTCCTCTTCAGACTCACACTGCACATGCAATAATGCTGAATGCAGGAAGATCACAGGCCAGCTGGTGGAAAGTCTTGTGGATCCAGTGGTGGTGGGCGCATCTCAGCCCTGGTGTGGGTCTCCACATGGCTCCTCTAGATCCAGGGTTCTGGCTGCCATCAGCATAGCTCCAAGTGGCTTGTCAACAGGAATGTGAAGCAGAGAGACGGTGGCCACCTCCCAGAGGAAGACTGGGGTTCCAGAATCCTTAGGAGAAGGCCATGCCCACACAGAGGCACTATTAGCTATGACCTGATTGACAGGCTAGACTCCACCCTTAACCTCAAGGTGACAGGAGAGTATGTAACTGCCACACTGGGAAAAGGAAAGAGGAGGGCCTTGATGATCCCCTTCAAATTCAGCCAGAACCTCTTGCATCTGGCGTCATTTGCATGCTATAGAGGAAAAGAACCCCAAATTCAAATAGATCAATTTTAATATTCAGTAAATCTTAAAATTGAAAAAAAAACCATCTGGTAGAAGGAGATGATCAACATGATGCAGTAAGGATCCAGTGTACCATCATCCAAAGCCACGTGGCTACATAAGCAGGACTTGGAAAACAAAAACAAAAATTGTCACAAGATCACGATTGATAGGGGATAGTTCAGCACACTTGCAGACTGGACTACAGAAACAGGAACAGGATTGGAATATGAACATTATCGCAGAGAAATTTAACAGATTGTTTCTGAAACCCTCTGACCATCTTGGTCAGGACATGACTCATAGTCATTAGACTCTAATTTTCCAGAAGGGAATGCCCAGGGAAGTCCCTGAGCCTGAGACTAACTCTCCCTAAACTGGCTAAGGGAATCACAGCAATCCATTTTTAAACACACTCAGGGCAAAGATTTTCCCATCATCATCCAGTGGTCTGATTGTCAATCCAACTCGATGGAAGTTGAATCTATGTAGAGACTTGTGACAGTTATATTACCTGTCAACTTGCAAAGGGGTGGAGTCTAGCCTGTCTATCAGGTCACAGCCAATGAGCTCTCTGTGTGGGTATGGCCTTCTTCAGAGAATTCTAGGAACTCCTGTCTACTTCCCTGATGGCAAGACAAACTCTCTTCCTTGAGGCATTCCTGTTGACAATCCACATGGAGTTATGCTGATGTAGCCAGAGCCCTAAAGCTGGAGGAGCCACGTGGAGACCAAAGGCAGTGCAGAGATGCTGCCACAACCACTAGATCCACAGGACTTTCCACCCACTGGCCTGTGATCTTCCTGCATTTGGTGTCTTTGCATATGTGCTAAGAGTCTGAAGAGGAATTTAGAGACTGGTTTTGGACATATGGGTAATATCGGACTTATGGACTTGATCCGGACTGGGCTGGGACAATTGCTCTTTGATATAAAGCTATTTCTTTTTTTTTAATCGTTTGATTAGGGGCTCATACAACTCTTATCACAATCCATACATACATCAATTGTGTAAAGCACATTTGTACATTCATTGCCCTCATCATTCTCAAAACATTTGCTCTCCACTTAAGCCCCTGGCATTAGGTCCTCATTTTTCCCCTCCCTCCCCGTTACCCCCTCCCTCATGAGCCCTTGATAATTTATAAATTATTATTTTGTCATATCTTGCCCTGTCCAACATCTCCCTTCACCCACTTTTCTGTTGTCGTCCCCCAGGGAGGGGGTCACATCTAGTTCCTTGTAATCGGTTCCCTCTTTCCATCTATCCATGGTAGATTATCCATCTACCCTCCCAGTATCACCAGTCACACTGCTGGTCCTGAAAAGCTATTTCTTGTACACATATGAGTGTCTATGAATTTGTTTCTCTAGTCTACCCAGACTAACACAAGGCTCAAAATGGATTTAGGGCTTCACTGTAAACTTCTGCAACCTTCATGCTCAGAATTTAGGCTATTATGCTAAAGCAAATGCACACCTTCAAGTCACTTCTGACTGTGGTCCTACAGGACAGAGGAGAACTGCCTCTGAGGTTCTGTGCCTCTAAATCTTTACAGGAATAGAAAGCCTCATCTTTTCTCCATGGATCATGGAGTGGCTGGCCGGTGGTTTTGAACTGCTGACCTTGTGGTTAACAATCCAATACATAAACCACAAAAGTACCAAAGCTCCTAAGATCTAATACAGTGTGCATAAACTCAGGAAATTCACAAGGACATAATTTTCTTGTCCAACTTTATCCATGTTATGAATCATTAACCCTCAACCTATTTTGTGCTGACTTATGGCAACAGAAGGCGCCCTGCTAGCATAGTAGGTTAAAGGTCGGGCTGCTTATTGCAAGGTCAGCAGTTCAAAGCCACCAGCTTTTCTGCAAAGGATGAAGCTGTCTGTTCCCATGAAGATCTACAGTCTCAAAAATGCTGAGGAGCAGATCTACTTCAGTGAAAAATGTGGTTCAGCATATTAAGACCATTCTCTGTTTTATAATATTTTGCATATCACAAAGCATATTTACAAATGCACACATTATTAACATTGATTTTGCTAAACAATTCTGCGGTAGGCATGAGCTTCAGATTATTTAAGGAATAAGCACTCCTCAGGCCTGCTTTCAGCCTTTTTAAAACTAGTTTTATTGGCATATAATTCACATATCACACATTTTAATAGTCCAGTCATATTAAGAATAGTTGTATAATCATAACCAAATCTATTTCAGAGCATTGTTTCCTTCCTCATACTCATTGTTCTTAGCTCCCTCTTGTCACATACCCCCGCTCCCCTACGATGCCCCTAGGTAATTATTCATCTAGATTCTGTCTTTATGGATTGACCTATCCTGGATTTCATATACAGAAAGTCATATAAACCAAAAACAACAATGACCAAAGAGATAGAAACTTCAATTGAAAAGAGAGCAGAAAATATTAAAAACGGACACAACTTTAAAATGGGTCAAAGGGTGATCAAAGGATAAAGTGTTAGGATTTAGCCTAACTACGTCTGTCATCATGGACTTCACCATGATGCTTTCTGTGACAGCAAGACTGTGGACATCCCTGGACATCTGTGGTCAGAGGGAAATCAATTTGGGCTCAAGCCTTGTGGGGACCCTGTAAATGGATTGGTGGCTTCCTTTGTCATGGATAGCCTTCTGTAAACTGGCTGTTCATCGTTTAATCTCTGCTAGTGTTCTCTGCTTCAGATTTGGATTTTTACTCTTTTCAATCTTTGGATCACACAGGCTGGTATGCTTCTTCCATGTGGATTTAGTTGACACCTCACTTAGATGGCTGCTTGTTTGAAGACAAGCCTTTAAGACCCCAAATATTATTCTTTCTGATAGTTGGGCATCCTGAGATCTTTGTAAAAGACGATTATAAAGAATCCTCCTTTAAAAAGGATAAAGAAGGGTTTATCATTTGAGTTTCCCGCCAAGCTTTTAAGTAAATAGCCCCAGGCCACAAGCATATCAACGTGGGAAGAAAAATGGAGTCATATTAATATGATGTAAAGTAGTTGAAACAAAACAATTGTATGACACTCATTCCTACCTGTGTTAGTCCAGATAGACTAGAGAAACAAATCCAGGGACACTCACATATGTATAGGAAAGAACTTTATATCAAAGGGTAATTGTATATCAAGAAAACAGCCCAGCCCAATTCCGATCAAGTCCCTAAGTCCAGCATTACTCCATATGTAGGATACCAGTTCTTAAATTCCTCTTCAGACCTGCATAGCTCCACCTACAAGGCGGCACCACCAGGCTGTGACCTGATTGACAGACTAGACTCCACCCCTAGACTTATTTATGAGGTTGGCATGAAATTATGTAACCACCACGGTACCCTACTCCAGAACTACTACACACCAACAGGCCTTTCTGGCATTATGGTTTATCCAAAGCTACCTACCACAGCTACTTATCTGTCCTGTGACATTCTTCTCTTTATTTTCGCACTCCCTCGGGGCGGGTTCTGTGACTAAGAGGTTGTGACTCCACTGTGAAATCTGTGCTGCCCTTGGGTGGGGGGTCGGGGTTGAAGGGTGGGGAATAGGCATATAGCACAGTCTCATCACACTAGATTTTAAGAAACAGCAAAGATGTCAGAACTTGCATGAGATTTTGGGACAAAGTGTTTAGTAAACTTGATTTTTTTTTTCATCACTTGTATCTGCTGGGTATGAGAGAAGACTTTTCATGCTTTTATCTACTATTTATGATCTATTTCAATCCTCAGAAATACTCAGCTATAGCTCTTTTTTATGTGGACTAAAGCAGTCAAATATCATGTGAAAATAATAAAACAATATTCATAAAGACCAGTTATGAATAGTTGATGAAAACATAAGCGACATCTACTTTTGTATCAGTGACTTATTGTTTCTTCTATCCTTTGAGTAGCCCTGGTAGTAGGGTGAGCTGCTCATTGAATTCCCTGGACGGCTAACCATAAGGGCAGCAGTTGGCAACCAGAGGTAGCTCCATGGGGGAAACCTGAGGCTTTCTGCTCCCAAAAGATTTACAGCGTCTGAAACCCAAAGGGTTTCTGCTACGTTCTACGAGGTTGCTCTGGGTACAAATGGCCCTGAGGACAGCGAGTTTGTGTTTGTTGGGTGTTGGTTTTTGTTTTTGTCTTTATTTTGCCCCTGTTCTTTCAACTGTGTCTAATCAGGTTTACTGACCTACTTCTTCTGTCCACCACCACTTTCCCAGCTCCTAATTTGTGTTTTTCCTTTTTTTAATCTGCCTTGTTGTTTAAACATTCTTACATTCCATAAACATTTGTATTCTATAAACATTAAGAATCATATTTCCTAATGAAAGAAGTACTAAATACTGAAGTACTTACTAAGTACTGAGTATGAAACCACTAAGCTCATTTAAAATCCCTTACCTGAGACAGTTATATTTATTCACTGCCTAATTTTCTTGATTTTTTAATCAATAGAGTCTCATTTTTGACAACTTCAAAAAAAAGTACACATCTATTTAGAAATACCTTTACTTCTCTTAGAATCCTGAATTGAAGGTTAATTCACTGGAAACTGCCATTGGGTCATTTCTGACTTTTAGTGACTCTATAGGGCAGGTTAAAACTGCCTATGCAGGTTTCAGAGACTACAAATATTTATAGGAGTAGAGAGGCTGGATGTTTTGAACTGCTGTCCTTGCAGTTAGAAGCCCACTATATAAGCCACTAAGCTACCGGGGCTCCTTGAATTGGAGATTAAAAGCCAAACATTTAACATGATCCCAACAGCTTAACAGCAACTGCAAACAACAATCATTACTTAATTTAAACTACATGTATACTGATACATGTTCTTACTGTACTACAAATTATGGAGTGTCACACAAAGATAATTAAATTATAATCACTGTAATTCTAGAAGGTGGTAATATTTGCTGCAGAAACGATAAAATATAGAGGTAAACACATAGATTTTCTCAGTACCTATTGTGTGGATAAACTACTCTTGAAAGTATTTTATCTATCCTATTACAGAAAAATGTACAGTGTAAATGAAAGCATTTTGGCCTAAATATAACATTTTCTGAGGATGAATATTAGTCTGTACTTGGTAATCTGTTTATCTGTTATTGTTCAAGACTTCAATTTACTTTATAATAATAGGGCAGAAAATTACATGAAATTTAAAAATATCTAGTGATATTCAACTTAATTGCAAGCTATATAAGCAAAGTGCAGTTTCCTCTATAATATACTTGATGCTATACTTGATGTCAGGTGACCTTGACTCATGTCTAATTCATTGTGGCCAGACTGTTTGTACTGTCTTGTCCAGTCCTGCGCCATCTTCACAAGCATTGTGATATCTGCGCTCATTGTTGAAGTCGTGTGTCAATCTTTCTTCCTTAGGTTCTTTCTCTTTTTCTCTAACCATTGATGTTGCCAAACCTGACATCCCTCTCCAGAGTCTGGCCCACCTAACTGCATGAGACAAAGGACACACGGCCCAGTATGACATCCTCCCTGCTAAGGAGCATGCTGGCTGTACTCCTTCCAAGACAGAGAGCATGTTCCATAAGAAAAAGATAATAATAACACCTATTACACATTTTTATTTTAACATGTGCTTTTAAAATATTTTCAAAATTCACATGTTTTCACTAATTGACAACTGGCTTTAACTGTTATTTCTGTGCATTGTGTGGAATGGGAGTACTTTTTTAAAAATAGAAAAACAGAAGGATGCATTAAATGAAGAAAGAAATCAGGAAGGTAGGCAGGCAGGAAGAAAGGACATACATTAATTTTAACTGAGAGCTTGAATAACCAATAAATCAGATATTTTGTGGCATGAATTTTAAAAAAATTATTTTATTGGGGCTCACACAATTCCCATCACAATCCATACATCCATCCATTGTGTCAAGCACACTTGCACACTTGCTACCATCATCACCCTCAAAACCTCTGCCCTCTTCTTGAGCCTTTAATATCAGCTCCTCATTTTCCTCCACCCTCCCCATGCCCCTCTCCTTCATGAACCCTTCGTAATTCACAAATTATTTTTTTGTCATATGTTACACTGTCCCACGTCTACCCTCACCCACTTCTCTGTTGTCCATCCCCCAGGGAGGAGGTTATATGTAGATTCTTGTAATTGGTTCCCTTTTTCCACCCCACCCTCCTGCCACCATATCACCCCTCTCACCGCTGGTCCTGAAGGGGTCATCTGTCCTGGATTCCCTGTGTTTACAGTTCCTATCTGTACTAATGTACATCTGGTCTAGCCAGATTTATAAGGTAGAATTGGGATCATGATAGTGGGGGGTGGAGGGGAAGCATTTAAGAACTAGAGGAAAGTTATATGTTTCATCGTTGCTACCCTGCACCCTGATCTTTTTACATAAATAATGTCTTTATTTAAATTGAGGAGGATAGTTTTTCACAGGTATTATTTTACTATTTTTGGCTTTTGAGTGAGATGGTGAGTGAGAGTGAGTCAGTGGGTGAGTGAGACAGTGAGTAAGTGAGGCAGTGAGTGAGTGAGGCAGTGAGCGAGTGAGATAGTCAGTGAGTGAGAGTGAGTGAGTGAGTGAGTGAGTCAGTCAGTCAGTCAGTGAGACAGTGAGTGAGTGAGACAGTGAGTGAGTGAGACAGTGAGTGAGTGAGTCAGTGAGTGAGTAAGATAGTGAGTGAGTGAATCTATTTTTGGCTTATTGTTTAAAAATTCTTTATATTTAAAAATGATGTTTAATCTGTGTTACCATGTATTGTTTCCAATCTATGCAAATTTAGTAATTTACTTTTAAAATGGTTGCTTTTACTCATGCCAAAATAATTATATTTTCATTTTGAAATATGTGTATTAAAGGGTACTAATTAGTAACTACAGAATAAACTTAAATATCAGTACCAGATATATATTTGCTGTCTCTCATAATATTTAAATATTTTGAATTTCATATTTACAAAATCCTTGATGTTGTTCAATTAAAAATGTTAGTAATTAATTTTAAAACATTTTCTGTAAATAAAGAAAATAGGAATAGACTTGGTACCTGATTTAATGAAAACAGCTTGTGTTCACTCATCTAATAATTTTTTACTGAATAGATTCCTTATTGGGTTAATTTTATTACTGAGTAGATCCCTTATTGGGTTAATTTTATTACTGAGTAGATTCCTTATTGGGTTAATTTTATTACTGAGTAGATTCCTTATTGGGTTAATTTTATTACTGAGTAGATTCCTTATTGGGTTAATTTTATTACTGAATAGATTCCTTATTGGGTTAATTTTATTACTGAATAGTTTCCGTATTGGGTTCAAGAGTCTCCTCTTTGCATTCTTGCAATTTGTATAAGTTGCTGGTTTTAAACAGTAGGAAATAATAAAAATAACAACAGTAAGTATATTTTTAATGTCTTTCCTTTATCACTCGAGGTTGACTAGATGGTGTTTAATAGTGCTTGGTTTTATAAACATGTACTTTTTATTTTCTTCAAAAGTATCATTAACAAAGTAAAATGATCTCCATGAAATGATCTGTAAAAGTTTTATGATCTCTTTTGTCTTTAAGACTCCTGAAATTGAATACCTAATTATAATAAAAAGGTATCATCAATATGAATACAATTTAAACTCATCATTATTTCAACTGACTCAAGTAAGCAAGAGAAAAATATTTCTTGCTTAGGTTAAATATACTTTAAACTTTAGACATGTTTAAAATCATCATCATTATTATCATCACCAATGCAATCATTCTTACCATTTTTACTATCCTAGGCAATGTAGCAAAATTAATTTCTTTCTTTCCCAACTACCTGTCATAGATAATAGCTTTCTTGATACTCGTATTGTATATATATATATATATTTTAAGATAAAAAGAAATTGTTTAACACATGAAATGTTGTGAATTAGATTTTTAAAAAATAGTTTTATTGGGGGTTCTTACATCTCATCACAATCCATATATTCCTCCAATGTGTCAAGCACATTCGCAGTATGCCACCATCATAATTTTCAAAGCATTCTCTTCCCACTTGAGCCCCTGATATCAGCTCCCCATTTCTTCCCCCTCCCTCCCCTGCCCACCCTCCCTCATGAACCCTTGACAAGTTATAGATTATTTTTTTCCATATCTTACATCATCCTCCGACATCCCTCACCCACTTTTATATTATTCATCCTCCTGGGAAGGAGTGCTAGATCAATCGTTATGATCAATTCTCCATTTCTCCTCCCACCCTCCCCTAATCCTCCTGGCATCTGTACTCTCCTTCTTGGCCCTGAGGGGTTTATCTATCCTGGATTCCCTGTGATGTGGGCTCTCTCTGTAGCAGTGTTCATATTCTGGTCTAATCCAATTTGTAGGGTAGAATTGAGGTCAGGATAGTGGGGATAAAGGAAGCACCAAAGAGCTAGAAGAAAATTGTATGTTTCATCAGTGCTAAGCTGCACTCTGACTGGCTCATCTCTTCTCTGTGACCCCTCTGTGAGGGGATGTCCAATTGTCTACAGATGGGCATTGGGTCTCCACTCCATACTCCCCCTACCTACCCCAGTCACCTTGGGTATGGTTTTATTCTGGGTCTTAGATGCCTGGTCCTGATCCCATCAACACTTGATGATCACACAGGCTGGTGTGCTTCTTCCATGTGGGCTTTGTTGCTTCTGAGCTGGATGGCTGCTTGTTTACCTTCAACCCTTTAAGACCCAGATGCTATACCTTTTGATAGCTGGGGTGAATTAGATTTTGTATATGTCGAGAGAGATGGTATGCCCCTAACTTCAGTAACTAATTTATCTCATTGGCTAAAACAGAGGTAATATCATCTGTCAATCCATTTTCTCTAATCCTACTTCTTTTAATAAGGGAGAAATAAAGACTCAAAGAAAAATTGACACATTTTCAAACCATTGTAGAGAAAAAAACATATAGGGTATACAATTAATTTTACCAAATAATTTTGTATTTTTCCTTGGTGCCTGAAAGATAATCTCAACAATGCCCCACCACACCCCCATCCTCCCACCAAATGTTCCTTATGATTGCAGCTGTTGTTATGCTAAAGCTAGGCTTTGGTAGGGGCTATAAGTTAAATCCAATAATTTAAACACTGATCAAGCCAATCATGTCTAACCAATGAAACTCTAATTAAACATCTATTAAATTAAGCTGAAGTTCAACTGAACTACATACTTGGTAAAATACTTTGATGTGTAGCAGGGTGACATGTCATGTTGGGGGACTTCTTGTCCCTGCCCTGTGAGTCTTTTTATTATATCCCTTTACCACACATGCACACACACACACACACACACACACCAACAAGCAAAATATCTCAACAACAGCCCCAACAATAATTTTAAGTACAGTGTTTCCTGAAGTTCTGTCTTTCACTCTAGCAAACTGTAGAACTCATTGGGGCAATGGAAATTCCGGAATTTGTAGCCAACAGGTCAAAAGTGAGAATGTTGTGGTGAACCATGAGTCGTGACTGGTATTTCCAGTAACCTTGTCAGTGTAAAGGACTCTGCCCTTCAGTGTGTAGTGCATGGCCTAGCTCCAGTGGTTAAAAGTCGGACGAACTGCCTTTGCAGCCGCTGTCAGAGAAGAGCTTTAAAGTGTGTGTCTGGAGAAGACATGAAAACAGAAAGATACCTGTGGGGATGTGTGGGAAAGGGAATTGCATGGGGAGATGTAAAAACTTGGAAACGTTTTCGACACAGTTCCCATTAGAACCCACTCTCCCGTGTGTCACTTTGAAGTGTCGGGTGGATTTAAGCAGGGAGAGTATCTGACACAGGATCATAGCAGAGTATAATGCCCCCGCTCTTTTACCAGATGGAATTTCATATTTCATGTTTTATTTCCAGGCTGTAAGAGAAGAAGAACAAACATTAAATAAGCGATACCTAGGACAGTCAGTGAAGTACATTTTTTGTCAGTGAAACTACATTCATGAGAAATTTTATTGAAGTGCTCTTTGAAAATCTCGTAGAACCTGAGATTGTATGTGCCCTAAGGCCAACCATGTTACCTATTTGACTTCATTTTAAAAATATATATCCTGGTGATATTTATGTAGCAGTTTTGCTTTATCGTGACTTCAGATACTACACTCTACTCTAGTAGCTAGAGGATTAGAATAGGAAGGCTTTGATACTATTTTATATTATTGTGGTGATTTCAGTCTGGATTTGGATAGGGTAGAAATGGCATAACTGGTCCCCTTTAGAAATTCCTCAGAAAATGCAACACATACAGAGACCAAGGAGCTCTGCATAGATGACCAGGATTTTAGTTACAGGATCATATTTCTAACAATTCTTACGTCTGTTCCTTCAAACTTCCCTCTGTCACAAGTTTGAGACTTGCTTTTCTCATTCTCAACTTGTCACACATCTTTCCCCCAAACAAGACTTCGCTGTCCCTGGGGATTCCTTTCTTTTTTTTAATTTTAATCATTTTATTAGGGGCTCATACAACTCGTATCACATTCCATACATACATCAATTGTGGAAAGCGCATTTGTACATTCATTGTCCTCATCATTCTCAAAACATTTCCTCTCCACTTAAGCCCCCGGCATTAGGTCCTCATTTTTCCTCTCCCTCCCCGCTCCCCCCTCCTTCATGAGCCCTTGATAATTTATAAATGATTACTTTGTCATATCTTGCCCTGTCTGACATCTCCCTTCACCCACTTCTCTGTTGTCCATTCCCCAGGGAGGAGGTCACATATTGTTCCTTGTAATCAGTTCCCTCTTTCCAACCCACTCTCCCTCTACCCTCCCAGTATCGCCACTCACACCACTGGTCCTGAAGGAACCATCCATCCTGGATTCCCTGGGTTTCCAGTTCCTATCTGTACCAGTGTACATCCTCTGGTCTAGCCAGACTTGCAAGGTAGAATTCGTATCATGATAGTGGGGGCGGGGAGGAAGCATTTAGGAACTAAATGAAAGTTGTATTTTTCATCGTTGCTACATCGCACCCTGACTGGCTCATCTCCTCCTGAAGACCCCTCTGTAAGGGGATCCCTGGGGATTCCTTTCATAGTCATTAGTACCAGGGAAACCTAAGCCCTGGTCCTCCCCCACCATTCCTTGCTTTCAATCAATAAGCATGTCTTGTTAGAATACCTATTCATTTTCCTCCAATATGCAGAATCGTCATCTCTTATTTGACTGCTGAGCTTCCTAGTGTTTTTCTTTTCCTTAATCTTGATTATATTTTTCATATTCTTGGCATACAAAATTAGCTAACTGAAATTGTTCAGATAGTTCATAATTCCTCCAGGTTTAAGATCCTCCCTGCCTTTCTGTGGCCCATGGGTGAACTTTTCTTTCCTTACCATGGCAATCAAGCGCTCAGTAACTGCCCAGCTTACTCTTGGCTTCATTTCCTGGAGCATCGTTAGTGTGCAGAGCTTTTGCTCCTTCTCATCTTCTCCTCCTTTAAATTTTTTTTAACTTCTTTCTTCCATTTAATCCCACAGTCACAGGGCTCAGAGCTTTTTCCTTTTCTTTTCACGACTACTCTAACACCATAAATTCATTGTTACCAACCTCAGATCACCAACTGGGCTTATTCTATTTTTCATCCTTTTCAGTTGTAAGTTTAATGTTACTTTATTTCAGAGGTCCTTGATTTTTGAGATCTTGTGGGTTCTTACTAGCACTCTATATTTCTCCTATATGCATGCTCATCAAATATTATGGTGGTAATTATTAGTTTCAGTGACTATTTTAATGACTGTTTTCCTTCCTTTCTATATTGATTGACCTATGTGATCTTTGAGGAAATCTGCCTCCTTTATTTCTGTCATGTATTATAATATCTGATCCAATGTCTCATTCTTGAATGAATTACCGGGGTGATGAGAGTTCAAATATTATGATATAATGTTTGATATTTTAATTTTTACTATTCAAAGTTTCAGTTATATCTTAATATTGTAGCATGCAATTCTCTGGTTAATATGTATTCTCATTTTTATGACTACATGAGTGTGAAAAGAGTATGGGGCCATATGTGACTGCCCCTGACTTCACAAGGAGGAGCAAGAATCAAATGTGGCAGCAGTTCCAGGCTGCTACCTCTGAGGCAGAGGTCAGGCGTGCCCATGGAGATTTATCCTGTTCTGACACCGCCTACGCTGACACTGCTTTTCTGCTGCGTTTCACAATCCCTCACACCTAAGTCATAGATTATAGTAACAGTTATGGGGGTTTGGGGGGAAGTTTACTATGCAATTCAGGATCAGAAATGCTTAAGATACAGTCCTTTCAGTCAGGAGCATCTTTTATTAATTGGGTTCTCAGACACACCTCACTTGTCCTTTACCTCTTGGGTACATGGTCCTTCACTTTTAGCCTGCTTGGGGAAGTGCTCCCCAGCGCTGATGATAGATGCTCAAAGAGCACCCTACTCTATATGCCGCAACAAAGAGGAACTGTCTTCTAACTCTGACTCAGCAAACCTCGCTTCCCTGACAAGTGCCTGAAGGAACTACAAGTAAGCTTCTGTCTGGAGACACAGCTTTACTGGAATCCTGAGTTGGAAATCCCATGGCTCACCTCTGTTTGTGTTATTGAGTCTGCTGCCCATGCTTCTCCACCAAATCACCATTTCTCCGGCATTAAAACCTTCTTTCTCTTGGCTCTAAGGGATATAGTTCCATAATCTCAAGGTTCAATGGATGTATTTCACTCTACCTATGTTTTCTTGGTGGTCAAGAGAGTCCCCTATACTTGCTTCTGAACTGAGTCATTTTGTACTCACAGGTCTGTAAAACTGAACTAATCTAAGTTTAAATCCCATATATTATATATTCATATTTCTACCCAAACATTTGCTGGGAGATAAAGCCATATGATGTAAATTCACCATACCCTTTAAAATAAATGTATTTATCAACATGGTTGTTGTTAAGTGTCATCCAGTCAGTTCTGATTCACAGCATCCCTGTGAACAGGGAATAAAATACCTCCCAGTCCTGAGCCATGCTCACAATTGTTCTGATAGTTAAGCCCATTGCTGCAGTCACTGTGTCGATCCATCTTGTCAAAGGTTTTCTTCTTTTTTGCTGCCTCTTTACCAAATGTGGTATGCTTCTCTAGAGACGGATCTCTCCTGAGAACACGTCCAACAGAGATGAGACAAAGTCTAGCCATCCTTGTGTCTTAGGCCATTCTAGTTGCCCCCTTTAAAAGATAAATTTGTTTCCTTCTTCAGCAGTCTCTGGTAGTGTCATTATTCTTCACCAGCACCATAATTCAGATGCATTGATTCTTTGGTCTTTCTTATTGCATGTCCAACTTCCACATGCACATGAGACAAGTGAACATGTGATGCCTTGGGTCGGGTGCATCTTTCTCCTCAAAGTAACGTCCTTGCTTTTCAACACGTTCAAGAGTTCTTATGCAGACGACTTACACAGTGCGGTGCGTCTTTTGAGCTCCTGACTGCTGCTTCCTTGAGCATTGATTGTGATCCACAAGAGGAAGTCCTTGACAACTTCAATCTTCTCTCCATTTAGCATGCTGTTGCTTTCTGGTCAAGGTATGAGGATTTTTGTTTTCTTTACTTGAGTTGTAATCCAAACTGAAGTCTGTAATCCTTGATCTTCATCAGCAAGTGCTTCAAGTCCTCCTCACTTTCAGAGAGTAAGGTGATGCCATCTGCATAACAAAGGTTGTGAGTAAACCTTTCACCAATTGTGAGAGCTGAATTCTTCATGCAAGCCAGCTACTCTGTTGATTTGCTCAGCATACTGATTGAATAAGTATGGTGAAAGGATGCAACCCTGATGCACATCTTTCCTGATTTAAAACTATGCAGGATTCCCTTGTTCTATTCACACAACTGCCTCTTGATTCATCTATAAGTTCCACATGAGCACAATGAAGTATTCTGGTAGTCTCGTTTTGTGTTTTGTTTTTATTATTTCTAAGGCTTATCCTTAGTTTGTTATGGTCCAGGTAGTCTAATGTCTTAGCATAGTAAAAAAAAAAAAAAAAGCACAAGTCAACAACTTGCTGGTTTTCTCTGCTTTCAAGCAAGTTTCATCTACCATTAGCAATGGTATTCCTTGTTCTATTTTTTAAAATCATTTCATTGGGGGCTCATACAACTCTTATCATAATCCATACATACATCAATTGTGTCAAGCACATCTGTACATTGTTGCCCTCATTATTCTCAAAACATTTGCTATCTACCCGATAGCCTCTTCTGAATCTACTTTGAACTTCTGGCAGTTCCCTGTCAATGTGCTACTGTAACCTTTTTATAAAATTTTACTTGCAGATGATATCAGTTATATTGTTCTATAATGTGAGCATTCTGTTGAGTCCCTTTTCTTTGGAATGAGTACAGATATGGATCTCTTCCCGGAAGTTGATTAAGTAGCCATCTTCCAAATTTCTTGAAAAGCGGATGCTTCCAGTGCTTCATCAGCTTGCTCAAACATCTCAATTGGTATACCGTCAATTCCTGGAGCCTTGTTTTTGGCCAACGCTTTTAGTGTAGATTGAACTTCCTCCTTTATTACCATTGGTCCTTGCTCATATGCCATCTCCTGAAATGGTGGGATGTCAGCTAGATCTTTTTGGTTCAGTGACCATGTGTATTTCCTTCTTTTTTTATATTTCCTACATCATTCAATATCTTACCCATGGAAATTTTCAGCACTGCAATTTGAGGCTTGAATGTTTTCTTGAGTTCTTGCAGTTTCAGATGTGCCCAGCCCTTTCTTCCTTTTTCATTTTGGGATTCTAGGTGGTTGCACATTTCACAGTCGTATTTGGCTTTGCCTTCCGAAGCTGCCTTTTGAAATTTCCTATTCAGTTCTTTGACTTCATATCCTGCGTTTGCTTTAGCTGAAGAAGGAAAACTAGAAATTCCTGTTTCTGCCTCTCTTGCTTAGAGTGCCTGCTGGCCCCAGAGCCTCCCCTCTGCCTTGGGCTTCCGCAGATATTAACTGCCCTCTAGTCCAAGTTCCTGCCTCTGTCAAAGTTTCCTGCCAGCACCTGACAAACTGTCATGTCTGTACACAGAAACCCTGCCTTCTCCCTCTGTCACCACCCTGGCTCCCAGGGCCAGACCTTCAAAAGCTGTGCTCACTTCTTACTTGGGGCTCAGATCTTTAGAACAGGAGTATGTCTGACTAACTCAATCCTTCTCCCATCTCTCCCACAGTGCTGTCTGGTCATTCATGCCAGAAAATTGCTATAACAAGCTATTCTAGGATTAAGAACAAGTTTCAGAGTCTTTGTGCTGGGAACAACCCATGGTCATGTCCTTCCGAGTCCTCAGTTCCCCACCTTTGGGTTTCTTCATGGATGACATTCTTGATGTCCTTCCCCAACGCATGAGTACCTACCATATGTGTTCAATGCACAAATCTTTTCTTGAGACATTCTTGAAATACAGGTGAGATATACTCAAGTTTCTATTTTGGCTTTCATGCTTTTGTGTGGATGTCTATTTTTTGTTGTTGTTTCCCCCAAACAGTTTTATTGGTAAAGAATTTACTTATCATATAATTCAATAGTTCAATCATTCAATCATGTCACAGAGAATTAATTGTACAATCATCCCCACGTCAATCTTAGAGCAACCCCCCCCCATAGTGAAATTGCCTTCAAGATGATTTATGCAATCACAATTCATTTCAGTGCTCCCGCCCCGATCCTGTCTTCATTAGTTATTCCTGAAAAACCGATTCCCTCCCTATCCCCGCCCCAATACACACTCATCTTCTCTGTCTCCCCTTTTACCCCTTCTTATCTTTATATATCCACTCCGCCTGTGCTTCACAGCTGGGAGACCCAACAGAAAACAATAAAAAACAAAAATGTGCTATGGTGGTAAGGGTAAAAACATAGTAGTACACAGACAAAAATACTAATAATGTGTAAGAAGGAAAAGACCCCCCCAACAATAACCAAAAAGAAATTTCTGTCATGGAACCAGTAACAAATACTTGCACCCAGAACAGATTCAAGTTGCCTCTATAGGGAGGTCAATTGACCAAGTGTCAAGATCCATCCAGCATAATCAGGGTTACAGCGGTCTCTGCTGGTAGCAAGGCTGATAGAGACCCTTGCTTTTGACTCTTGCCTCGAATAGATCTGCCAGTGGCTCAGCCTGACCAGATACTCTGCAGATGGGTTTTGGCCTCTCACATCCCCCACAGCCCTCCACAAATTGGGTGTCATAATTTTTGCTCTGATGCTTTTCTCCTCACCGTATTCAAGTTTTGTTAATTGTCATCTTTGGATCACACAAGCTGATGTGCTTCTTCTGGGTGGACTTAGTTGCCTATTTACTTAGATGACTGTGTGTTTGAATACAAGTCTTTAAGACCCCAATCACTCTTCCAATGTATAGCCGGGCACCATGTGCTATCTTGACCACACTTTGCTGTAGCACCCTTATGATCAGTGATCATTTTATGGAGGTATCGAGCAGGGCCATGATGTAAGAACTGATTGTTCTTAATTTGGGGCTAGGATTCAGTGCAAGCTCAAAAGCCGTTCCTGGATCTATGCCTTTATTTTATTTATCGACCTATTTAATAACTTTGCTGTAATTGGGAGCCAATACATATATCGTGTAGTTCCATAGTTCAATCATGTCAAGCATAAGTGTACAATTCTTGCATAATCACACACGTTTTCCAAAGAATCCTTTTCTTTCCTGGACTTCTTGACACCATCTCTCTCTTAACTCCCCACACCTCTATATGCCCCTTCCCCCAAACCCTTGTGATATTGT
>NW_022111369.1:27120285-27121201 GCF_000313985.2 Echinops telfairi | reverse complement strand
TGAAACCTGTTCACTTTGGGTGATCTTGCTGGCCTTTGAAATCCCAGTGACATAGCTTCCAGCATCACAGCAACATACAGCCACCACAGTGCAACAAACTGACAAAACAGTGGTGGCTTAGGCACTTCTAAATAGATTTATAAAATATGTATTTCAGACTGAATCTCTCTTACAATATTCCACTTCAGCTACTTCTTAATTTCAAACTTAATCATGATTTTATTAAAATGACTTATAATTTATTTATTTTTGCTTAGGTTCTCATAACAAAAGGCATAATCACACTTCATTGATTTTAAAAGCAAAAATTATTTCTAAAATGACATGGGAAAATGCAGTTCTGGTGGTGCAGTGGGCAAATTCTCAATCGGTGGTTAAGATCACCAGCTGCTCCAGGGGAAGACATGGCCGTCTGCTTCCATCAAGATCACAGTCTTGGAAATGCCACGGCACAAGTGTACCCTTTGTGCTCAGTTAAAACGAACTGATTTGCAATGGGTTTGGTTTGATTATTCAAGGAATTACATTAGTAATGGTGCAATTGGCTTAATATCAATAGCATGCAAAAAATAGTATCGTTTTTTTTTTTGCTGGATTTTCAATATCCACCTGATGATATAAAAGAGCAATAAGAGAAAATCTCTGCCTCCAGTTATATTTAATCATGCATAGAGTTTCTTGTCTTTCCTTTCATAAGCAAATTTGCATCTATTGCTTACTACCAGAAAGAGTAATCAATAATGATGAATTATATTGTTCTATAACACATTCTGAAGGAGCATATTACATGGAATTTAGAAGTGAATCACATGAAAAATGCCACAGAAGTCATTGATGAATGGGATCCTTGGAGCATATTAGTTGCCAGGCAAATTTTAGATGGCATAATAGTCTCACCATAAGTAAATATGTAAAT
>NW_022111369.1:27102049-27119462 GCF_000313985.2 Echinops telfairi | reverse complement strand
CCGCTGCCTTTGGGAGCCAGTCTGCCTGAGCTGTGTGCACCTACCATGTTTCCCCCAAACTTGGACCGACGCAATGCTGCACTCACTGCCCTGTGAGGCTCCTGCCTCCTGATTGCCCTTCCTGCATCCTCCGCTGCAGCTGTGAGTCAGAAGAATATTCTGGCTAGCCTCAGACCCATGGAATTAAGTGGTACTGGGCTGCGATGGCTTCTTGATAGAAAATGACTTCTTTTCATAAAGTTCTTTCTTATACATAGATGAGCGTCATGGGTTTTATTTCTCTAGACAACCTAACCGAACATGTCACTTTAATCAATATCGTGTTAGTCTTTAAAATAAGATACATTGCCCATTCTAAATGAAAACAAAAATGATTAAGAATGCTGACATCACAAACACATCCTCCCAAGGGGGATGAACAATAGAAACTGTGGGGGAAGGGAGACAGTGCTCAGTGTAAGATATGGAAATAATAATAAATTATAACTTATTGAGGGGTCATGAAGGTGGGAAGAGGGTGGGAGGGAAAAAGAGGAACTGATACAAATGGCTCAAATAGAAAGTAAATGCTTAGTAAATAATGGCAACATATGTACAGATATGCTTGAACAATTGATGAATGGATTGTTATAAGAGCTGTAAGAGCCACCAGTAAAGTTATCTTTTAATTATAAAAAAGGGGAAGAGAAGAATGCTGACATTTGTATATGTAACTAAAATATATTTGGTAATATATTACCTCTATATTTCAATTTTTCATTGGAAAATGTGCTTGATTGTTTTCATGTTGGACTGCTAACTGCAAGGTTAGCAGTTCAAAGCTACCAGCCACTCCATGGGAGAATGATGGAACTTTCTACTCTCATAAAAAGTTACACTCTCAGAAACCCACAGGGGAGTTCTACCCTGACCTCTCCATTGCATTCAACCTGATGGCAGTGAGTCTGGTTTGGGTGGGTTTGTTTCTACCTATTTACTTTTTATTTAGAAATGGGAACTTTAAAAGAGCCTGAGAGCCCTACCTAAATGCTGTCTAGTCTACAGGTCCTGGATGGTATCAACTCTTACGTGCTCAGCTACTAGCTGGAAAATTGGCAGTTTGAATACATGCACGGGTGTCTTAGATGAAAAAGCTGGTGACCAGCCTCTCAAAGATGAGAGCCAGGTCAATACCATCGAGCACAGATACGCTCCATGATGGCTACGGGACAGAGTGGACTAGGTGGCGACTCGTTTAGTGACAGTACCTTATAAGTTATGACAATTTTAAAACCAGTGATTGTGATAGGTAATTGTGTTCTTTTACATTTTAAGAAGATAAAATAATTTAAAAGTAGTGTCTTAAGGAACACCTTCCCTTTAAGAGATTGCACCAATAAGAGCCAACAGCCTTTGAAATGAAATCCCTAGATGGATAATAGGAACCAATGGCAGGATTAGTTAATATCTTATAATAATTGTACGATTTGTCATCACCCTTTAAGTAAATCTCATGACTGCAGCTTCCATGCGATTTAATTGCAGAACCAAGTAAAAGGCGATCCTTGAAAACTTCAGGTTCTTCTCTTTGATCACATTGTCTTTGTCACAGTTGTGAGGATTTTTGATTTCCTCATGTTGAGGTGTAATCCGTACTGAGGGCTTTAGTCTTGGCTATCAGTGCACATATTTCAACTCCTCCTGGCTTTCAGCTAGCGTGGATGTGTCATTTGCCTTCTTCAACCACTGATGCCATGCTCTGCTTGATATAACACAGCTTCACCAACGATTTGCTTAGCAAATAATAATGGAAGAGAAAAAGAAATGCCAGATTTTGCAATAACATGATAACTAAGATTAGGCTAATTATGTAAATCCCAAACCTTTAAAACCAATCTTATGTGAAGTTTAAATTACTGAAAACTTATTTAATAACTTAAATTCCACATAAAAATCAGTCTTTAATTTAATAATGTAAATCATTAAATTATCATTTAAGACTGATAACCACTTGAAAATTAATTTTCAATAATAAAGTATAAATTTGCAATGTAATCACAAATTACATATTTCTGTATATTACAAAAGATGAAGTAAAGCCTTCTTCACTTTGAATTTAGGAATATATGCCTTTGCTTCTATTTTTAAAAATAAATAATGTGTTTATCTATTTATTTAATGAAACTTAGAGTGAACAATCCATTTACTCAATACTTATTGATTATAATTGGTAAAGATGCTGGGACAAATAATACACACACATATCCTATGTCTCGACATTTTACTATCTAATTCACACTAAGAACACATAAAATTATAGTTAATCATAAGTTTGGCCATTGCTCCATTTGCCTTATTTTTCTGTGATTTTTTTTCAAATGAAGTAATTGATTTTAATAACTTAAAGCTTTAAAGGAATGTCAACTGAAAATCATGCTTTATTAATATATTTTGAAATTACAATTACAGTATTTTTTAAGCATCAGTGAATTTTCAGCATTTCATGAAATGGTATTTTTTGCTTTCAAGAATATTCATGCTTTTATGGGCCATCATTATGTATTCCAAGCTCAGACTACATAGAACCATTTCCAACTCATAGCAAAACTATAGAGCAGAACAGAGTTGGCTCTGTGGGCTTCTGAGACTCTAACTCTATGGGAGTAAAACACCACTCTTTCTCCCACAGAGAGGCAGGTGGTTTCAAACTGCTGACCTCGTAGTTAGCAGCCCATTGTGCAACCCACTACACCACCAGAGTTCATTATTCGATGTACTAACATTAACGTATATGATCCCAAATGAATTTTAAATCATGAGATATTTCAAAGACATAGACCTCTTTTTGTGATAAGAAGTACAATCTTAGAATTTGAATACAGAGACAAAGCACTTGAACCAATTTTGATTATTCTTCAATTAAACTTCGCTACGTACCATTTTAGCACTTATCCTGTAAGCGCTTTCTGAGTTAATAGCTTAGTATAAAATTTAAAAGGCTATTAAGGCGATTAAAGCAATCTTATTTAAAGGAAGAAGCCATGTTTTTGCACACCATTAGCTGAAAGGTATTAATAAAAGGTATGCTTTATTGGCAATAAGGATGAACGCTGGAGGCATATATTTTCCAGGAAAGGGTCAGACTTGACATGAAGCCAGTGGGTTTAAAGTCAAATTAGAATTTTTTTCTCTTACCTTGCTTCCTTAAAAAAAAAAAAAAGGAGGGTGGAAAGAAGATTATTTCCATGTTGTTATTTCTAGAAACATAATGGCTAACCAAGTGCTAATAGTTACCCTCCACATACAACTCATCAATACCGGAGAGGGCTATCAGATGAAGAAAGGGTGCCCAATATTTCAGATAAACAATGACTTTTTTAGAATAATTTTGTTGCAAATATTGCAGGATATGTTGACATGTTGTTAAGTGTTACTGACTTGGTCGCACCATCCGCACAATTTATTGCTGTTTTCTGCCCATTTCGGCAGCTACTGGGTCAATCCATCCATCTCACTTGGGTTTTTCTGTTTTTAGTTGATCTCCTTTATCAAGCATGACTTCTTGTTTCAGGGAATGGTCTCTTTGGACAACATGTCCAAAGGACATGAGACATGTCTTGCCTTCTGCTCTTGTAAGGAGCATTCGGACTGTATTTATTCCTGGAGAGAATGGTTGCGCTGGCAGTCCCTCGTACTGTCTTCATCAGTACCGTAATTCAGATGCACTATTTATTTTTCTGTCTTCCCGTTACCAGTCCACATTTCACGTGCTTATCAGAGAACTGAAACACCATGGCTTGTGTCTGACATACTTCAGTCTGCCAAGTGATACTCTTGCTCTTGAGCACTTCAAAGAGCTCGTGTGCTGTAGACTTGGCTAATACAAAACATCATTTTAATTTGTTGACTGCAGCCTCCATGCAGGTTGATAGTGATTCTAAGCAAAATTAAATCCTTGACATACTCAATCTTTTCTGTTTAGCTTGATGTTGGGTATTGGTCCAGTGAGGAATCTGCTTTTGTTTTTACATGGAGTGGAAACCTGCACTCTGATCTTCACCAGCAACTGCTCCAAATCCTTCTTGATTTCAGCAAGCAAGGTTGTGCCCCCTGCACATTGAAGGTTATTAATAAGCTTTCCTCCAATACGGGTGCTGAGTGTTTTTTCATATAGTGCAACTCAGATTATTTGTTAATTGATTGATTAGGTATGATGAAAGGATACAACAAAGATGCACATCTTCCCTGTTTTAAAAACTCATGGCATTCCTTTGTTCTGTCCGAACAATGGAGTCTTGGTCCAGCAGTTGATGGTCTACTCCATGGTACACCCAGACATCATTTTGGCTGCAGACATTGAACTTCTCCATTGTCTTTACCACAGATCTAGTTTCTTTGATTCCTGTGTATTTCAACTGATAAAGTCCATGTGTACAGTCTTACTGTTTATGCTGTTAAAAAATAGCATATTTTTATGAACAAGTCTCTCTTTCAAATTCTCTCATGAGATCTCCATTTTTGTTTCCATTATCAATGCTATATTTTTCCAATTGTTCTTTCCACTAGATTTCCAACTTTAGCATTCCAGTAGTCAATAATTATCACTACATCTTAATTGTGTGTTTGATCAATTTCAGAAGGGAGGATTTTGTGAAATTCTTAAGTTTCTTCATCATTAGTTCTGGTGGTTGGTACTTGCATTTGAATAATAGTTGTATTCATTTGGTTTCTTTGAAGGTATATAGATATTAGCATATCACACAAAGCATTGTACTTGAAGATAGAACTTGATATTCTTTATGATGATGAATGTCACCTTGTTCCTATCGAAGTTGTCATTCTTATATAGTAAAACATACAATTATCTGATTTAGAATGGACAATACAAGTCCATTTGAGCTCAGTAATTCCTAGAATATTTATCTTTTATGCCTCTATTTTATTTTTGATGACTTCCATTTGTCCAAGATATATACTTATCATATTCCATGATCTGATTATTATTTTTGTTTGTTTATTTTAATAATCTATTTCATTTGGGGCTCTTACAACCCTTATAAAAATCCATTCACTAATTGTATCAAGCACATGTGTACATATGTTGCCATCATCCATTTCCAAAACATTTTCTTTCTACTTGAGCCTTGAAATCAGCTCCTCTTTTTATCGCCACCCTCATGAACCCTTGAAAATTTATAAATTATTTTTATTTTCAGATTTACACCATCTGCTATGTCACTTCATCCATGTTTCTGTTGTTTGTCCCCCTGGGGAGGGGACTGGGGGTGCTGGGTGTTGTAGGTCAATCATTGAAATTGGTTCCCCTTTCTCCATGTTCTAATTATTAATGAATTTTTCAGTGGTTTCTTTTCATGTGAGTTGCCCTATCAGCACATGTATGCCCTTAAAGCTTTACCCCATCTATGCCATTATGGTAGACTCAAATCTGAGAAGGCAACTCTGCTGCAATTGTCTTTTTATTGTCTTTCAGCCCAAGGAACTCATCTCCCAGGGACGTATAGAATGTTATACTGCTATTCCTAAGCTCCTCAGTCTCTGTGCCCGCAGAAGTGGATACCTTATCCTTTATAGTCAAAGGTTGTAGTCAGTTTTTAGTTGGGAGGTTTTACTGAAACCTGTTAATCATAGGTGACCTTGCTGATATTTGGAATACTGGTGATATAGATTTCAGCATGATAGCAACATTCAAGCCACCACAGTACAAGTGGTGGAAATATTGCACAGGACATGTTAATGTACATATTTTTACACCACCTTATTCATTGTTTGAAATTTGTATCATGGCATGATTAAGCACTTCATTGCTCTTTAGAAATCTGGCAGAAAGATTGGGCAATCTGCTTCCATAAAGGTGTATAGTCTCTGACATGCTATCTAACAATTCTGTATGGAGCCATGGTGGCACGAGGGTCATGTGTTGGGCTATGAATCATAGGTTCAGAACCAGAGAAAGATGGGGCTTCCTGATCCCATAAGGACTTACATTCTTGGAGACTCACTGAGGCAGCTTACCCTGTCTGGTAGGAGTCTTATGAATTGGCATTGACTTGTTGGCAGTGTTTTGGTTACTGGTTTGGTAAAATTCTACCTTGCCCTTTGGGATTTGAAAATCCAATTTAACTAGAACTTTTCTTTTTGTTGTTGTTAAATCCACAACCCTAACCCTAACCCTAAAGGGCATCATTGAAATTACCGTATTTAACTTGATTAACTCTTAAATATCTTCATTGAGAAAACAGAAGAAATATCTCTTTAAGATATTATAATTGCTCCATTCGTTAAAATTCACCACCAAGAGTAAAAAACAAACAAAAGATACTATAATTGGTTATCAGTGGCATACAGAAGAATAGGAAAGTTTCAATATGTTATTAATTGACTGTTAAAAAGAGCCTATCTATTTGAAAACTTGGCTTGAAGTGAAGTGTCTTTTAGGGGTGTAATATATATGGCTTATGATGTTGGTTTGCTCATATGTCCTTCAGAGAATTGTCCTTTCTGAAAAGGTAGGGTAAGTGTAGATGGTAATTGCATATTATGTAGAATTCTTTATCTCTTCTTTGACCACACTATTGTCTCTCATTGATGATGGATCAGAGTGCACGTTTGATTTAAGAATGACATATTTTCCCTTGAATGTAAGAATTTGGTGAATGTGAAGTACAGCCATTGTTTTTTCCTGGGAAGCACAATTTAGCTTACCTTGTGTTCGTGCCAGAGTTATTAATATGTATGCCAAATTACATAAAGGCAAACAATCATGGTAGAGCAGAAAGGATGGCAAAGTTAGAGGTAGCTTGACCTACATTTATAATAACTAAAATATTTGACTTCTAAGTAACTACAATTTAATTATAACTCTAATATTTGAGCTTAAATAAATATTTGGTGTATTTATCCACACAGAAGCTGTTTTTCTTCTTTATAAATCAGGATTAAATTATCCTTATATATTCTGTTATCTTTTGCTTGTGATTTGCCACAGCCTTTAGCAGGGCTCCTTATTTATTCATAAAGCACCTAACCAATTCCATTGCTGTTTTGTTGATTCTGAATCATAATGACCCCATGGGACATGATAGAGCTACCCTAAGGGATTTCCAATGCTGTAAATCTTTACAGAAGCCCCACTTTCTCCTTAGGAGTGGGTTCCAGGTGGAGTTCATCTAGGAACCTTTAAGTTGATGGGCAAGTTTATTATTGCTCCACCACACTCCTTTTGTAGGCGTCCTGAATTGGTTAGAATGTATAGCTGATGAAGCTGAATTATAAGTAATATATACAAGTATTACCTTTGAAATGTGCAGGGTTAGGGAGAAGGTGTTGATGTATTAGAGAAAACGTTCCATAATACTTTATAAATGCTTCAATAAATACTTAGAGGAATAGGATAAAATAAAACAATTAAAAGGGTATATTCTACAGCCTTGGGTCAGACATTGTATGCTAACAAAAATAGACTAGTTTTATTCTTAAACATATTGATATGTAATGTGTAACATCACACAGGTCAATAAATTATAATTCACACAAAAAGAAAATGCATATTGCTAAGAGAATCTTATTGGTTGATATATCACTCCACACAAAAAGAATATACTTGTTTCTTTGGTGCTTGTTAACCATCCTTGATTATTCATGTGTCCAGAAAGAAAATTAATTCTTGGAGCTGTAAACCCGGTGAATATAATGAGCATGGCTCCCCATGGATCTGAAAGAAAAATAGATGATTGGTTTGAGACAGACGCCACTATACCAGAGGGAAAGCTTTTGCATCACATCACAATGTAGCTGAAGAATCATTTAGAAGCTTTAATACATATTAATACTACGTTCAAGACAGTTATAAGCTCCAGCAAACAAAAAACAAAGATCAAGGAGGAGAATGAAGTTACTCACTCCTAAATGCTCCCATAAAGACAGCCACAGTCACATGATGATTCCATGAGTGATTTTAACATGCAAGCCAGGATCACAGCCCCTGTAAACACACTGAAGGTACATTCAGAAGAAGGGCAGGAGAAGGGTTACAGTGTGCTTCTCTTCACAGTACACGACAAAATGCTTGCAGAATCTGCTAATCATAGTTTTACCATTTCCTCTTTCAAAAAGTAATGTTTAGCTTAGAACTTAATTTGACTAATCTCAATAATTTTAATAAACATTGTATCATGTCTCTTTAGTGCATATTAAAATGTATGAAAGTACTGAAGATACCTGTTTGGAGAATCAGCAAAATAAAACTGCATCAAGATATACCTATAACATTATTTTAAAACAATTAATTAGGTGTTAACTACTGGTTATTAATGATGACATTAACCTTGAGAAGCATGGGGAGGGGATCTCGATTTGGTGAGCATTGAATATATACCAATAGTTGTTTCTAGATGTGTGAAACTGCGCGTGGTCGCTACCTCCAAAGTCATTCTACTTGGATCTATGGGGTTGCTATGAGTTGGGATTAACTTGATAGCAAGGGACTAAGTTCATCAATTATTTAATAAGCACACAAGTTTTAAGAAATGTGATTATTATTACATATTAGTTATTATTGTGACCTGGTCTTTGAACAATAGATATAAAGTGGTAAGTATGTTAAACAACTTGCTCAAAAGCACACAGAAGATGGCAGGATTGGTGATCAATGTTTAGCGATTTAAAAAAACAAAGGTTTTCTAACTGGTTCTCAGTTGTTACCCATGCAGGTATTTAAGGACCATTCTTGGAGAACCATTGGTTACAATCAAAATTTTCTTCAGTGGTTTCCTCCAAACATTCATGGAAGGGAGTCTGGTAACAGTTAATTTGTAACTTACTTGGAAGCAATCTCTGAGAGGAAAGTTTAGAAAAGAGTGCATGGAAATAGACAAAATCAAACTTTTAAGTATACAGATGGAACTATTGTCAGAAATACTGAAAGCAATAAGAGTATTCTCCATGTATCAGTTAAGGTCCTGTAGGGGATGTAATTCACACAGATGATTTAAGTAAAGAAATTTTGATGAAAAGATAATTACAATGATATGGCCAAGTTGAAGTAGCTTGAAGCCAATATCACACTTAGATGACAAAGACTAACAGGCAATGGTATCATCAATGGCCTTGGGGAGCTGGATCTCTAGGAAGAGTAGCCAATGTGAAGTATTGAAACAGAGAAGTATAAAGAAATAATCCAGCTACACTCTTCTCTTGAATTCTGTTTTTCTGTACTCTACTGTCCTGCTAGTGTCTGCCCTTGGCAACACCTAGCCCAGATTCATTGACTACATTCCTGGTTGGACTCCTATCTGGTTGACAGAGCTACTGTAGATTTTACGTTATTCTAGGTTCTCTCTTGTTTAAATGTTAGCTCTAGCTTGATACTCATATCCTTATCACCCAGGACTATGCTTTTATGCCTTTGTATTTGGAGAGGACTAGGCTAAGCAGTGAACAGCATAAAGATGAGATGAGCACTCTCATTGTTTACTTACTTGGAACTCAGAAGAGTTTCCACACCCTCTTTATCAATTGGGTTAAAGTGTAAATATTTCTGCTACAGCAGAACCCTAATAAAAGCACCAGGAGACAAAAGCACTGTTGAAGCCCATTGTTGGCTGTGAATACACAGAGATGACTGATTTCCGAATCTAAGTAGTAGGGGGGCAATTTGTTTTTTATGTGATGACTTCTAAGGCCCTTAAGAAGTTGTGTAAGTACCAGGGAAACAGAAGACCTTAGTTATCCTCACATCAAAGAGCAATCATGCTTTATCATTATTTTCAAATACCTTAAGGTTATGAGAGTTCTCTAATACCAGCACTACTTTATAATTTTAAACCAATAATAGGAGAGTGCCTAAAATATCATATCATTCTGAATGAAGGGGAGTGCCGAGTGGGGACCCAGGGCCCATCTGTGGGCAATTGGACCTCCCCTTGCAGAAGGGTCGCAGAGAATAGACGAGCCAGTCAGGGTGCAGTGTACCAATGATGAAATATACACTTTTCTCTAGTTCTTGAATGCCCCCCCCCAACTTCATGATCTCAATGCTACCTTACAAGTCTGGCTGGACCGGAGGGTGTACACTGGTACAGATAGAAACTGGAAACACAGGGAATCCAGGGCAGATGAACCCCTCAGGACCAGTGGTGAGAGTGGCGATTCCGGGAGGGTGCAGAGAAGGTGGGGCAGAAAGGGGGAACAGATTACAAGGATCTACATATAACCTCCTCCCTGGGGGATGGACAGCGGAGAAGTGGGTGAATGGAGACATCGAACGGAGTAAGATATGACAAAATAATAATAATTTAGAAATTAGCAGGTGTTCATGGGGGGTGGGGGAGTGGGGAGGGAAGGGAAAAATGAGGAACTGATACCAAGGGCTCAAGTAAAAAGCAAATGTTTTGATAATGATAAGGGAAACAAATGTACAAAAGTGCTTGACACAAATGGATGTATGCGTGGATTGTGATGAGAGTTGTACAAGCCCCCGATAAAATGATTTAATTATTTAAAAAAATGTCTGTGTCAGGGAAAAAAGAAAAAGAAACATTGAAATATAGTCACAGAATAAGAAGACAAAAGAGGTAAGGTATTTTTTGATATCAAAGATAAAACTAAAGATGAAAATTGATTACAGGTTTCTAATTAATAGACTGAAATATACCATAAAATTGTAATTACTTTGTGAAATTAACACACAAGATTATTAGCTCTAAATCGTCTAGAATTTTAACAAAATAGTTTTATTTTAGTTATAAGATACAAAGATATTATAAAATACTCCCCCTGACCACACACACAGATAAATTGCTCAGAAGAAGCATAACAATTTCAGAACTGAACCCAGAGATAATGTTTATCTTTTGGCTTCTTTATGAAGATGATGTAGCTTAGTGTGGTAAATAGTGATATTTGTAGAGTGTGATTAGTTGCTTTGCTCCACAAGGGTTGAGTGGCTGTGTAATCACCATACTGAAGTACATATCTGTAAACTTATATTTCAAGGTGTCATTATAATTAAGGTATGTGACTTTCTCATGGTAAATTAACAAAACTACAAATTTTAACATATCCAAATCAGAAAAGGACTGGTATTTTTCAGAAATTCAATCATAATATTTGTTTCTTTCAGACAAAATGTGATCATTATAATACAGTGGTTAGTGTGATCACAGTGTTTCTTTCTATCCAAGAACATTTGAAGGAACCATGATGGTGCAGTGGTTAAAGTATCTCCACTACTGGCCCAGAGATTAATGGTTGGACTATACCAGGTGGTCTGTGAAAGAAAAATGTGACAGTTTACCTTTGTAAAGATGTGCAGCCTTTGAAATCTTCTTGGGCAAATCTTCTCTACCCTGTATGGTTTCTATGAGTCAGAAGCAAATATATGGCAATAGTCAGTCAGGTAAGAGCTGTCATTGACAGGTTCTGACAGATGGACAAATTAAAGACCATTATATCTTTTATTAGGAACCCTGATGATGTAGTGGTTACAAGTTAGGCTGCAATCTTCATGCTTGGCAGTTCTAAACCACCAGCAGCTCCGTAGAAGAAAGACGGGGCTTTCTATTCCTGTAAACAGTTACAGTCTTGGAAACCCATAGGGGTCACTCTGAGTCAGCATTGACTCATTGACTGTCAGTCATATATATATGTATTTAGTCATTCATAAAGCCACCATGAGTTGGATAAAACTAGATGACAACTAACAACAACAGCCTTACTTAAAAGACATTGGGAGCATTAGGTCAATGCACTCGAAGAGATTCTGTAAATATCTGAAAAATATCTGACCATATGTATAATTAAATAAAACATGAAAAGATATAATTTTTATTTTATTGTTCATACTGTTACTCTTTCCCCACTATGTATGTGTTGCCTTTTACTAAAAGGTTTCCAGGATCCTATGCGAAACCAACATGGAAAACAAAGTTGTGGGTAACTTTGCAACCTCTGAATGACAGCTCTATGTTGATGGGAGAGCTCAGTGTTCTCAGGTCTAGATGAGTGGTTTCCAAACTGTGGATTACTTATGTTTTTTAAACAGCTCTATTTATATGAGGAGGCTTCAAAGTATTTGCAGATACATTCAATTTTCCCACAAAATTTTGAAGCCCTCTCTTGTATCATATGTATAATAAACATGTTATTTTCATAAATAGAAACATAAGATAATATATAAGTATTTTATTCTTTATTTGAGGACTTAGCAATCATACAAGGAACTTCAAAAAGTTCAGGGAAACATTCTTTGAATTCCATTTTGCACATGTTTTTGGATGCCCCTTCAATTCTCTACAATATCTCTACAAGATACAATATCAACGAAAAGCAATCCATTCAAAAGGAGCTATTTGGCAGGCGGTCTGAGAAGGCTAACTGCTAGCATTAACACAAGAAGAATCGGCTGCCTCTGTATGCACAAGCATTCTGCAGATTTTCCTTGCTGAACATTCCCAGTTTACTGCTATTGTTGTAAATTTTAATGTCCATTTCATTTCTTTTAAAGAAATATAAAGTAAGGAAATTAAACAACGCTCATTTGAATCCTCTATAAAGGTACCTTGTTTCCAAATGTCCTTGAGAGGAATGTATAATTATAGAAGACCATGTTTAAGTGAGTTCATAATAGTAGCAAATATTCCTTAGCAAGATAAAAATTAGGCAATTAGTAAAATATTGTTTTTTAATATAGAATTAAACAAACTCTTATACATTGTTTAAGCTATACACACATATATCCCTTTTATTTGAGAGGTAGTAGAAATAATATATTGTTCTCATAGAGATGACTAACGAGCAGAACATTATATAGCATACTTTATAATGGAATTCTCATTTTGATGGGCATTAGATCATGAGGCCTGTACTCGAGTTTCCAATCTAAGGATTGCTTTTAATCATGGCTGAGTATATGATTTGGTTCAAGTATTGTTGGATTAGTACACACAAAATTCGACAAATTACCCATTGGATGTCTTTTACCCCCCTCTTTTTATTTTAAGTTTATTGCAGAAATCCATCACATGCCTCTTTGCTCAAGGAACACAGTGAAAAGATAGGCAGATGGCATAGAATCCTTCATGAAGAGGGGGGAAATAACGTGGTATTTATAATCGTGTGCTGCCCCAAACCAAAAATGACAAAAGTGCTAACCTCAAGAACTATTAAGTAGATGAGTGAGTGAAACCCAGCACAATTTACAACACCTGTAGCTCCAAAATCAGTTGACGGATTTCCAGCTCTCTCCATACTTCTTGTTCTAGCTAGAATGCGGTACTGGTCTAGGTAAAAGTTATACTACTAAATGATTATTTTTTCTTATTAGGAGCATCAACATATAAGCCTAACTTAATAATGAAAAAGTATGTGTGTTTTTCTATGGACTTTAAGTTGTTTAAGTTATTTTCACTTGGTTACTATTTTAAAATGCTGCAAACACATGAGTAAAGTGTGCACTAGTTTAATGTGCAGGCATATACCAGGGGTTACTAAATGTGAAAAACAAGAGAGGGACTGCATTTAATGAAAAAGGTGCACAGGCTTTTCAGTTTTCTCCGATATGATATCTATAAACCCACTGCCACTGAGTCAATTCTGACTCACACTGACACTATTTAGGGTTTCCAAGACTGTAAGCCTATGAGGGAGCTGACAGGCCCTTTGTTCTCTGTGGAGTCCTGGTGAGTTTTGAACCTCTGACCTTGTGATTAGCTTTGAAACAGATTTACCTAATACAGTGTGTCTTTTGATCTCTTGTCTAATGCTTCCACATGCATTGATTGTGGATTCAAGCAATAGAAAATCCTTGGCAACTACACCTTTCCTCCATTTATCATGATGTTCCCTATTGGCCCGTGGTGAGGATTTTTGTCTGTTTCACCTTGAGTTGTAATCCATCCTGAGGCTGCAGTGCTTGGTGATGTTCAGCGGGTGCTGCAAGTCCTCTTCACTTTCACCAAGGAGGGTGGTCATTTTGCACATTACAGGTTGTTAGTAAACCCCCCTCGGATCCTGATGCCACACTCTTCTTCATAGAATACTTTCACTGATGATTTGCTCAGCATACCAATTGAATAAGTATGGATAAAGGATTGACAACTGACACACACCTTTCCTGATTTTAAACCATTCACTTTGTCCTTGTTCTGGTCATCTGTAGGTCATGTATACTTGTGTATGCAAGGGAGTACACCCCTAAACCAGAATTTTAAAAAATTTATTTATTTGTTTATTTATTTTTACAAAACAAAATTATTATCTTCAAAATACTCTCTATGACACTTAATACATTTTTTCAAATCTGCAATTCTATTCTTGGAAACATTTTTCAAACTTGTTTGTTTGGATGACTGTCAGTATCACTTGTTTCTTTCTTCACCTCTTCTAAGTCATCAAATTTCTGTCCTTTCAATGTCCCTCTGCATTCATGGAAACAAGTTGCACTGAGCGAGGTCAGGTGAATCATATAAATGGGGCAAAAGAAGCATGCTGTCATTTTTTGCCAGGAAGTAACACAATGAGAGGGCTGTGTGAGCAGGTGCATTGTTGTGGTGGCAAAACCAGTACCCAATCTGCCATAAATCAGGCCTTTTTTTGTCACACACAGTTACACAATCTTTTCAGAACCTCTAAATAGAAAGCTTGATTGACAGTCTGACTTGGTAAAACTAACTCCGTATGCACCATGAGTCAGCATTGTTATCTGTTCGTGAAGTTGATGGATGTCCAGAATAAGGTTTGTCATCAATCGACATTTCACCTTATTTTGAAACAAGAAACAAATACACTTGAAATTTTCCCATAGTGCTGCCCATGTAAGCTGTGTTTAACATTACAACAGTTTCTGCTGCATTTTTTCCTGAGCAGGAAACAACATTTCACAGATGCACGTTTTTCTCTTAAATTGGCCAACACACAAAATGAACTTTAAGGGAAACTTCTTTTATGAAAAAATTCACTGACCAGAAAGAACCTTCCCAAGCAACACCACTGGATGCACTAACGCAGAGCAGATTGCTGGATGCTTGCCTAGCAGGAAAAATGTGTGCTATGAAACCTCTGCTCCACCCAGAGCAATTTCAGGTTTCTTGGGATACCTCCTTGTGTGTAATGTTCATATGTACATACACACATTTATATGAGGGAGCTACAAAGAGTCCATGAATAAACTCCATTAGCTTTTAATTCCATTTACTCACAAACTTTTAAAAACTGTTCACACTTGAATAAGTGTATGCATCTATGAGGACAGTTAGGAGGCGTGGTGGCATAGTGTTGAGCTGCTAACTGCAAAGCCAAGAGTTTGAAGCCACCAGTAGCTCCACAAAAGAAAGATGAGGCTGTCTACTCCTGTGAAGAGTTACAGCTTCAGAAATCCACAGGAGCAGGTCTACTCTGTCTTAATAGTGTCAGTATGAGTATCAGCCTACTCTATGGCAGTGAGTTCACAGTAGGAGAATTGTGGGGCCAAAGGGAATATATATTCTACATTTTGAAAAAAAAATTCATAGCCAAATTATTCATTAAAAGATATGTTAAGATAAAAACATCTTATTTGTGTCTAATATATATATATTCCTTTTATTGGGGGCTCATACAATTTTTATCACAATCCATACATACATCCATTGTGTCAAGCATATGTGTACATTTGTTGCCATCATCATTCTCAAAACATTTGATTTCTACTTGAGCCCTTGATATCAGCTCCTCATTTCCCCCCTCCCTGCCCAGGCCCCCTCCCTCATAAGCTCTTGATAATTTATAAAGTATTATTATTTTGTCATACCTTACACTGTCTGATGTCTCCCTTCACCCACTTTTCTGTTGTGCATTCCCCCAGGGAGGATGTTATATGTAGATCCTTGTAATCGGTTCCCCCTTTCTGTCCCACCTTCTCTTTTCCCTCCAGGTATTGCCAATCTCAGCACTGGTCCTAAATGGATCACCTGTCCTGGATTCCCTGTTTCCAGTTCCTATCTGTACCAGTGTACTTCCTCTGGTCTAGCCAGATTTGTAAAGTAGAATTGGGACCATGATAATGGGGGGAGGAAGCATTTAAGAACTAGAGGAAAGTTATATGTTTCATTGTTGCTACTCTGCTACCTGACTGGCTCATCTCCTCCCTGCAACCCTTCTGTAAGGGGGTATCCAGTTGTCTACAGATGGTCTTTGGGTCTCCACTCTGTACTCACTCTCATTTACAATGATATGATTTTTTGTTCTTTGATGCCTGATACCTGGTCACTTAAACACCTCATGGTCACACAGGCTGGTGTGCTTCTTCCATGTGGGTTTTGTTGCTTCTGAGCTAGATGGCCACTTGTTTACCTTCAAGCCTTTAAGACCCCAGATGCTATATCTTTTGATAGCCAGGCACCATCAGCTTTCTTCACCACATTTGCTTATGCACACGTTTTTCTTCAGCAATTTTGCTTATGCACACGTTTTTCTTCAGCAATTGTCCTGGAAGGTGTGCACTGAGGAATGCCAATATAATAGAACAAATTGTTCTTGCATTGAGTAAGTACTTGAATGGAGGTCCATGTCCATCTGCTGCATTACTAAACCTATGAATATATGCACATAGATCTATTTCCTCACAATCCTGTATAAGTATATTTACATATGTACTTGCCTGTATTTAGACCTCTATAAATACCCTTTGCCTCCTAGTGCTTTCCTCTTTTACTTTTACTTTCCTCTTGTACCACTATCATGCTCAGCCTTCATTTGGGTTTCAGTAATTTCTCTAGGTTACATTGCCAGGCCTCTCACACCCTCGTTGCCACTAATTTTCGATCACTGGTTGCTCCCTTGTCCCTGGGTTGGTCAACACGACCTCCTTTCCCCCACATCCCCCTATCCCATGTACCCCAGAACCATCAGTCCCGTTGTTTTCTCCTCCGGACAGTTTATCCAGTCTATTTTATCTAGATAGATCTACAGAGACAATATACACCCAAAAAGCACGGCATAGCAATACAAAGCAACAAAAGAGAAAACAACGGCGACAATAAAAAAGAAAACCAATGACCCAGAAAAGAATAAATTAATTTTATAAAAAGGGGAAAAAATTGTAAAAAAATTTTTTAAAGAAAAACCTGTAAATAGATCAAAGTCTGGTTTTTGACCTCTAGGCGTGTCCTCCATTTAAGTCAAGTGGGGTGCCACTCTCTGGCCCCAAAGTCTATCTTTTGCACTCCCTTGGAAGCTCCCTGCTCTGCTGCTCCGCCTGTTGCTCTGCCGCACACCTTTCGTGTTTTTCCTCGGTGTCATGGGGTCAGACCGGGCCAATCCCGACACTGAGTCTCCAGAGTTGTCCCCCATAGGGCCATAGGTCAGCGAGGGATATCGTGTATCATAGTGGGATCAGCCATATGGTCCACTCTGTGCATTGGCTGTTCAGAGCGGGGAT
>NW_022111369.1:27094423-27101899 GCF_000313985.2 Echinops telfairi | reverse complement strand
CTGGTATGGGGGCAGAGCCCTCAGGCCCCTCCACTGGCTCCCCTCTCCATGCCGGCTTGCTGCATTCCCATCCCGGAACACTGGATTTAAGTCTGGTCCCTCTTCCCCTGTGGAGACACAAACAATAACCTCCTTGGGTGGGTCAGTGCCCTAATCCCCCACACACATCTCTCTTTTTTTTTCCTTTCCTCCCCCCCACCTCCATTTTTGTTGGCTACCATATGTACCCCAGGAATTTGTCTGGCCCCTACCATACTACCTGGACCTCACCCCTGGAGTGTTTGTATACAATAGCTTTTTCCCTGTGCCCCTTTTTCATTTTTGCTTTCTTCTTCTTCTTTTATCTATAACTTACTTCAGTGGACTTATGTTACACTTGTCCTTTTGTGTTTGGCTTACTTCACTTAGCATAATTTCCTCCAGTTCTTCCCATGCGGCGATATGCTTCATGCGTTCATCACTGCATTTTAGGGATGCGTAGTACACCAGTGAATGTATGTACCACAGTTTTTAATCCATTCGTCTGTTGATATAAATTTGGGTTGTTTCCAACTGATTGCAATTGTGATCTGTGCCGCAATGAACATTGGAGCACAGATGTCTGTCCGTGGTTTTTTTCTTGCCTCTTCTGGGTATATGCCCAGTAGGGGGATACCTGGGTCATATGGTAGCTCAATTTCCATCTGTTTTAGAAATCAACAAATCGATTTCCCTAATAGCTGCACATACCTACAGGTCCACCAGCACTGGATGAGAGTTCCTATCTCACCACAGCCCCTCCAACACTTGTTGCTTTCTGATTTTTTGAATTGGGCAATCTTTGAGGTGTTAGGTAGTATCTCATAGTTGTTTTGATTTGCATTTTTCTAATGGCTAATGATCAGGAACATTTTCTCATGTGTTTATTGGCCATTCGGATTTCATGCTCTGTGAAACTTCTCTTCAGGTCCTTTGACCACCTCCTCAGTGGGTAGTTACTTTTTCTCTTAGTGTAAACTTGCAAAGTAGTGTAGATTTTAGTAATAAGGCCTTTGTCTGATGTGTCATTGCTAAAGATGTTTTTCCAGTCGGCGGGCTCTCTTATTACTCTCTTGGTGAATTCTTTTGATGTACATAGGTGACTTATCTTTAGTATATCTCACTTGTCTATTTGTGGCTCCTCTGTATTTGTATCCTTCCTTATTTCTGATAACCTATGTATTCCCTGTGCGAAGGTTCCCAGGTTTGTCCCAATTTCCTCATTAATGGCCCTAATTGTTTGGGGTTTTATATCTAGGTCTGTGATCCACCTTATGTTTATTCTTGTGCATGGAGTGAGGGAAGGGTCTTACTTCATTTTTCTGCAGGTAGATATCCATTTTTTCCAGCACCATTTATTGAAGAGGGCATCTGTTTCCCATTTGATATTTTTGGGGCTCTTATCAAAAATCAGTTGCATTTATGATGATGCTTTTATTTCTGGGTCTTCGGCTCTTTTCCATTGCCCTGAATATCTGTTGTTATACCAGTACCATATTGTTTTTACTACTGTGGCCATATAATACGTGTTAAAGTCAGGTAGAGCAAGGACTACAACTTTGTTCTTCTTCTTAAGGAGTTTTCTGCTAATTCTGGGCTTCTTGCCCCTACATATGAAGTTGGCAATCAGTTTTTTCAATTATTTGAAGAAGGATGGTGGCATTCATATCGGATAGCATTGAACTTATATAGTGCCTTGGGCAGAACTGACATCTTTACTATATTTAGTTTGCCAATCCACGAGGATGGGGATGTTCTTCCATTTCTTGAGGTTGCTCTTGGTTTCTTGTAGTAGGGTTTTATAATTTTCCTCATACGAATCTTTCATTTTTTTGGTCAGGTATAACTCTAGATATTGCAATTTATGCTTGGATATTGTAAAGGGTACTAGCTTTTTAATCATCTCTTCGGTGATCTTGTCTGATGTGTACAACACTCCGATAGACTTCTGTTTGTTGATCTTGTATCCTGCCATTCTGCCATATTCCTCTATTGCTTCCAACACTCCGCTTGTGGAGTTTAGGGGATTTTCAATGTATAGAATGATATCATCTGCGAATAGTGATAATTTCACCTCTTCTTTCCCCAGATGAATTCCTTTGATGTCTTTTCTTTCTCTTATGTTCCTATCTACAACCTCCGGTACAATGTTAAAAAGGAGTGGGGACAAGGGGAACCCTTGTCTGGTCCCCCTTTTCAGTGGAATTGTTTTAGTCTTTTCTCCATTAACTACCTCATTGGCTGTTGGTTTTTCATATATAGCTTGTATAATATTTTGGAATTTTCCTTCTATTCCTGTCTTCTTGAGTGTCTTAAACAGGAATGTGTGTTGGATGTTCTCGAATACTTTTTCCACATCTATCAATATTATCATGTGGTTCTTATCTTTTTCCTGCCAATGTGGCAAATAATGCTGATGGTCTTTCGTTTGTTGAACCATCCCTGCATCCCTGGTATGAATCCCACTTGCTCATGGTGAATTTTTTTTTTTTTAATATACTTTTGTATTCTATTGGCCAGTATTTTGTTAAGGATTGTTGCATCAACGTTCATTAGGGGTATTGGTCTATAGTTCTCAATTCTTGCGGGGTCTTGGCCCGCTTTAGGTATCAGAGTTAGACTAGATTCATGGAAAAGGTTTGGAAGTTTTCTGTCTTTTTCAATGTCTGGAAGAATTTGTGTAGGATTGGTGTCAATTCTTCCCTGAATGTTTGGTAGAATTCTCCTGTGAAGCCTTCTGACCCAGGGTATTTTTTGGTTGGTAATCCTTGAAACCTTGTCTATTTCTTCCATTGTTATGGCTTTGGGATAGACTATCCAACTGGGATAGTCTTGAGAGGGATTGTGTTTCCAAATATTTGTCCATGTCTTCCAAGTTGTTGAATTCGTTAGAGTATAGACCTTCATGGTACTGTGTAATTATCCTTTTGATTCCAATAGAGTCCTTTGTAATGTCTCCTATTTCATCCCTCATTCTTTCAGTTGTCATTTGTTCATTCCTTTCTTTGGTTAGGTTTGCCAGTGGTCGAACAATTCTGTTAATCCTTTCAAAGAACCAACTTTTAGCAGCATTAGTATTTTCCCATAGTTTTCTTGTTTTCCCTCTCCTGTATCTCACCTCTGATTTTTATTATATCTATCTTCTTGCTATTGGTAGGGGCGTTCTGTTGTCTCTGTTCTAATTGGTGTACGTTTTGTGCCAGCATATCATCTATGAGTCTCTCTTCTTTTTTCATGTGTGCATTTATTGCTATCAGCCTTCCTATGATAAATGCCTTTGCTATATCCCAAAGGTTTTAGTATGTCTTTTTTTCATTATCATTGGTTTCTAGAAGCTTCCTGGTTACATCTCCGATCTGAGTCAATACACAATCCTTTTGCAATAGAGAATTGTTCATCCTCCAATTGTTTGCCTTTGTTTTCTTCACCATCCCTCTGTTAATTTCCAGCCTTATGACACAGTGATCAGAGAGAGAGACGTCTGTATAATCTTTATGTGCTTGAATTTAGTTCGACTTGTGCCCCAGCATGTGGTCTGTTTTCAAATATGTGCCATGTGGGCTTGAAAAGAATGTGAATTTATTTTGCATGTGGGTGGAAATCTCTGAAAATATCTATCAAGTCAAGTCGTCCAATTGTGCTATTTAGATCTGTAGCCTCCTTGTTGAGTTTCTTTCCCAATGATCTGTCTTTTTCAAAGAGTGGTGTATTAAAGTCACCAACAATAATTGTTGAGCCTTTGATTTTCTTTCATCTTTTGTACTCTTTGGTTTGATTTACAAATTCCACGGGTCTCTCATTCAGCGCATATATATTTATTATGCTCATTGGATTGTGGTCTACTATTCCCTTGAACATTATATAGTGCCCCTCCTTGTCTATTTTTATGGCCTGTATATTGAGGTCAATTTTGTGAGATATTAAGATCGCTGCCCCTGTTGTTGTTTTTTTGGTTGACATTTGCATGGCATATTTTTCTCAAGCCTTTAATTCTCAACCATTTTTTGGTCTTCAAGCTTGAGATGTGTCTCCTGTAGCAGCAGATTGATGAGTCATGTTTTCTGAGCTAGTCCGTTAACCTCTGTCTTTTAATGCCTGAGTTCAGGCGACTGATATTCAGTGTTATCACATCCATTTGTGGACTCTGTGATGTCATTTTGTACCTTTTGTGTTGGGAGTTTTCCTACCTACCTATCTTATCCAACTGTGTTGTGTGTATGGTTTATGTTTGCCTTCTTTCCACTATTGAGCCAGTGCTATCCTGTGGGCTGTTTTAAGTTTGTTGCCCTATGGATGGAGCTGTTCTATGTAATGGTCTCTTATTTGTCCTGAGTGAGAGTTGATCTGCCCAAACAAAATCGGCAAGGATCTTTTTTATGGCTGGGTTTATTTTTATATATTTTTTGAGGTTTCCTTGTCTGGGAAGACTCTTACTTCTCCATCTATCTTAATAGATAATTTAGCTGGGTAAAGTATTCTTGGGTTTGCATTGTTTTCCTTCAATTTTTGGAATACGTTACTCTATTCCCTCCTCTTCTTCATCATATCCGCTGAGAGGTCTGAACATATTCTTATTGGGGTACCTTTATACATGACTGTTTGCTTTTCTCTAGCTACTTTTATGATTTTCTCCTTTTCCTCAAAGTTGGATAATTTGACAATTATGTGTCTTAGTGACTTCTTCGGATTCAGTCTGTCTGGTGTTCTTTAAGCCTCCTGAATGGTTGCCTGATTTTCATTTATGAAGCTGTGGAAGTTTTCCTCTAAGAATTCCCTCATTGGGAACTGATTACAAGGAACTATATGTGACCTCCTCCATGGGGGATAGACAACAGAAAAGTGGGTGAAGGGAGACGTTGGACAGGGCAAGATATGACAAAATAATAATTTATAAATTATCAAGGGCTCATGAGGGAGGGGGGAGCAGGGAGGGAGGGGGGAAATGAGGACCTAATGCCGGGGGCTTAAGTGGAGAAGAAATGTTTTGAGAATGATGAGGGCAGTGAATGTACAAATGCGTTTTACACAATTGATGTATGTATGGATTGTGATAAGAGTTGTATGAACCCCTAATAAAATGATTTTTAAGAAAAAGAATTCCCTTATTATTTTCCCTGTTGACTTCTTTGTTGTGTCTTGTTCTGGTAGTCCAATTATTCTAATATTGGTCCTCTTCATAGCATAAGACATGGCTCTTAAGTTTTCTTCAGCTTCTCTGATTGTCTGATTTTCCCATTTTCTGAGGTCTGCTTGGTTATCCTCTAGGTCACTGGTGTGATTCACTGCCTCCTCAAGTCTGTTGGCAAAGTCGGCCAATTTGCCACAGGATTTTGTTATTTCATCCCTTAAGTCTTGTATTTCCCTTTGATACTTTGCCTTTATCTCCTCTAACATTTCATCATTTTTCTGCATTGCTTCCTTCATATCCTTTATGACTCCTAACAGTATTTTGAAAATTTCTTTCTGTGGCAGGTCAATATCTGCTTCTTCTATGCACATTGTTAGGTTCATGACTTCTTCCAGCATTGTCTTATGTTTTTCCTGCTTTTTCATTGAGGCTGTTAGGACTAGTTGCTGTTTACGTGTTGTTTTAGAGAAGCCTGGAGCAATCTTCTTGAGTTGTAGAGTACTGGGCTCTCTGTTGGGGGACTCGTATGAGTGCTTCTACATACTACCTGCCAGTAGCTGTACTGAGAGGTCAGGCTATCGCTATATCTTCCTGTGGTTTCACTGTTATCCTAGCTGTCCAATATTCCATTGTTTGAAATGTGAGTTGTATATTCCTCTATGTGATGCTGGTTGGGTTGTTGTTGGCCCACGAGGGCATCGCTTCACTGGTCGGTCTCTCAGTAAGCCTCATGGTGCTTGGAGCACCTCGGGTGGCCTTTGGTGTTTCCATCTGCAACTGCAGTGCCAAGTAGGGTGTGTGGGTGTACCCTCCTTGGTGTAGAGCAGTTTAGCTGGCAGGGAAGATTACTGTAGACAGAGAGTTGCCTTGGAGATTGGGTGGACGGTCCCACAGTAGCATCAAGCCCCACAAGTGGTGGGCAGGAATTTCCCCCAGTCATTTGTAGGACCTCAGGCTTAGGCTTAGGCTGGTGTTCCCCCAACTGTTTGAAGGGGAGAACCCTCTGCTGCTTGGTGTATGGAAGAAGACCAGCGTGATTTCCCCAGCTGTGTGTAAAGCCAACAAATTCTTTTGGGAACTCCCCCAGTTGGGCCTTCAGAGTTGCCCGAGGTGGAGGGGAGTGGCCTGGAAGCCGCTAGTGGCTTGCGAAAGGAAAGAGAGGGAGAGGAGAAGAAAAAGAGGGAAAGAATAATACAAAGACCGGAGCAACAATGCCAATCAAACTAACACCCAGTCACACACACACAAAATAAAATGCACAGACTAAACAAAAGTGAAAACTGTAAAAAGAAAGAAAGAAAACCAAAAAGGAGAAGTAAATCTGCTAAGACTGTGGCAGGAAAGAGAGAAGAGATATAAGAAGAGGAGAAAAGAAAAAGTGAAAGAAGAACAAAAATAAAGAAGGCAAAAGAAGAAAAAAAAAGAAAGCGAAGGAGAGAAAATTTAATAATAAAGTGATAGCTGATATGTCTAATATTTTATGGCTTAATTTTTTGTTTAATTCTTCTCCTTTTCTGAGTCTCAAAACATTTCTGAAGAGCTCACCATCTTTCTTCATTCTAACATCTTGCTCATTACCACTTCCGAGGACATTTGAGAAACATAATAATTCTTCAATGCAGATTGTATTTATTTGGAGAAGATAAGAGAATATTACAAATTTACAGGAGACAATAAAGTTTCTGTTCTTAACTGCTATTTGCATATAGTCATAGGTCAGCAGATGTCTAGCCCAGTGGGAAGCATAAAAGCTGTGCTAGACAATCTTAACCACATATAGACTGTATTTTAAAAATAACATTTTTACTTTTCACATTCCAAATATATTGTTTGCTGATTTATTTTAGGCCTTTAACCAAAAGAAGTTTTGTAAAGTTAGAGTGACTGGTTTCTGAGGACTTTTTAATTCAGACTCATTCCAACCCTCTCTAGGTTTCTGAGGATGTACTTTTCATCAGAGTAGACAAGCTCCTCTTTCTCTGTGGAGTGACTGGTAGTGGCGAATCCTCAACCTTTTGGTTAGCAGTCCAGTGCTTACCCCGGAACTCCTTTCATAGCTATTATAATCAAATTCAAATTATACAAGTCAATAAAAGAATAAATGCAATGAATGAATTGATCATTAAAAGGAGCTCAGATCCTGATCTACATGCTGCATTAGTTACGGAGTCAGCATGTGGAAAGAGAGAGTCATACATCATATAAAGTCCTGTTTTAGAATCTAGAATGCAAGAAACCAATTTTCCTAAACAATACATTCATAGTCAGGAAAAATGGAGGCACCATTTGGGGAGGAGCAGATAATTCATTAGAATGATACAAGAGAAGGA
>NW_022111369.1:27089384-27091251 GCF_000313985.2 Echinops telfairi | reverse complement strand
GGCAACATTTGGTGCCTTTGAATTCTATGATCTGCCATAGTGTCCAGAATAGTAATGGGATGTCTAGTTGTGCCTCTTGCTTAAAAAAATTTCTTTTTCTATGAAGTGGTATTTTATGTCCTCTTCAGTTTGTTTTTGAAAAAAAAAAAATCAAACTAACCATTGCGTCAGTTCTAACTCATAGGCCCCCTATAGGACAGAGTAAAACTACCCCTTTAGGATTTTGAAACCATGACTGTTTACAAAAATAGAGAGCAACTGGTGGTTTTGAACTTCTGACATTGAGGTTTGTCATTCAACACATCACCCACAAGGCTGCCAGGACATCAGCACAATTAGGAAAAGGCAGAAAATACCACATCACCTCAGAGTGTAATAAAATATATACATATAGATTGTGGATGGATGAAAGGTCTACTTTTTGTACACCTTTTGTGCTTGTTTAATTTTAACAATTATTTTCATTATTTTTAAATTAGAGTCCCAAGTTAATTTTGTAACTCTCAAGCATTCAAATATAGATAACTGAGATATAATCCCCCTTATGTAATAGATTGAATGTTTTGTGTGGGCTTTACTTGAACAAAATTATTATACTTTATAAAAAAGCAAACTCCCTGTCTTGGAGTCTGTTCTGACTCCTGACGACCAGAGCATTTGGTGGTTTCTGACGACTGACTGTGAGGTGAGCTGCCCAACACAGAACGGCTGTGCCACTAGGGCTCCTATCAAATGCATGCTACTAATCGCTTTTTTTTTTAAATTAGTAGTAATCTTCAGAATTTTTTAAAAGTGGTAAGAATCTAATCTGGCTAATTTTACTTTTTCATTTGATTCTTTGTTCTGGTAGTAATATTTAAATCTGCAAAGGACATCCTGAATGCACGAAGTTTTTATTCATATATGCCCATGACCAAAGTAGATAAGGTGGATTTCTCTCCATAAAGCTAAGATAGTAGAACACAGGGCCTTCGAGGATGTGTAGTACCAGAAGAGAGAGCGTATACTGTTTTGAAGGACAAAGGCTAGAAATTGTCCTTTCAACTTTCTCTCTGACCCAGCTGACCAGAACTCAGTAATATGACCTTACTCTAACTGCTAGTGAGTCTGGGAAATCTCCATGAGTGAGCAGATGACATAGTAATCTTGTGGAGACCTGAAAAGTCAAGTGAGAGTTTCAGCAAGCTTCAATTTTCATTTTCCTCTTTCTAATTAAGTCAGCGTGTGATACATGATTTCATTACGAGATCATATCTATTTGACTTCTTGGTCCCCTTAAAAATACCTGTATACCCACCAGCATATATGCATCTTCTAATGGAAAAATTTTAAAAAATGCTCGGACTCTGTATATTAGATTAACCAAATCATATATTGTGACTCATTTTTGCCAAAATCAAGTTATCCACACAATTTGTAACAATTCATCCAGTCTCTCTTGTTCTCAATTCTAGATAGTCTATGAACTAGATTCCATCTCTGCTCCTAGATTCTACTTTCCATACATGATTATAGTCTTATACATATATAAATAATATTGACACTTATCATAACTTATTCTACAACTTCAGATTCCCACTATGATCTTGAGTCTTGCTCACTGGAGATTATGAGATTTATTTTTCTTCTTTGTATACAAAATCATTCATTCTAATCTCCTTGAGGTTATATTTTAGATTTATGTGGTATACAGGGAAAAGGGTATTAAGACATATATGGTAAAAGTGACCACATTATTTATAGAGTACTAATATGTCGGGAGTACCCCTAAAAAAATGCTCTTTTTTTTTTTTAATGTGAGGGGGATAGTGCCTTTGGAGTTCATTCCACCAGGTCAGAAGTTTTCTATTTAGAGGCACTGAAAAGA
>NW_022111369.1:27086065-27088153 GCF_000313985.2 Echinops telfairi | reverse complement strand
TAAACTCACTATGAGTCAAAACTGACTCGATTTCACATAACAGCAACAAAACAATATATTCTAGAAAAATTTTAAACCTAAGAAATATTAAAATATCTGAAAGAAGAATTAATTTTCTCTTTAGTTCATCTAAATCTTAATTCTAGTAAACAATGAATAAGAGCTAATTTTCAATAATACACAAAGTTTTAATACTCATATATTGCTCTTTGAGGTAGGAGTATTTTTTTATAATCTTAAGAACATGTCGAGAGGAAAACCTTTGCTGTTCCTTGAGCTGCACTGAAAATTACTCATGTAAGATGTGACTAATGTATGGCCAAATCTAAAATACTTCCTATATACCTTTTAAGCCATCCAATAATATGCTTTTGGATGTTACTTATAAATATCTGTTTTCTAGGGGACTTAAATATAACCAGATCGACAAAAATGTATTTGATGGTGGACCTACTTTATTCTCCTGGGCAGTATACAAGAGAAGATCTGTTTCAATGTATATCATTGTTTAATACACTGATCTCACTCTACAGAACATGAGCATGCACTCTACTTCACATGATGAGTAAAGGACTTCCAGAAACTTCACTCAGGATGAAGTCTTTTTGAATTTCTAAAATTTACTGGCAGTCCACAATAAAATGATTTTCAAAATCTGCTTATACTGGTGGAACAGCAATTCTTCATAGTAATTATGCATTGCAGAATCTCTAAAATGAGCTTCAGGTTATGTACTGCACTATATTCATGGTAAGATCAAATAATGGGATTCCTTATAACTCTATGAGTTCATCCCATGCTTAATGACCCATTACTGGCATTAATGAAGGCTTAGACAAAAACCATTGATGATAAAACTCTAATAATAAGCTGAAGTCTGAGATATTTAAGACTCTTACCATATGTAAGGGTAATTTAAAAGACTAACAATTGATCTTAAGGGCATACAAGTATAAAGCCAGGGGCATCTAAGTAGCTCTATTTAATATTCACTAGAAATAAATGTCATTAATATTTATATATTTAATAAATACACAGACAAATGAGAGAATATGTCAGCACCAATACAAATGATGATATATTTTGTTCACCACAAGAAATTAGCCTTTTTGCAGAATTTAAGCAGAAGGAAATTTTAAGCACTGATAATGATGATATATACTGATGAAAATGTGTGAATCAGTTGGAATAATGTTAATCTGAAGTCAATAGCAGAAGTAGTAGTACGTGGGTGTGGGGATAATCTTACAACTGTTAAATAAAATATTAACTGCCACATAATATACAAGTTGTGAAATCAGATGTTTAATCGTGACTGTTCAAGTTCAGACCCTGAACTTCCATGAAGTTGATAGAAGATTGCAAACCCCAAAGGGAACAGGTTCTCTCTTTGTTTTTCCATTTACAAAGGCATTATGACACCTTGCTTGTTGATGTACTCACATCTCCTGTCAAATCTAGTTTAATGAGGAAAGGGGAAAATTAAACTAGTAAGTGAGGGAAATCCAGAAATCATGCAATAGTGTAGCTTCCCCAAAGAATAGTTGTCACATTCTTTCATTCTCAGTGGGCAAAGCAACTTTAACCACATCACTGTAATAATGACCAGAGGAGCTTACATTCCATTCCTGCATCATCAAATTAAAAAAAAAAAATTCTATTCTGGGTAGATGAATAACAAGTGTCAAGTGCATGCGATTTTAAACAATGTTTCTTATAGGGTGCCAAGGAAAAGAAACACAGCTTAATTTTTAATTTAGGAATAATTTTCCAATTTTGAGTTCAGCATATGGAGTCCCTGGATAGTATAAACAGATAAACTCGGGCCTACTAACTAAAGGGTGGTTCAACCCATCCAGAAACTCCTCAAAGGAACAGCTTGATCATCCTCTTGGAAAAGTTATTCTGCACACATAGGATTACCTCGAGTCAGATCAACTTGTTGAGAACTGTAATTTGAATGCTGTAATATGGTATCTTTGATGGATAAAACATAGCATCAGTTTGGAAGTCATGTCTGTTCTGCACTGTGAGCTTACATCTGTCCGACCTGCTTTATGAGTTTGTGTTCACTGAGAAGTGGGGCAC
>NW_022111369.1:27081060-27082437 GCF_000313985.2 Echinops telfairi | reverse complement strand
GTATAAAGTTGAAAAGCTTCTTAAGATGAAAACCATTATTTAACATCTGCCTCTCCATCACTGGGGATGTGAAATCCTTTTCCAAAGCCATTTTAAAGTAGAAGGTGCACAGGACTTCTAGAATAATCATTTAGAGTATAGGAACGTTTGTTTCATTTTCAATAAATCTCTCTCTTTCTTTCTCTCTTGATAAATATGATATTGCATAGCCACTGTTCTTTTTTTCCTTTTGATAAAATGTGTGGGAAAAAAACCTTGGCCTAATGTATTTAATTCCAAACAATATAAGAAAATATCATCTAAATTGTCAAGCCATCAAAGGTCCAAGATTACTTCTTTAATATAACAGGGCATGATTATTTTAATCTATGAATTTAATAAGATGCAAATATTCTATCTATATATACAGTTTAAGGTATTTAAAGTATATTAAATTGGTGATTGAGCTCTGAAGGTTTGTTCCACCAGCAAGATTGTCTAGCACATATAAATCATTAAAGTAATAGAAAATAATTCAAGCTTAAGTGAGGCTGAAATAACTATTTAACAACAGCAAAAACAACAAAAAGTAGTCTGAATATGATATTTTAAAATGCCCTAAAGAAACCAGTCTTTTGGAAGAAAAAGATTTCCAATTGTGCATCTAAGAATGATGAAGCTTCATACGCTACAATGTACAAAACTCCACACACCTGCTAGCATTACAGAAACGGTAACTTTCCAGGTGGCTTTGTTTTGATTTAGACATACGGAATACAAATAAAAAGTGATTCCATTACTACACCTGGGTATCTCACTTTGAAATGAATACGAAATGCACAGACCCTATAGGTCTGGCAAACAGCGACAACAAGAAATTGCCAGGATTTTCTCCAAATGAGGGGATTCCAGGTGGGTCCTGGGTTGAGTTTATATTCATTGTTTCCTTTCCTTCACAAATCCCAGACATTTGGTGCACTCCTCTTTCTCTTCTTGAGCGCCACCACCTATTTTGCAAGCTGCAGTCTTTTACTCCCAAATATCCACAACAAAGCACACTCCCCACTTTTGCCCCCATTCTTTCTGAATCCAGAGTTGTCTTTGGTACTAACTCCAGGGAAGCAGAAAGGAGACTCACATAATTGAAAACCAATTGGTGAGTTACCAGGTTATAACAACAAAAAATGCCAAGGTAATTCTTCATTGTCTTCACCAACATGTACATGGAGCTTGAAAAGTCTTCCATTGTCCATTAATCAACCCAGAAAACTATCTAGGCTTTAAGCATAGGTCAGTTTAAGTCAAAATATTCTATAATAATTATAATTTCATTCCATAACAACTAAATGAGCATCACCATATATAGATTAATTTATATACTTCTATTTATATTTACAT
>NW_022111369.1:27071664-27079517 GCF_000313985.2 Echinops telfairi | reverse complement strand
AAGACTTCCCACCCACTGGCCTGTGATCTTCCTGCATTTGGCATCATTGCATGTGTTTTGTGAGTCTGAAGAGGACTTTATGGATTGGTATCAGACATATTGGCTAATATTGGATTTAAGGACTTAATCTGGACTGAGCTGGTATGTTTTCTCAATAGTCAATTGCTCTTGTATATAAAACTCATTCCTATACACATGTGGGTGTCTATGAATTTGTTTCTCTAATCTACCCAGACTAACCCAGACGATGTGCTAAGAATTCTGTCTTAGCAACCCTATGCCTCACAGAAGGCAGCACCATCAGTCCTGCACCATGCTCACAACTGTTCTCCTGTTTGAGTCCATTGCCACATTCCCTGTAGCAGCCCTTCTAGTCGGGGCCTTCCTCTTCCATTGCCTCTCTACTTTACCAGCATGCTCTTCTCCGCAGCCTGGTCTCTCCTGGCAGCATGTCCAAAGGACGTGAGATGAGCACTTGCTGCCTTGCCTCCAAGGAGCAGCCTGGCTGTCCTTCCTCTGGGACAACTCTGTTGGTTCTTTCGGCTGTCATGCAACATGCAGTATTCTTTGGTGGCAGCAGCATTAAATGTATAGGTGCTTCCACAGTCTTCCTTATTCAGCATTCCCAGGCATAGGGGCCAATGCCTCATCTGTTTTGCTGGTCTTGTTTTCACTGGTATTGCCTCTTGTCATCAGGTCTTTAAACTCTGATCTTTATTTGTCTCTTTGGGGGGTTGTAAAGTACATTCTAATATAGTCATCAAAATACGCAAATAAAATTTTACTCTAGTGGTGAAAATGTGTTGTAAGATAGTGGTAGATGGTCAGTTGTGGGAAGAACTCCACTTGTGGAAGGTTTGGGATGATCTCTGGGAATGAGGATAGAATTTCTAGTGAGAAACTGGTTGAAAGGGGTATGGATCACCACCTTGCTCTAAAAAATATATATTCCATGGTAATAGCTTACTGCAGCCTGAGTCTGCCTATCAACTAATTAATCATTACATGGGTCCATTTTCTTCAAGCAACTGAAGTCTGTAATTTATTTCAGAAATCTCAATCTACATAGCAGTGTTTTGAACAACACATTAGAATACTGACCATTTTATTTTATTAAAAAAAATCATTTTAATGGGGGCTCTCACAACTCTTAATCACAATTCATATATCAACTGAATCAGGCATGTTTGTAGATATGTTGCCTTCATTCTCTTCTAGACATTTACTTGCTATTGAGCCCTTGTATCAGCTCTTCTCCCCACCTCCCCTCCACCACCCTCATAGCCCCCTGCTAGATTGTACATTGTTATTACTTTCACCTCTCACACCGACCATTGTCTCCCTTCCCCCATGTTTTCTGTTGTTCTTCCTCCTGTAGAGGGGTGTATGATTATGTGTCGATCATTGTACTTGGTTCCCCTTTCTCCCTTCTTCTCCCTCTCTTCCCCGTACCCTTCTGGTATCACTATTCCCACTCCTGCTGTGGAATCTGTGTGTCCTGAGCTCCCATCTCTTATCTATACTTGTATATGTTTCGGTCTAGTCTGAATTGAGAAGCAGCACTGGGGTCATGGTAGTGGGGGGTGAGGAAGCCTCAAGGAACCAGAAGAATATTGTGTGTTTCACTGATGCTTTACTGCAACCTGTTGACTCATTCGCTCCCTGTGGGTCCTCTGTGAGGAGATTGTTCCACTGTCTACAGATGGGCTTTGGATCTCTGCTCCAGCTCCCCTCATTCTCAGTCATGTATTTTTGTTTGTTATGTGTCTGATAATGCCTTTACCCGACCCCTATGACTCCTCATGATCACACCGGCAGTGTGCTTCTTCCATGTGGACTTGGTGCTTCACTGTTGAATGGTGGCTTGTGTAACTTCAAGCCTTTAAGACCTCAGATGCTATATCTTTTAATAGCTGGACACCATTCGCCTTCTTCACCACATTTGTTTACGCACCCATTTTGTCTTCGGCAATTGTGTCAAGAGGGTGAACATCTAAGACTTCCGATTGGTTAGAACAAAGAGAACACAAAACATTTTAAAGTAGCTCTCTGAAAATGATAACATCAGTAAATCATATGCTGCAATGTTGTATTAATAAGCAAGAGCTAATGACTAGGTATGTGTGTATACACACACACACACACACACACACACACACAGTCCTAAATGTGATTCATTGCAATTTTAACATGTACATTGTAGGCTAGGGATGATCTGAGACATCAGTTATTACATTGCACATGCAGGTTTCCTTCAAGGAAATCTCCAGGTCCCAAGTCAGCAAGCCACGGGGATTAGATTGCACCCTGTTGTTGTTGTGAGGTGCTCCTGATTAGGCTCAGTGCCACAGGGGCAGTAAGCACAACAGAAGGAAACCCTGCCTGGTCCTGTGCCATCCTCACAACTGTCCCCAGGCCTGAGCCCATTGATGCAGAACACTATGTCCATCCATCATCTTGAGGGCCTGCCCCTTTTTATCTCTCCCTTCCACTTTACCAAGCATGATGTCCTTCTCCAGCAACTTTCCTCTCCTGACAAGATGTCCAAATCATGTAAGAGGAACTCTTGCCATCCTTGCTTCTAAGGAGCACTCCGGCCTTCCTTCTTCCCCCAGGGGCCCATCCACTTCCATGGTGTTGTGTTCCTTCAAGCTGGCTGTGCTACACACAGGAGATACTCAAAAAGTGTTGGCAAATGAAAGCTCTTTATTATTCACAGAAAGCCACTTATTTTTCTTTCTAGATCACATTGAGTGACCAAAGTAAGCATACTGAACTCACAGTAATAATCCAGAACATCTGACAGGTTTAACTTTTTTCCCTCCCAGCCTTCCTACTTCTGTGAGTTGGGAATCATTGCATTGGACTGCATTTCCTTCTATCTTGAAATTAACCTTCCAAATTTAAAACCAAAATCACTGCCATGGGTCAGTGCTGACTCACAGCGACTCTCCAACTGCAGACCATGTGGATCACAGCCCAAGGAACAACCATGATGCCACCAGGGACCAGGGCTCTGAAATTAACCTTAGGTGTGGTTATTAGGACTCTCACTACATTGATGCATGAAGACACATTCTTGGAGATAAACGCCAATGGTTATTTATGGCTAACTAAATAGATACAGTCCAATCCAAGGTATTTGTCCTACAATTAAATGTTAGGTGAGTCTTCCAATTTTGTGTTCAAATTGGATTTACCCGTATCACAATTTAATCTTTCTGACCCTACAAGTTTCATCCTCCTGGTCTTATTCTCCTTTCTGACCTACTAGTTCTAGAAAACACTTTTCTTTTCATCGTTTCTGGAAATCTTCTTTGCTATAGGCCACGTAGTGAAGTAGTTAGAAGTTGGGCTGCAATCCACCTGGTCACCAGTTTGAAACCACCAGGAGAAAGTCTGAGCTTTCTGCTCCTGTAAGAAGTTACAGTTTCAAAAATCCCCCAGGGGTCACTATTCATCAGCATTGACCCCATGGCAGCAAGTTTGGAATTTATTATAGGCCTTCAACCTTCCAAGGACCAAACACACTACTGTTGAGTCAAGTTGGACTATAGGATTTCGGAGACTAAATATTTATGGGAGCTAAAAACCACCTCTTTTTTTACCCAAGGAGCCACTTAGAGGTTTTAATGCCTGACCATGCAGTTAGCAATTTAAAGCATGTCCCAGAGTGCTGCCAGGGCGGAAAAGTCCTAAATGTCGTATACAGAGTGGTTTGTGGAACTTTATTAATTATAAGTTTTCCTGGTTTTAGAGATGAGAAAACTAAAGCTTGTAAATTTTAATGACTTGACCAGCGTTATGTAGCTCATAGGTGGAGCATCTGGGGATTGAACTTCTGTTTGTACTTGACCTGAATTCAATATCGCCTTATGGAAACCCACAAACATCATTTACAGCAGGGAATTTAGAAGATCAATTCAATAACTGCAACTTACTCTATAGTAATTCCTACTCTATATCTGCATTCTCTTCTTCAGCAGTTCATACTATAATTTTTCTCCTCAAATATAAGATATCAAATATATTCGCTGTGTTAGTCCAAGTTGACTAGAGAAACAAATTCATTGACACTCATATATATGTAAGAGAGAACTTATATCATGAAATAATTATGCATCATAAAACATCCGAGCTCAGTCCAGATCAAGCCCATAAGTTTGATATCAGTCCATAAATCCAATATTAGTCCATGAATTCCTCTTCAGACTCATGCAACACATGCAATGATGCCAAATGCAGGAAGGTCACAGGCTGCTAGGAGTAAAGTCCTGTGGATCCAATGATGCATCATGTGGATGCATTTTCAGGGCTCTGGCTTCAATCAGTGTGGCTCCATGTGGCTTGTTAACAGGAATGTGTAGGAGAGAGAGAGAGAGAGAGACCCACCTCTTCTGATGGCAGAATCATGAGAGAGGATGTTTCCAGAATCCTCCAGAGAAGGCCATGCCCACACAGAGGCATCCTTGGCTATGACCTGATTGACAGGCTAGACTCCACCCCTTCACTCATAGCACCTTCAAGTACACATGAGATTATGTAACTACCACATTCCTTATATAAAATAATACATCTTTATGAGTAGAATAAAGTGATATGAAGTGTTTTAGAAAAACATTATGGAATTTAGATCAATGTTAAATTACTTTGCTTGTATTTTAAGATCACCAAATAACCATCTCTGGAAATTGTTTTATTTTGTGTAAGATTATAATTTGGTTAATATTCTCTATATATTACTCATAGCAATTTCCTAATCCTCACCCACTTTTAATTTACAAAATGAGAATATATGTGTGTGTGTGTGTGTGTTTCCTTGCTTGGATCTAAGTTCTAAGGCTAGAGAGTGTGTATGTTTTTTTTAATGTGTATGAATTATTCCTTTTTCTAATGAACGTTCTAATTGTATATAATTATTTATTAAGGGCTGAAGAATAAATATTTCCAATACCCAATTACAAGTGGTCTTTTTGTTTTTCTCTTGTAGTTTGGTTAAAAGTTCACAGAAAAATGATTTTCCATTCAACCATTTACATGCAAGTTGCTTCACATTCCCTTCAATGTAATAGTGCCCCTCCCCACTCCTCCCTGGGTTTCTGTGTCCTTCCCCTCTCTTCCTTCATTCTAAGGTTGGTCAGCTTTCATATAATTGAATATTCTTGGGAGCACATCTCTCACGAATGTTACCATTCGCTTTATACTTAGGCTTGTGGATTATGTGGTTGAAAGGTGGTTCTCTAGGCCTGGCTTGCACCCTGGGTTTGAGGAGTATCTATGAGACTTGGTTCTGGGAGGTCCAGCCAGTTTCTCTCAGACCAGAAAACCCGGTAGTCATGCTTTCTTGATGTTGTTCCTCAGTCTAATTTCCTCCTTTGCTGTCCAGGACCTCCTGCTGTGATCTTGACGAACACTGTTGGTCAATACTCTGTAGTTATTCCAGGGTAGTCGAGGCCTTGGTTCACGTGAGCCATGCGTCCTTCAGACCACTTGTGCCCTGAGTCTTTGGTTTTCCTCATTCTTCCTTTCTTTAGTCAAGGAGAGGGCAACAGATGAATCTTAAGATGTCTCTTGGGAGATTTTTAGGACCTGGATGCTAATCACCATCATAGAGTGACAACCTAGCCACTGTGGCTATGTTATGCCACTTGACGGTGGCTGTGAGTTTTTAAGCCCAGTCATCCCAAATTTGAATGCTAAATTTCTTTGCATCATAGCAATAATTTAGTAACAAATCTTAGTAGGTTTTAATGCCATATATGATCAATAATTTGGAAGAGCATTAATTTTTAAATGAAAATGATCCCACAGAAATTCTCCTAGTAAGCTAGAGATTCAAGATCAAAGTTAATAACTAAAAACAAACAAAGAAACAGCCCACATCCTAATTTTATTAGAGTCCCATCAGTTATCATCTCATTGTATGTGACTATTTTTCAGGATTCAGGAAAAAAAAATTCCATATAGTAGGGATCTATATTTGGCAAGTTTTTCCTTAAAACTTGATATGACGGGGACTTCATTAAAATCTGTTTTGTGTGCTGTAGGACAATCAGGATTCCCCAAAGCCTGTAATATGGGCCTCTGGAAACCCACTCATTAGTCAGAGTGGTGACAGGTTCACATAGACCTCGCTCACTGCTGAAATGCCAACAAAAATCATAATTGCTTTTTTCTCTAGGATCAATTTTCTTGGCATAGTTCAGACTTCTGAACAATCATCCAGTCAGTCTTTAGTCTGGCCCTTTAACAAACTGCTTGTTCCAAGTGTTCAATTCAATAGAATCTACTAAATATTGAAGCATTTCTTATGTTACTCAATACCTTTAAAACTCCTCATTAGCTATTATAATACATTTTTTAAAAATCATACTAGCTTTTAATATGTTGTTAAAACATTTATACTCCTTCAGGTCATTTGGTTCAGTAGCATTGGGCATTACAGAGTGAACATAGGTAAAAGATAATAAAAAATACTTTATTTGGAAATCTTAAGTGTTTAACATTGATAAAAATAAAAACATGACTATTCCCACCCCATCCCCCAACATAACTCTTTTCTTTCTCCTGCTCAAAGGGGAGTAATCTAATGAGCAGCCTAAAAGGTCTATTACTTACAAAACAGAACAATGTGTTTTCAAATCTACAAAGATAAAATTCAAAATTGACATTAGGATTTATGTATACATTGGGAAATTCTCTGAAGCCACTTCTTTTAAAATGTCACTGAATAAGGTCATAGCATTTCCTGCTTCTAGCAGTGGGCTGTTCTACTTCATTATTTCTTGCTTCTCATGTCAGAGCCAAGCTATTGTTCTAGACCAGCGGTTCTCAACCTTCCTAATGCTGTGACCCTTTCATACAGTTCCTCGTGTGGTGGTGAAGCCCCAACCATAAAATTATTTCCTTTGCTACTTCATCGATGTAATTTTGCTACTGTTATGAATTGGTCGACCCCTGTGAAAGCGTCGTTTGACCCCAAAAGGGGTCGCGACCCACAGGTTGAGAACCACTATTCTAGATTCTGCAACTTCATTCAAGTACTTAATGTGTTTCCTGGTTTTTAAAAAAAAAGTTGGGAGGGGTTGGTAATGGTGGAAATATTTACAAAGAGACTTTTAAAAGTTCATGAAAAAACTGTCATCATTTCATTTATTGATGAACATGTTGAAGCCCTCTCATACGCATGCTATTCAACGTCTCAAAACCAAACAATGCTGATTCTGACCCATGGTTCTGAGTTGGGATTCAAATGTAAGGTCAACAGTCCAAAAGCAGAAAGATGACACTCTCTACTCCAGGGAAGAATGACAGCCAGAGCAACTCAGCAGGAGGTTGTTCTACCCTGCTCTCTGGGCTCACTGTGCGGATGTGTGTTACATTAGTTGGTACATTTTAAGAGAAATGCGTGCACCTGAATTTACTGTCTACCATGCATCATCTTGCTTCATGTAATCTTCCTCAGTTGTTGTTTTTTTCCTTGCACAATAAAAGAAGAATTTTTTTGAAATATTAAAGCCTCATGAAATATCCAGCTATGTTGTTAGGTGCCATGAAGTTGGTTCTGACTCATAGAATCATATGTAACACAGGACAAAACATTGCCTGACCCTCACGTTTGTTCTTATGTTTGAGCCCATCTTTGCAGCCACTGGGTCATTCCATCTTGTTGAGGATCTTCTTTTTGTTCTCTGCCCCTCTACTTTGCCAAGCATGATGTTCTTCTCCAGGGACTGGTCTCTCCTGGTAGCATGTCCAAAGTATGTGAGGTGAACGAAGAAAATCCTTAACTTTAAGGAGCACTCTGGCTGTACTTCGTTCAATACAAATGTGTTTGTTCTTTAAGCAGTCCA
>NW_022111369.1:27069581-27070799 GCF_000313985.2 Echinops telfairi | reverse complement strand
TTTTTTTTTGCTCCCATTTCTAAATAATGATTTTAAACTGTCTTGTAATTTGTAGCTGTCAATGTAAAGTAGCAAAAAGATGTTACTATATATTCAAAATAAGTCTCTAATATCCTTAGGGATCATATTGTAAGTGAAAAAATATTATGATATTAAGTGACTTATATGAGGCTATTATCAGTTCAGATATTTTTAACTGTAACTGAAGTAACAGAATCCCAATTAAATTGGCATAAGTAATAAAAAATATGTATATGAGCTCACATAAGAGAGAATCCAAGGTTCGTAATTGACTTAATCCATAGAGTCTGAGGCTGCTTTCCCTCACTTGGATTTTCTTGATACTTAAAAAAAAATTGGGGGGCTTCACATTAAGCTGGAAATGCTATAGGTGCAGAAGACCCAGGTACCAGATCTTCTTAAGAAATGTTCAGTGAGTATAGAAACTGCCTCTGCATCTGATTTAAGAAGAAACTCATAGCTCAGAAGCCACAATAAACATTATTTTAACTCAATGCCCCAATTTTTTCTCATGCCCACTTCTGATTCAATTCCTGTGGGCAGAAGTTTGTCATCCATTTATGGGCTCTTCTCCTTCTCAGAACCATAATTAAAATTAGAATAATAAATAAGCAGTCTAATGGATATTTATAAGTAAATATTTAATTAAATAATAAATAAATATGCGTGTTTGAAATCAGTGCTTTAATCTTTCTTTCTGGGGGTAAATCAGAGCCCCTCCATGTGGCCTTTGTAGCATTTCAGTCTCCACTGTAGTGCAGCAGAGCCGAAGACGGAAGCACAACAGGCACTAAGGGAATGCAAAATGTGCAAGGAAAATAAAATAAAAAGATAAAGACATGTTCTCATGAATTTTTAAGATCCTGTGTAATATACTCACACATATATTAGTGAATTTACCTGGGTATGGGGAGTGTTTACATAGTCAGTCTCAGATGGTACCTTTTTGCTGTTGTTGTTTGTGGTTTGTAATCTTTGACCATCAGCTCCCACCATCGCCACCCTCTCCACTTGTCCTGGGGAGGTTAATCAGTCCTGGGTTCACAGTATTTCCAGTTCCTATCTGTGCCAGTGCACATCCTCTGGTCCAGCCGGATATGCAAGGCAGAATTGGGATCACGGTAGTGGGGGGGTGGAAGCATTTACGAACTAGAGGAAAATTGCACATTTCATTGTTACTACACTGCACTCTGATTT
>NW_022111369.1:27066619-27067612 GCF_000313985.2 Echinops telfairi | reverse complement strand
AAATTTATTAACAACCTGAGATGTGCAGATGACAAAACCTTTCTTTCTGAAAATAAGGACCAGAAGTGCCTGCCGATGAAATAAAGACTTGCAGCCTTCATTGTGGATTACAACTCAATGTCAAGAAGACCATAATCCTCACAACTGGACCAGTAGGTAAAATTATGATAAACAGAAAAAGAATGAAGTTATCAAAAATTTCATATTACTTGGATACACAATAAATATGCATGGAAGCAGCAGTAATGGGCAAATCTGCTGCAGGAGGCCTCTTTAAAGTGTTGAAAAGCAAAGATGGTCCTTTGTGGACAAAAGGGTGCCTGACCTAAGTCATGGGGTTTTAACTCACCTATATCATATGCACATGAAAGTTGGATATTGAATAAGGAAGACTGAAGAATAGATGTATTTAAACAAGGATTCTGACAAAGAATGCTGAAAGTACCATGGACAATCTGTCTTAGAAGAAGGACAGCTAGAATGCTCTTTAGAGGCAAGGATGGTAGGAATTTACCTGATGCATTTTGGACATGTATCAGGAGATACAAGTCCCTGGAGAAATACATCATGCCTGGTAAATAGAGGGGCAGTCAGGATGGGGAAGACCCTCAAAAAGACATATTGATACAGTGGTTGCAACAATGGGCTCGAAATCAGAACTGTCGTGAGTATGACACCAGCTCAGGAGGTGTTTCCTTTTTGGTTCATAGAATTGCTATGTACAAAATTAGTTGAAACTGAATCACTGTCAGCTAGAAACAATAACCTATTTCAGTGCCCATATAGAGCCATCTCCCAGACACACTAGTTTCTGCAATGCTGAGTAGGCCTGGCTAACAACTCTACCATATCATAGTTCCATTCACCTGCACTTTGATGTAAGTCTGAACGTCAAACAGATTCCCATTTTAATCCTTAAAACACAAGGAAGATTATATTTATATCTGTTTTTCTTTTATTTTTTAATCATTTTATTGGGGGTTCCTAAAACTC
>NW_022111369.1:27050958-27064865 GCF_000313985.2 Echinops telfairi | reverse complement strand
CTCCCCCTTCATTTGTTCCTGTGTGCTCTGATTGGACATATACCTCTCCCTGAGCTATAGCTTCAGTGCTGTCCTCAGAAGTAAATTCTTCTGTGTATATGTGTGTTTTTCACAATAGCTCTGAGTATATATTATTATAGAAGAACACATTTCAGTGGCTCTACTGATCCTGGATTTATTTTGTATTCAATACCTTGAAATTGATTCTTGTGTTGCCTTTCTCACTGAGGAAGAGAAAAAGAAAACAACGTACAAATATACTAACTAGTAGAGTTTCCTATAATATTCATTTCCTCTCATGACGGATTGTGTTCCTACCTGTGTGTTTATTTATGTACATGGCCAAGGTGTATTGAAAAGAAAAATTATGGAATATTCAATTATTTTTAGTCTTAATTTAGAGGCATCATGTGCTATTTAAATTTATTAGATGTAAAAATGCTACTATTGAGATGAAACGAGAACACTGATTATCAATGACTTCAGTAATTTCATTCAAATAAATGTGTTTACATCATGAAATTTTGTGTTTCACAACAAAACAAGGGAAATGAAAATGATGCCATGTTAGTAAAGATGGATTAGACAAGAAGGGTGCTCTGATGTCAGACAGTGTAAGACATGAAATATAATAATAATTCATAAATTATGAAGGGAGGGAGGGTTGGGGAGGGAGGAGAAAATGAGGAGCTGATACCAAGGGCTGAAGTAGAAAGGAAATGTGTTGAAAATTATATTGAGAAACAAATGTACAAATGTGCTTGACACAATGGACATATGTGTGGATTGTAATAAGTGCTGTCCGAGCCCCCCAAAAATATTTTTTTAAAAAATAAGGGTTCTCTGTATGTCTTCACTTCTCTTTGAACACAAAGAGATCACAGAGTTTTGAATTTCTCATCTGTTAATGTGGATAATAATATCTAATCTCTATGGTTTACCAATAGGATTAAATGAGATAATGCTGTGCACTTACACTTTCATGCCTGACTTCCAAAAAACCTTGAAAAAATGTTACTAGTCTTAGCTTTACCAATATTCTTCTTTATCATACAGATTAGAGATGATAATACACTCAGAACAGCTAGACGTTTCTGACCGCTGACCTTTCAAGTGACCTAGTCAGTAATCACGATGCTACCTCCTTGCTTCCTCTTATGTTCATTTCTTCCTCGCTTTCCCTCTTTTGAGGGTAAAGTCCTGTGCATAGAGAGATCAGGTTTTAATGGAACCATATCTTCCTAATTCTTCACCTTCGACATAAACCTAAAATGTAGCACTAGAGGGGAAAATAACCCAAATTAAATACATCAATGTTTAGCTGTTTTATTACATAATTCAGCTTATCTGATACCCTCCACATCACTACCTGAGTGGTAGAAGCACTTTATCATTCTACTTTATAGACTCAGATTAGTACATCATTTGGTTAAATAATTGTTCTGGGACCTAGTTTCTTGGAAATGAAAGGACAGTAACTTGATCATAAGTTCTTATGCTATTTTCTTTCTATTGTATCCTCTCTCCATTATCTTTATAAACCCAACTGAGTAATTATTTTTCCTTATTGTTTTCACCCTTATCTCTTTCATATATGCACATCCCTGTTTAAATTATGCCAAGGATAGGGGTACACAGTTAATGGAAGAACAAAATGGAAGTTAATAGTTAATGGAAGAACAAAATGTTAGGAGACACAAAGCAAGTTTTAAAATGTTTGACTAGGTTATATAATCTTTGTTGTAAAGATTTAATAAAATGGGTGTCGAGTACTCGTGCAAAGAAGTAACATAACTCTATCTATGTAGTTCCCACCTGTATGGAGGAGTTCCCCAAACACCTGCATGTTTGGTGATTCATTACAGGCATTCACAGGAAGCAGAGGCAGTTGTTCTTGTAGCTGTGGTTTATTACAGCAAAGATACACATGAGGCCCCACAAGGGAAACATTCACATCAGGCAGAGTGTAGAGGAACTCACTGATGGCATTCGACAGTTCTTCTCCAGAGAAGTAACATGGCATGTGCTTCTTCCTCCAGCAGCAAAACACTGGACACATATTCAGTGTTTCTTCCTGGGAAACCCCATTAGAGACTCAGAACCTGATGTTTTTGTAACACATTGTCTTCCCTTGTGATCAGTCACAATCATTGACACTTCAGATTCCCAGAGGAGAGCTGGTGTTTCCCATCAGTCACCTTGTGGCTAGAGTCTAGGCAGGTTGGTCCATCAGAATACACACAGAAGAGCCATATCAGTGAAGGCAACTTTTCAAAAGCTGGACTACTAGACACTAGCCAGGGATCAGACATCCCTACAAACAAACTCTCCAAAAGAAAACACCATTAGACACTCTGCACTAACCCCTTCATGCCACCTGGCACAGCACATTGAAGTGCTGGTATCTGGGGAACAGTGGAATCCAGGGGAATTTTGAAACAGAATTGGAAATTATAGTAAGAGAAGGTACACAAAATAATGGTGGTCTTCCATTTCCTTCAAAAATCTTAAGCCCAGGATTTTCAAAATACTCATCAGAAGCAAAAATAAGCCATCAAAAACAACTAAGTTCTTACATGTGGAAATCTTACGCGTGGAAAGGGATTCAGGTAGATATTTAAGTTTGAATGAAAAAATGTGAAAAAAAAATTTAATTAAAAGGTAATTTTGTCAGGGCCTCTTACATCTCTTCTAACAATTCATACATCAATTGCATCAAGCATATTTGTACATATATTGCCATCATTCTTTTCTAGACGTTTACATCCTATTGAGTCCTTGTTATCAGCTCCTCTTTTCCCTCCCTAGCCCCCCACCCTCATGACCATCTGATAAATTATAAATTATTATTATTATTTTCATATCTTGCACCTTCCCCCACGTTTTCTGTTATTGATCCCCCTGGCCAGGGTGTGTGTGATTATGTCTGGCATCACTATTCCCAAACCTGTTTCTGGATTCCATTTGTCATGAGCTCTCATCTCCTACCTGTACCCGTGTACATGCTCCGATCTAGTTCAAAGTGAGAGGCACCACTGGGGTCATGATAGTGAGGAGTGAAGAAGCCTCCAAAGAACGAGAGGAATATTGTGTGCTTCATCGGTGCTTTACTGCACCCTGGTTGATTCATCCCTTCCCTATGACCTCTCTGTGGAAGGATGTCCTATTGTCTTCAGATGGACTTTGGGTCTCTGCTCTAACCCCACCTCCCCCGCCCCGTTCCTAGCAATATGGCTTTGTTTGATGGTTTGTTTGATGGGGTTTTTGATGCCTGTTACCTGGTCCCGATGACACCTTATGATTGTACTGGCTGGTGTGCTCCTTCCATGTTGATTGTTGCTTCTATGCTAGATGGTAGCTTGTTTATCTTCAAGGCTTTAAGACTCAGATGCTATATCTTTTGAAGGCCAGGTTCCATCCACTTTCTTTGCCACACTTGCTTATGCACCCATTTTGTCGTCAGCGATTGTGCTGGGACAGTGAGCATCACAGAATGCCAGTTTGTTAGAACAAAGCGTTCTTGTATTGGAGGCTATGAGCAGAGGCCAAAAGTCCATCCACTACATCAGTGTATTGCCATATAAATATATGTACATAGGCCAATATCTCTATTTTTTATGAATTAATATATTTACATGTGTACATACCTATGCTTATATCTCGATCCATATCTTTGCTTCCTAGATCATTCCTCTGTTTCCTTTTACCTTCTCCCTGCCCCACCATCACACTCAACCTTCTTCTGCCTCTTAGTAATTCCCAGCTAGATTGCTGTTGCTCCAACATCGCCAGGATCTCTATGTCCTTCTTGTTGTTGATTTTAATTCCCTAGTTGTTCCCCTGTGTGGAAGTTACATAATCTGGTGTCAACTTGCAGAGGGGTGGAGTCCAGCAGACACATGGAGCTAGGTTAGAGTCCTGGAGCTGGAGGAGCCACATGGAGACCCACGCAAACTCTAAGATGCTTCTACCGCCACTGGATCCACAAGACCTTCCACTCACTGGCCTGTGATCTTCTTGAACTTGGCGACATTGCATGTGTTGCATGAGTCTGAAGAAGAATTTATAGACTGGTAATGGACACATGGGATAATATCAGATTTATGAACTCGATGTAGACTGGACTAGGATGTTTTCTAAATGTCCAATTGCTCTTTGATATAAAGTTCTCTCTTACACACACATGAGTGTTTATGAATTTGTTTCTCTTGTCAACCCAGACTAACACACCCTGTCTATGGTGTTGTTTGCTCACTGCTTCCTTCCCCCACCTCCTTCTCCCCACAAGTTCCTCCGGGACGATCAGTCCTGTTGCTTTCTCCTTGAGCTTGTTTCCCCTGCCTATCTTATATCAGTACGCAATCCAACAAAAACGTGAACCAAACAAAAAGTAAACAAAAATTGAAAAGAAAGGAAAAAAACACACACATAATCTCTGGTCTGTCTGCTGACCTTTATGACCATAGGTCCTGGGGGAATTTGGTAGCTTCCCCTTTTAGCCTGAAATTTATTTTGGGGGCTTTTAAGGGACTTTGTGGCTTGGCTTTGCTCCCCTTATTTATCTGTTATGTTCCCTTCTTGATTTGCCTCACTGTGTGGGGTTTAGACCACACTAACTCTCTATTGAGTGTCCCGAGTATTGTCCTCTGTCAAGGTATGCTACAGGGAGGAGACAACCTGTCTTGAACTGTTGTGGGCCCTACAGTCCTCTCTTTGCCTTAGCAGCTTCATGCAGAGGTGTCATCCTCTGATCCCGGTGTGCAGATGAGGGGTCTAGACCATCCCTTTCTCCTTTGTCTTTTTGGTTTGCTTTTCTGTGGGCATGGTATGCCACCCCCTCTCCTCAACCTCTAGGATTAGTGTTATTCTCTATCACATATACTTCTAGGGAAGGGGTCAGTTTGGCTATGATTGAGACCACCCATGTAGCTCTATCTTTTCATGCATTCCTCCTCGTGGTTACGTTGCCCTCATGGTTTGGTGCTCTGTGGTGGGGTCTGTATGCACACTCCCAATTCTGTGGAGACATAACCAATACTCTCCTCCTGGGTGGGTTAGTGCCCTGCTCCCACCATGCCATCATCTCCTTTCCTCTCCCCCAGTTTTCTCCTGCCCCTTTCCCCTTCTTTGTGTTGGATTAACATGCACCTCCTTGGGTTTGGTCTGACCTCTACCTGACTGCTTGTACCCTCAACCCATATATTGTGAGGTAGGTGATTTTTCTTCTATACCTACTGTGCTGGTTATACTTACCCCAGGGGACTCATGTTGTACTTGCCCTTTTATGATTGGTGAACTTTACTTAACATAATTTCCTCCAACTCTTACCATGAAACGACATGCTTCATCTGGTCATCAGTGCTTTTTAGTGATGTGTAGTATTCCATTGTGTGCATTTGCCAGAGTTTACTGATCCACTCGCCTATACATAGAAATTTACGTTGTTTCCTATTCATTTCAATTGTGAATTGAGCCACAATAAACATTGGAGCACTGATGACTGGACATAGTTTATCTCTTACCTCTTCTGCGTATATGTCCAGTAGAGGGATAACTGGGTCATAATGTAGATCAATTTCCATTTGCTTTAAATATCGCCAGATTGCTTTCCACAGAAACTATATGTATCTACACAACCACCAGGAGTGGAGGAGAGTACCTATTTCACCACATCCCCTCCAACACTTGCGGCTCTCTGATTTTCCAATTTGGGCTAACCTCAGAGATGTTAGATGATAGCTCATGGTTGTTTTAATTTCCATTTCTCTGATGGCTAATTATCAGGAGCATTTTCTCATATGTTTATTGATCATTCAGGTCTCCTCCCTAGGGAAACCTCTTTTTAAGTCTTTTGCCCATTTCCTCAGAGGGTTAATTGTTTTCCTCTTTTTGCAAGCTAGGAGGGTATTATAGATTTTAGCAATAAACCCTTTGCCTGTTGCTGAAAAACCTTTAGTCTGTGGGTTCTCTCAGTACCCTCTTTGTGAAGTCTTTCGATGCACACAGGCATTTTATCTTAGGAAACCCCACTACTTGTCAATTTCAGTTTCACCTATGTGTATACCCTTCCCTATTGCAGTTAGGCTATGTTTTCCTTCATTGATGGTCCTGATAGTTTGTGGTTTCACTTCTAGGTCTGTGATCACCTTCAGTTTGTTCTTGTGCATTGGGTGAGGTAAACATCTTGATTCATTTTTCTACAGGTGGATATCCATTGTTTCTAGCACCATTTGTTAAAGAGCACATCTGCCTCCCACTTGATGCTTTGGGGGCCCTTGTCGAAGATCAGTTGTATATATGCTGATAACTTTATTTCTAGGTTTTCTGTTATTTTCCATTGATCTGAATATATGTCATTATACCAACGAGTACCATGCTATTTGACCACTCTGGCTGTGTAGTAGGTGTTAAAGTCAGATAAAGTGACCTCCCCCCAAACTTGGTCCTTCTTCTTGAGGAGTTCTATGCTAATTATGGGCTTCTTCCCTCTTCATATAAAATTGGTGGTTTTTCCAATTCTTTGAAGAAGGTTGTTTGTATTTGAATCAGGATAGTGTTAAACTTACTGTTCCTTGGGAGATTGACATCTTTACTTTATTGAGTCATCCAGTCCACAAGCATGGGATATTCTTCCATTTGTGGAGATTGCTTGTGGTTTCCTGTAGTAGGATCCTATAATTTTCCTTGTATAAATCTTAAGTTTTTTGTTTTTTTGTTTGTTAAATGTATCCATAGATATTTCCATTTATTCTTTGCTATTGTGAAGGGTACTGCTGTCTTGATCTCCTCTTCCATGCTCTTGTCTGATGTATATAGCAAACCAGTAGACTTCTATTTGTTGATCTTGTATCCTGCCACTCTTCCATATTTCTCTATGACTGTCAGCACTTCTATTATGGAGCTTTGAGGATTATCAGTGTATAGAATCATATTGTCTGCAAATAGTGATAGTTTCACCTCCTTCTCTCATAGTTGGATACCTTAAATGTCCTTCTGCTGTCTTATGTTGTTAACTAGGACCTCCAGTACGATGTTGAATAGAAGTGGGGATAACAGGTATCCTTGTCTGGTCCTGTTTTTCAGTTGGATTTATTTTCATCTTTCTCCATTGACTATAATGTTCGCTGTTGACTTTTCTTAGATTGCTTGTATTAACTTGAGGAATTTTTCCTTCCATTCCTATCCTCTTGAGTGTCTTACTTAGGAATGAGTGTTAGATGTTGTTGATATTATCATGTGATTCCTATAATTTTCCTTATCAATGTGGCATATAATACTGATGGATTTTAGAATGTTAAATCATTCCTGCATCCCTCGAATGAACCCCACCTGATCATATATGATATGTTTATATACTTTTGTATTCTATTGACCAATATTTTGTTAAGGATTTTTGTTCATTAGAGATATTGATCTTTAGTTTTCTATTCCTGTGAGATCCTTACCCTGTTTGGGTATCAAAGTTATACTGGCTTCGTAAAATGAGTCTGGGAGTTTGCCATCCTTTTCTATGCTCTGGAATGATTTCTGGAGGATCAGTGTCAGCTCTTCCTTGAATGCTTGGTAGAATTCTCCTGTGAAGCCATCTGATCCAGGAACTTTTAATGTTGGTAGTTTCTTGATAGCTGTATCTATTTCTTTCTTTCTAAGTGTCTTTTGAGGGTCTATTGCTGTGGGTCTTGACCTCTGTCTGGGATAATCTAGGGAGGGATTGTACTCGCAAGTATTTGTCCATGTTTTCCATGTTGTGGAATTCATTAGAATACAGACTTTCATAGTACTTTATGATTATCTGTTTAATCACATTGGAGTCCTTTGTGATTTCCCCAGTTTCATCCCTCATCCTGTCTCATGATGTTTGCTCTTTCCTTTCCTTGGTTAGGTTTTCCAGCTTTCTGTTGATTCTGTTGATCCTTTCAAAGAACCACCTTTGTTTTCTTGTCTTCTGATTGGTTCAACTCTGACATGATTTTTAATATTTCTTTTATTTTGCTATTGGATGAATTGTGTTGACTCTGTTCCAATTGCTGAAGGTTTTCTGATAGTGTATCAGTCATAAAGCTCTCTTTCATTTCCATATATGCACTTTTATTTACATATGTACATGACTGTATTTAGACCTCTACAAATGCCCTTTGCCTCCTATTTCTTTCCTCTATTTCATTTTACTTTCATCTTGTCCCACGATCATGTTTGGCCTTCATACAGGTTACATTTTCCTTGATCAAGCCCTACCAGGCATTCTACACCCTTCTCGCTATAAGGTTTAGATCACTTATTGTTCCCTTGTCCCTGGGTTTGTTAACACCCATTTCCTTTCCCCCACCTCCCTCTCTCCCATGTCCCCCTGGAACCGTTGGTTCTGTTGTTTTCTCCTCTGGATTGTTTATCCTGCCTATTTTATCTAGATAGCCATAGAGAGACAATAATAAGCACAAAACCAAGGCAGGGCAAAACAAAACAAAACAAAAGAAGACCGAAAATCTAATAACAACAACCACAATAAAAACAATGACCAAAAAAAAAGCAAAGCCTGTAAATAGGTCAAGGTCTGTTTGTTGACCTTTAGGAGTTTTTTCCGGTGGAGTCTGATGGAATGTCATGCCCTGGCCACAAAGTCGATATTTGGTATTCCCTGGGGACATCATTGCTTTGCCCCCCCTTGCTACTCTGTTGTATGCACTTAGCTTTTTGTCCCAGTGTTGTGGGTTCAAATTTGGCACCATTCCCGTACTGTGCCTACAGTGTTGTTCTTTGTAGTGATATAGGTCACTGAGGGATGTCTTTTTTCGGGGGGGGGGGGCGTCTTATCTTGTGGGGGGGCCAGACCTTTTATTCTCTCTGTGCATTGGCTGCTCTGAGCAGGAATATCATCCTCCTAGCTCAGTGGACAAGATTATGCTCTATTCTCTTCTGACTTTTTTTGCTCCTGTGTGCCCTCATCAGACTCGCCCCTCTCCCAGAGCTGTAGCTTCAGTGTTGTCCTCTGTAGTGCATTCTTCTGGCAGAGGAGGTGGGGGTTGTCCACGTAGTTGGGATTGGGGCCAGCCCCACAGACCTCTCTTTTGGTTCCCTGCTTCATGCCAGTGTGTTGTATTCACATCTTAATGCACTGGGTTGAAATCTGGTCCCTCTTTCCCTCAGAAACCCCTGCTATTTTTACATTGCTGCTTGCCTGGTATATTTTCTGCCAGGCTTTTATTCTTAGTCTATTTTTTTGTGAACTTAAGATGTGTCTCTTTCAGGTAATAGATTGATGGGTTATGTTTTCCGAGCCAGGTTTCTAGTTTTGGGATTTTTATATATGAATTGAGACCATTGACATTCTGAGTTATGACAATCTGTGTCTTCATTGCTGTTATCTGTGCCTTTTGCATTGGGTGGTTCCCTGTCTCTCTTCATATCAGTGTGCTGTGTTTGTGTGTGGGGCTTAATTCTTGCCTTCTTTTCCCTTTGAAGCCATGTTATCTTGGTAGTTGCTGTTGGCATGTTGGCTTCTTGGTGCAGTTGAGCTATATGGTGGTCTTCTGCTTCTGTGTGGTGGATGTTGATCTTCTAACCATAGTGAACCAGCAAGGATCTTCCACAGGACTGGACATTTTACTTGTATTCTTTGAGATTTACTTGTCCTCAAAGACTCTTCCCTTACCTTCTATCCTAATAGATCATTTGCTAGGGTAGATGATTCTTGGGAAGGAGTTCATTTCTTTCAGCTTTTAGAAAATGTTACTCTACTTTACTCCACTCTCTCCTCCTCTTCATGGTTGTTGCTGATTGGTCTGAACATATTCTTACCTGAGCACCATTGTATGTGACAACCACTTTTTTTCCTGATTCCCTTAAAATGTTCTCTTTTTCCTTGAAGTTGGATAACTTAGCTATTATATGCCTTGGTGTGTTCTTCCTGGTGTTTTGTCTAATTGGTATTCTCTCTGCTTCCTGTATGCATGTCTGATTTTCATTCATTAAGGTGAGGAAGTTTGCTTCCAGAAATTCCCTTGCCAGTTTAGCAATTAACTTCTTCATTGTGTCTTGTTTTGGTAGACCAACTATTTGATAATTGAGCCTCTTTATACCATCTGTTCTTGATCTCAGGTTTTCTTCTGCCTCTGATTATTTTGACTGTTTTTCCCATTTGTTGAAGTCTGCCTGATTGTCCTCAAGTGGAGTAACATTTTCTAAAAGCTGAAAGAAATGAACAGCTGCCCATGAATCCTCTACCCTAGAAAACTATCTATTAAGATAGAAAGTGAGGTAAGAGTCTTTGAGATGACTGGTATGAATCTCTGCCTCCTCTAGTCTATTCATGAGATCTGTGATCATATGTTTAGCTTCTGTTACATTATCCATTATCGCCTTTATTTCCCTTTGGCATGTGGACTTCATCCCCTCTGTAGTGGATCTAATCCTCTCTATTGTGGCATCCTTATTCTGTGTTGCTTCCCTCAGCTCCTGCCTTACACCATGCAGCCTTCTGAAGACTACTTTTGGTGGCAGATCCACGGCTGATTCTCTTATGAGTGGTGTCAACTCCTCTGCTGTGTTTTGTATTTTTGCTTGCTTGATAAGGGTGTTCTGGTATGTTGTTGATGGCATGTCATTTGGAAAAAGTGGGTGCCATATTTCTGGGAGACCAAGGGACATTGAGCTCTTTCTCTGTGTGACTGGTAAGAGTGTTTTTGACGGCTGCCAATGGCATTCCATAGTGGTGGGTTGGACCGCTATGTAGGCAGTGTGCTGAGGCAATTCAGTGGCTGATGACGGTGGGGGACATCAGAGTCAGGTGAGGCTGGTGACTGTTAGGTATGCATCTGGGCTGCAGATATGGCCTGGGATGTCAGGCCATGATTTGCAGCATTTTTTTAAAGGCGCCAAATAGAGGACAAAGGTCAGGGAGGCCTTGCTGTCACCGGGTCGCTGAGCAAAGGCAGGGACAGCCCTGCTACCACTGGTGCAGGTGCCCAGGGCAAAGCCTCCCTTCTTATTGTGGGTGGAGGTGCTGGGCATATGCGTCGGGGTTGAGGGACTGTTGCTTGCTACTGCAGGTGGATTGCTGACAGGGTTTAGTAATGGTCGCTGGGGCCACAGGTGGGCGGTAGGAAGGACGTGCGCTCAGTATTGGGATTGCCACTATATGGGGTGAAGGGAGCCTCAGAAGGATGGGGCAGCTCATGCTGGAGAGTACCGGGGTGGCCTGTCATCATGTGTATGCCTGAGCCTCAGTTGTGGGAGACTCAATATGGCTGCTGGCTAGCTCCAGGTGCTGCGATAAGACTGGAGGGGGGGGGAGCAATTGGAGGGTGGTGGCTACAGTGGGGTCCAAAGAAGTGTGGTCATTGTGGGCCAGGGAGTCCCTGGGACCAGTCATTGATCCTCTGGGTTCTGAGGCAAGGCAAGATGTGGGGGAAGGTTGCCTTCTGGACTAGGAAGTACTCTGGGCTGGCATGGGAGACGTTTTGCTTATCTGAATCCTCATACTCATCCTCCTGGACACTGGGTATACTGATCTACATGGACCTCCCAATGTGGGCTGCTTACCTGGGCACCATCTTGCCAGAATCCCCCGTCAAACTTTTAAGAAGTGTTTAAAGACTTAATGGCAGTGAGTTTGCTTGTTTGTTTATTTTGAAGAGAGCAGATGTGGTTTCAGAATAGGATCATTTGAGATGTGCATAAGTCTTAATGATTTTTAAAGTAGAGAAGGGCAAGTGGCATTCACATTATATAAAGCAAACAGAAATCCATGACTGTACAGGACATTAGAGATATCGGGTATTTTTTTTGCAACACAATCTGAATATGCCAAACAATGAAAAAGGAAAATCAAAACAGCATTGATGCACTTGAATTACAGGGTTGGTCAAAACTATTGAACAAGTCTGTCAGGGAAAAAATTCAAACAGAAGCAAGGCTCTTTAGAACTAAGGAGGCAGAGACTTCATTGGTTCTGTATGTACCATATACACTCGAGTATTACCGATCCAAGTATTAGCCGAGCCACCTAATTTTACCACAACAACCGCATTAAAAATGTGCTGGAGTACCTAGCTTATACACGGTTATATACGGTAACCAGGAGAATCAGACTCTTGGACTGACATCCTGCTTGATAGGGTGCTGGAAAAGAACAGGAAGACCTGCAGCAGCTTAGACTGACTCATGGCTGCAACAATGGACTTCAACATGCTGTTGTGTGAAAATAGGACAGGCCGTGAGCAAGGCGTCATTCTGGTGCACACGGGGGCACGGGGAGTCAGACGTTACTCTCCACTATTTAACAATGCAGATATTTATGAGCACATAAAAGATTTAGGGGACAATTCCAAGATTTTCACGTTTCATTTTTTTCCACAATAATTTGAGGCTCGCTTATACATTATTATGTAAGTAACTTAATAATGACTTAAATTGGCAGAATTCTAAATAAGATCAGAACTACACATAGATTCAAGGCTTCAGAACTAAAGAGATTGATTCACCTGTTTTCTACCAAAAAAGGAAATGTCCCATTAAACAGCATGTTTTTCCCTACAGTGTGTCATATTTAAGTTGAAAAATAATTTGGCAGAATTGGTGTGTGTGTGTGTGTGTGTGTGTGTGTGTGCGCATTTGTTTTAATATTGCAACATTGTGTATCTTACTTATATGTCAAATAACAACAAAATAAAGAGCAAGATCTGATTGAATGGCTTTGGTATGTGTACATCAGTTCCATAACAATTTAGTCCATTTGGTAAGAATTATTTCTGCATATGAATCCACCAATTGCCTATCAGTTTGTCATACTCTGGTGGGATGTGTGTTGCTGTGATGCTGGAAGCTATGCCATTTGTTTTCCAAATGCCTGCAGGGCCAGCTAGGGTGGACAGGTTTCAATGGAGCTTCCAGACTAAACACATACAACAATGAAGGAGTCAGCTTCCCACTTCAGAGGAAAAAGCCTGTGAAACCTTATGCATAGCTTTGAAGCACTGTCAGACTCTGAAAGCCCAAACAAAGGAAGCAGAACATTGTTGGAGATAATGCAGGAGGATGGGCTCCTCAGGTCTGAGGACACTGGAAATGTGACTGAACAGGAGATGATTTCCTGGAGAGGAGTTGACCATGGTGATGTGGGTCTAGTGAAGCCCATGAGAGTGGAGTCTTTGGGATCTTCATTTCCTGATGGTACATGATTAAGGTGAAGAGAAACAGCTACAAAATATTCTCACGATAGGAATTCTGAATTTGCAAAATATGAATTTAGAAAACCTGGAGGTGATAAAAAATGAAATGGAATGCATGCAGATGGATTTTCTAGGCGTTGGTGAGCAGAAATGGACTGTTATTGACCATTTTGAATCAGAAAATGATGATTTATGATGACTGAATGATATAATCAAGAGGAATGCCATTCATTGTTAGAAAGGATTTTGTTAAATCCTTCTTGAAATACAAAACTGTTTGTCATAGGATTATATCGATCTGCCTTCAAGGCAATACAATGAAAACAACTATTATTTAAATTTATGCACCAGACAGTAATGAAGAAATTGAAGAATTCTACCAATGAGTTCTATTGGAAATGGACCAAACATGCAATCAAGATGCATTGATAGCTGTTGGTGATTGGAATGAAAAAATTGGAAGCAAAGGAAAAGTAATAATAGAGTAACAGAGTAACAATACTGTGTTAGAAATCACTTGGTGATAGAATTGAAGCTGAAGATGGCATGATAGGATTTGCCAAAACCAATGACTTGCTCATAGCAAATCCCCTTTTTTCAACAATACAAAAGGCAAGTATTCCTATGGACTTCCCTAGATGTAATACACAGAAATAAATTTACTACATCTGTGAGAAAACGTGATGGAGAAGCTTAAATTCAGCAACTGAGTGTAGACCAGGAGCTGATGATGCAGCAGCT
>NW_022111369.1:27047527-27048855 GCF_000313985.2 Echinops telfairi | reverse complement strand
GGATGTTTTCTTGATGCACATTTTCTTTGCATAAAACTCTCTTATACGTGAGTTGCTGTGGATTTGTTTCTCCAAAGTACCTAGACTAATACAGGCAGTAACAGTCAAGAGATTAAAAGACATATTACATTAGGTAAATCTGTTGTACAAAACTTCTTTAAAGTATTGAATAGCAAGAATATTACTTTGAGGACTAAGGTGTGCCTGGCCCAAGCCATGCTATTTTTTATTGCATTCTATGCATGTGAAAGTTGGCCATTAACTAAAGTAGACTGTAGTTGAATAGATACACATGTGTTGTGGAGCTGGAGAAGACTATTGAAAGTACTATGGATGGCTAAAAGGACACACTGATCTGTATTGGAAGAAACAAGACTAGAGATTCTTACAGCAAAGGATGACAAGACTTCATCTTACATACTTTGGACATATTGTTAGAAGAGACCAGTCCCTGGAGAAGGACATCAGGTTTGGTAAAGTGAAGGGGCAGCCAAAGAGAGGAATGCCCTCAATGAGATGCATTGACACAATGGCTGCACCAATGGGCTCAGGCATAGGAGCAATTGTGAGGATGCCACAGGACTGTGCAGTGTTTTGTTCTGTTGTGCACAGGGTGGCTATGGGTGAGAGATGACTCCATGGTTTCTAACAACAGCACAGCAACAAACACGTTATGAATATATTGTAACCCACTAAATTAAAAAATCCATATTCATATTTGAAAATATCTTAGTGTACATACTACTTCTTTCCAGAGTAACAATACTGTGTTAGAAATCACTGAGATGCTGAGTATGGAAATCTACTCTAAATGCTAAGTGTACTATATAAGGTACACTTAGGTATATGATTAACAATTAATGTATTAAACATTATTCATTCTTGATACTTAAATTATTTTGCACATTATACTTCATTTGGAGTATTTTATATTTTTCTATAATTTCTTTGTTTTTCCTTTAATTAGAACTAGATGTTTGAAACTTTATAAGAAATAACTCAAAAGTAAAATTCATATACATGGAGATCATTTTGTTGAGGACATTATGCATGTTAATTATTTTCATAAATATCTAAAAACTACTCAAATGGGTCAGATTCTAGATATAATAGATTTAGGTTTTAAACAAATACTTTCTCCCTTACAATCCATGCCATTCGGAGGAAGAGCTAATTATCTTAAGGCTCTGAATCAACTGTTGCCAAATGGTCTCACAGTTAGCAACAGAAGAGAAATGAAGCACAGGGTAGTAAACCTTGGGGATTCACCTGGCCTCCTTTACAGCCAAGAATGCTCCTATGGTGTCAGATAACAATTAAAAAACTTA
>NW_022111369.1:27041372-27045312 GCF_000313985.2 Echinops telfairi | reverse complement strand
CCCCCCATTAAAGTAACAGTAGTAACTAAACAAACAAACTATACCCTTGAAGATGAGGAGGAAGATAGGTAAGAAAGGATTTCTAAGGAAGTCTCAAAGTTTCTCTTGAATATTTCTGCCCTTGGTTGGAAAAACTACAAAGTGATTTGAAGTCCTTAAGATAAACAATGTACCTGTGCTGAAACCAGAAGAGGGGAGCAGCTGTAGACAGACTATTTCATAAGAAACAGTGTATAACTGTCCCCTGGTTACTCTTTGTGGATCAACAAATGAGGTAAGTATGTAATTATAGTTAACATACAATACTTTATTTCCAAATGCATCTTCCCATAGCTGGGTCATGGTGCATCCTGGCTACACCATGCCAAGTGCTGTGTTTTATTTTCCTTGTTGTCACTAGGTGCCATCTAGTCAATTCCAACTCATAGCTAACCTCGATCCAACAAAACGAAACACCTGCACATTCCTCACAATTATTGCTTTGTTTGAGTCATTGTTAAGTCACTGTGTTAATCTGTCTAATGAAGGGCATTTCTCATTTTCACTGCCCCTACACTTTAAAAAAATCATTTTATTGGGGGCTCGTAAACTCATCACAATCCATACATCAAATGAATCAGGCATGTTTGTACATATGTTACCCTCATTCTCTTCTACACATTTTCTTTCTATTGAGCCCTAAGTACCAGCTCTTTTTTTTCCTTCTTCCTCCCCCTCTCATAACCCCCCCGATAGATTATACATTGTTATTATTTTTATTTATCACACAAACCGCTGTCTCCCTTCCCTCATATTTTCTGTTGTTCTTCCCCCTGTAAGAGGGGTCTATGGTTGTGTGCTGATCATTGCGATCGGTTCCCCCTTTCTCCTTTCCTCTCACCCTCTTCCCCCTACCCTTCCGGCATCACTTTTCCCACTCCTGGATTCTGTGTGTCCTCAGCTCCCATCTCTTATCTATACCTGTGTACATGTTCCGGTCTAGTCTGAACTGGGAAGCAGCATTGGGGTTATGGTACTGGGGGTGAGGAAGCCTCAAGGAACCAGAAAAATATAGTGCGTTTCATCGATGCTTTACTGCACCCTGGTGACCCATCCCTTCCCTGTGACCCCTCTGTGGGGAGATTGTTCCACTGTGTACAGATGGGCTTGCAATCTCTGCTCCAACCCCCCACATTCTCAACAATATGTTTTTGTTTGTTATGTGTCTGCTGATGCCTATTACCCGGGGCCTATGACTCCTCATGATCACACGGGCGGTGTGCTTCTTCCATGTGGCTTGTTGCTTCACTGCTGAATGGCAGCTGTGTGATTTCAAGCCTTGAAGACCCCACACACTGAGTCTTTTAATAGCCGGGCGCCATCCCCCCTCTTCACCACATTTGCTTATGCACCTGTTTCACCTTCAGTGATTGTGTCGGCAGGGTGAACATCTCAGACTGCAGATTGCTTAGAACAAAGTGTTCTTGTATTCAGGGAGGGTGTGAGCAGAGGCCCAAACTCCATCCCCTCGCTCGGTGTATTGCTGTATAAGAATATGTACATGCGCCAAAACCTCTGTTGTTGTGGATTAGTGTATTTACATGTGTACACCTCTATGCTTACACCTCTATCCGTTGCTTTGCTTCCGAGCTCATTCCTTTGTTACCTTTTACCTTCCTCCTGCCCCACTGCCACTTTTCCCTTATTTGTGCCTCTTGGTACCTCCTTTTAACTAGTTTGCTGTTGCTCCGACAGCCCCCCACCCCCGCCTCAGATCGGATCCCTATCTCCTCCTGCTTAATGACTCCAACACCCCAGTTGTTCCCCTGTCCTTGGCACATCCTGCTCACCGCCCCATTACCCCACCGTCCTCAACCGCCAGGTCTCCCTGGGACCTTTGGCCCCTCTGCTCTCTTCTCGGCCCTGCCTCCCAAGTGTATCCTATATAGGTAGGTACACCAACTATGACAGCCCCAACTGATTAAAAAAATGAAAATAGTAAATGAATAAGAAAAATTAAAATTAAAAATAAAATAAAAAGAGAGAAGAAATATACAAAAATCCCGGGTCTGTTCACTGGCTTCGTGACTGTCCAGGAGCTACCCTTCCCAGCCTGGAGCACCCCCTTGGGGATTCCTCAAGGGCTTCTTCGCTCTGCCTTGCCCCAGCTGCTGATCTGGTATGCTCCCTTTTTGATTCGCTCTGTTTTGGGGGGTTCATACCATGCTGCCTCCCCACCATGTGACCCCAGAAATGTCCTTTGTAGCAGTCTGCTCCAGTTAAGGGACAACATGACGTGTGCTGTTGTTGATTGCCCAGTCCCCTCTGTGTCCCGTTACCTCCCCGCAGGGACATCATCCTCTGAGCCTGGGATCCAGTCCAGCTCTCTCTTTCTCTTCCTCCCTCCTGACCTGCCTCCATTTGGGTGTGGCATACTGGCCCCTCTCCCCAACGTGTGAGTTCAGCTCTGCTCTCTGCCACACCCACTTCCAGAGAGGTCAGTTTTGCTCTGGTTGGGACCAGCCCTGTAGCCCTCTCTTTTCATGCATCCTTCCATGTGATCACGCTGTCCTCGTGGTTTGGCGCATCATGGTAGGGTCTGCATACCTACTCCCGATTCTGTGGAGAGTACTCCCTTCCTGGGTTGATTAATGCCTTGTTCCCTCCATCATCATTTCACTTTTAGCCCTCCCTTTTCTCCCTCCCCACTCCCTCCTTTTCCCATTCTTGTATTGGACCAACATGTACCTTCTTGGGTTTGGTGCAACTTCCTCCCAATTTCCTGTGTCTCAACCCAAATGTTATGATATAGGTGGCTTCTCTTCTATGCCCACCATGCTAGTTACACTTACCTCAGGGAACTCATGCTGTACTTCGCCTTTTGTGATTGGCTGACTTAGATTAGCATAATTTCCTCCAACTCTTCCCATGAAAAGATGTGTTTCATGTGCTTATCAGTGCTTTTTAGTGATGCATAGTACTCCATTGTGTGTATGTGCTACAGTTTATTGATCCACTCCTCTACTGATGGAAATTTAGATCATTTTCAACTCTTTGCAATTATGAATTGCCCTGTACTAAACACTGGAGCACGTACAGCTGATCGTGGTTTGTTTCTTACCTCTTATGGGTACACACTCAGTAAAGGGATAGCTGGGTCATAAACTAAATCAATTTCCATATTTTTTGAAATATCGCCAGATTTCTTTCCATAGTGGCTGTACATATCTCCAAGACCACCAGCAATGTAGAAAAATCCCTATCTCGCCACATCCCCTCCATTTGTTGCTCTCTGATTTTCTGATTTGGGCTAGCCTCAAAAGTGTTTGATGGTATCTTGTGGTTGTTTGATTTGCATTTCTCTGAGAGCTAATGATCTGGAGCATTTTCTCATATGATTATTGGCCATGTGGGTCTCCTCCCTAATGAAACTTCTTTTCAGTTTTTTTCCCCCACTTCAAAGGGTTAACTGTTTTTCTCTTTTTGTATGCAAGGAGCGTATTGTAGATTTTCGTAATAAGCCCTTTGTCTGTTGTGTCGTTGCTAAAAATCTTCTCCCAGTCTTTGGGTTGCCTTGTCAACCTGTTGGTAAAGTCTTTTGATGCACACAGCTGCTTTATCCTTAGTAAATCCCATTTGTCAATTCCAGGTTCCCCAGTGTGTGTACCCTGCCCTATTGCAGTTAGCCTTTGTATTCCCTGGGCCAAGGTTCTTAGGTTTGTCCCAATAACTTCGCTAATGGTCCTGATGGTTTGGGGTTTAATTCCAGGTCCATAACCCACCTTGAGTTTGTTCTTGTGCATGTGGTGAGGTAAACATCTTTTTTCATTTTTCTACATGTGGATTTCCATTGTTTTCAGCACCACTTGTAAAATAAGACATCAACCTCCCACTTGATGCTTTCGGGGTCCTTTTAGAAGATCAGTTGTCTATATGCTCATGGTTTTATGTCTGGGTTTTT
>NW_022111369.1:27038357-27041037 GCF_000313985.2 Echinops telfairi | reverse complement strand
GGTCTTGTACTTTTCCTTGTATAGAACTTTTGGGGGGTTTTTTTGGTTAGTTATATCCCTAGATATTTCCGTTTGCTCTTGGCTATTGTGAATGGTACTGCCTTCCTGATCTCCTCTTCCATGGTCTTGTCCGATGTATATCACAGACCAATCAACTTTTGTTTGCTAATCTTGTATCCTGCTACTCTTCCATATTCCTCTATTGCTGTTAATACTCTTGTTGTTAGCTGCAGCTATTCGTAGATAGCTTGCATTAACTTGAGAAACTGCCCTTCCATTCTTATTCTCCTGAGCATCGTAATTAGGAATGGGTGATGGATGTTTTCAAATGCTTTTTATACTTCTATAGATATTATCATTTGGTTCTTATACTTTTTCTCAGCAATGTGGAGTATATCATTGATGGATTTTTAGATGTTAAACCATCCTTGCATCCCTGAGATCAAGCTTACCTGATCCTGATGGATGATGCATTTTATATACTTTTGTATTCTATTGGTCAATATCTTGTTGAAGATTTTTGCATCTATGTTCATTAGGGATATCGGTCTATAGTTCTCTATTCCTGTGGGATCCTTGTCCTGCTTTGGTAGCAAAGTTATACTGGCTTCATAAAATGAGTTTGGGAGTTTGCCAGTCTTTTTTACTCTCCGAAATACTTCGTGAAGGATTGGTGTCAGCTCTTCCCTGAATGCTTTGTAGAATTCTCCAATGAAGCCATTTGGTCCAGGAGCTTTTTTTGTTGATAGTTTCTTGATAACCATATCTATTTCTTTTTGTGCTATGGGTTTGTTTAAGCTCTTGACCTCTATCTGGGAGAGTCTAGGGAGGGATTGTTTTTACAAGTATTTGTCAATGTTTCTCATGTTGTTGAACTCATTAGAGGACAGACTTTCATTGTACTTTGTTATTATCCTTTTAATCTCATTCTAGTATGTTGTGATTACCCCTGTTTAATTCTTCATCTTGACTATTGTTGTTTGTGCTTTCCTTTCTTTGGTTAGGTTTTCCAGTGATCTGTCGATTCTGTCGATCCTTCCAAAGAACCATCTTTTTCTGCATTAATTTATGCATCATTCTTTTGTCTTCCCAGTGGTCCAATTCTGCCCTAATTTTTATTATTTATTTTGTTTTGCTGTTGGAGGAATTGTTCTGTTGACTCTGTTCTAGTTGATGGAGATTTTGTGAGAGTGTATCCATCATAAATCTCTCTTCCTTTTTCATATATGGCCCGATTGCTATCAAGCTAGCTCTGATGACTGCTTTCGCCATATCCCATAGGTTTTGATACGATGTATTCTCATTAGGTTTCTAGAAACTTTCTGATTTTCCCTCTAATGAGGGTCAGTACCCAATCATGTCGCAGAAGATCATTATTCATCCTCTAATTGTTTGCCCTTGTTTTCATGTTCTATCTTTTATTGATCTCCAGCTTTATTGCATGGTGATCCGAAAAGGAGGACGTCTGTATAATCTCTATGTGTTTGAATTTACTCAGGCTTGTCTTCTGTCTTGTGATCTGTTTTCGAAAATGTGCCATGCGCATTTGAGAAGAATGTGTACTTTTTTTTGCATTTGGATGGAAAGCTGTAAATATGTCTGTCAGATCTAGTTGCCTAAGTGTAGTGTTTAGCTCTATAGTCTCTTTGCTGAGCTGCCTTCCCAATGATCTATCTTTCTCTAAAAGAGGTGTGTTAAAGTCACCTACTATAATTGTTGAATCTGTGACGTCTTTTATCATATTAGGACGAGTTTGTTTGCCAATGTTTGCGGGTCTCTTATTTGGCACATATATGTTTATTATGCTCACAGGTTCCTGGTAAAGTGATTCTTTGAGCATTATATAGTGCCCATCCTTATCTATTTTTATGGTATGAACCTTGAGATAAATTTTGTCTGAAATTAGGATTGCGACTCCTGCTTTTTTTTAAGTTGTCGTTTGCCTGGTATATCTTCTTCTGGCCTTATATTCTTAGTTTATTCTTGTCTTCAAGCTTAAGATGTGTTTCCTGAAGGCAACAGATTGATGGGTTATGTGTACCAAGCCTGTCTGCAAGCCTTTTTATCTTAGTGTAGGAGTTAAGGCCATTGACATTTAGAGTTACTATCACAATTTGTGGATTCATTGCGGATATCTTGTGCCTTTTGAGTTGTGTGTTTTCCTATCACCCTTCTTATCACTGTGCTGTGTCTTTGTGGCGGGCTTTTTATTCCTATCTTTTCACTATGTGGCCATGTTATCTTGTTGATTGGTATCAGCTCATTGGCTTCTGGTTGGATTTGGGTTGTATGGTGTTTTTCTGTTTGTGCTTGGTGGATGTTGGTCTTCAGTCCATAGTGAGTTGGCAAGGATCTTCCACAGGGTTGGGTGTCTTGCAGCATATTTTTTAAGTTTTTCCTTGTCCTGGGTGACCCTTATCTCTCTTTCTATCTTGATAAATAATTTGGCAAGGGTAAAGCATTCTAGGGGAGGCATTATTTTTCTTTCACCTTTGGAAGATGTTAGTCCACTCTCTCCTCCTTTTCATGGTTTCTGCTGATAAGTCTGAGCATATTCTTACTTGAGAGCCATTGTATGCGACTGTCTTTCTTTTTTTGCTGCTCTTAGGATTTTCTATTTTTCCTCTAAGTTGGATAGTTTAACTATTATATGCCTTGGTGAGTTTTTCCTGGGGTTTAG
>NW_022111369.1:27035375-27037520 GCF_000313985.2 Echinops telfairi | reverse complement strand
GCCATTCAGATGTAAGATGGTGTGACCGGCATAAGCTGGGGGAGTTCTTAGAACTGGGTCGCTGGTCCCCTGTATTCTGGATCTAGGCTGGATTTGAGGAACGGATGCCTTTTGGGACTGGGATGTATTCTCCACTGATCCACTCTCTTCGTGGGCTGGGAGCAGATAGGACAGCAAAGATCCCTGACCTGCAGTAGACCCAGACAGTGTCTATCTGAGGTCCCAGGGGCCAGGTGCTTGTTGATCATGTCTGCAAGGAGCCGGTCTATGACTTCCCTTGGCTCATGTCCCTACACTTTGTAAAGCATGTTGTGTTAGTGTTCATTTAATTAACCCCTTCTGAGCATAAAACTTTACTATATTATTTTAAATGAAGACCTAATGATAACAATGTATCTTATCAATCACTATTATTTTTAAGTGTTTTTATTACTATCTTGAAATGCAAGATATATACCCAACCTAGTTGTAACATACTTGGCTTAATGGCATAGATAGATGGATTTAATTAACAGATATTCATGACACTAATGTAGTTCAAATGGAGTAACCACCATAGTGGAAGTAAGTTGTCATTTTCTTTTCAGATAGCTCTTTGGACTTGTGAAGATATTTAATTACACATGGACCCCTGATATGTCAGTTCAAATTTTTAGCTTTATCTGCCTTGAAATCTGAGACTATACATTAATTTTTCTGTTCTGTTTTGCTGCTACTAGAAATTAATAATGACAGAAATAAACACATTTAATTAAGTAAGATCTCCAGCAGTGGATTTTGACAAAATCTGACTTGTATGTTTAATATTGATTCTTCAAAAGAGTGGATTAGACAATATTTAGCTGGACATTATGAATACTACATTTAAAAGTGTAAACTTTAAATGGATATGCTTAAAGCTATGCCAAGTTACAGTATAATAATTATGAACATATATAAAGTATCTACAGTGCAGATAAAGTAATGCATTTTCATACTGGCACTTCTTGTTTAATATTTTGGAAATCTCTATGTTCAAAAAATTGAGGGACATATTTTCAGAAAAGCAGTCAAATGTAGTTAGATGCAAGCAAATATCACACATATTGGTGTAGACCTCTTGAATTAAAATGGACTGGAAAACGATCAAATATTAAAAATCAAAGGTATTATAATTAAATTGCTAAATAGAAGAAAATCCCAGATGTTTGAAGTTAAAATTTTCTAAATCCACTGAAAAATAAATATAATCTTAAAGGAACAGATGAGTTTTCGAAGTTGGTAAACTAAAGGAATGTATTTATTCAACTCACATGTTAAAAATAAAAAGATGTAATATTCAAGTATACTTATTAATATCATGTCTCTTTCATGAGAATTTTAAAGGCTTATTCATTCACCGATCACTTTTTGAGATATCTAAGTACCATACATGGTTCTAAGGATAAGGATATAAACTTTTCCGAGACAGACATGGTACCATAGATTTAGCTTTTTGGAATTAACAATTGTACAATGTAATAAATAGATAAAAAAGAAAAATATACTATAGCGGTAAGTCCCAAGCAGAAAATTAAAACCAGTTTGATGTCAATATACCAATTATTTGTCAAATACAGACACATTTATCTAGTACCTGCTTTATATCCATCATTGTTTGGGTACTTGGAATAAATTTGAAAACATAATAACAAACATCCTTACTTTTGTGACTTATTAATTCTATCATGAGAAAATGGATAAGACATATATTTAGTATATTAAATATTTTAAATGTAGCCTAAAGACCTTTGGAAGAAGAAATCCTGGTGTATTTAAGAACTAGCAAGACAATCATAATATTATGGAGGAAAGCATATTGCAATAAAAAAACCAGCAACAACAGTTTCTTCCCTCTTTTGTCTTGTCCCAAGTCTTAGTCTGCTTCTTTATTTAAGTCTATTTGTCTAAGCGTTTTCCTATGCTGCTCTCAGTTTCCAGCATAATGGATAATTAAGTCAATGATTCTTAGTAGGTTGGGTACCCATAAAAAACAGCCTTTACTAATTTCATTTGTCTTTTTTGTTTACAGTGAACTTTTTTTCTATAGTTGAAGACTCTAATTTGGTTCAGTTTTACTTTTCCTGCTTTTTGGTTTTTTATTTTTTGTTAGTCACTTAGACCAAT
>NW_022111369.1:27032310-27034643 GCF_000313985.2 Echinops telfairi | reverse complement strand
CTACTGGTACTTTAGTAAATTGCATTTTTTGTTCCATGGTTTAAAAAAAAGAAAGAAAGAAAGAGCTTTCTAGACAGGCTAATTATTCAATCAGCTTAGTATTACCAAGGAATTATCTTTCAAACAATACAGTAGTTGCATCTCATGATGTTACATCCCCCAAATTAGGGACTATTCTTATCTTTGCATGCTTAAATTCACAATTGGGCTAATGTTTAATACCATGAGAGCATTTGAAAGCATGCCACCATTTATTAACATTATTTAGAATTACTAGTTTTCTGAGACAGAGCCGTTAACTTATTATTTAAGAATTACATTTTCAATTAGAAGTCATAAGAAATAACATTACCTAAATTATTAAGAGTATTTCTGTGTTGTTGATTACTCTCATAGCTGAAGTGGAAAGACACCTTTATCAAAATAATGACCCAGCTATGAACATGAGAGACAGTGGAAATAATCCAGTTTTAGGATGACCTTGGGCAGGAGAACTTTAAGTTATGCAGTATACCAAGATGAAAACTGTTAGGGAACTGGGGGCATCCAAGTGCTATAGTAGTTTAATATTTTAGATAGCCTAGGGCAACGGTAATCACAGTCAAACGCCATGAAATGTTATTTGTGCCCATCCAGTAACATTAATTTTCTTTTAATCTTTATGTGCCCTAGGAAAAAATTCAATTGAATTTTACATTTCTTTCCAAGGTATCAAGAACTCTGGAATCCAAGCTCATTTACTTCATTTTTTTCTCCCCACAGTTCTTCCCAAATCCTACACGAATTTAACATTGAAGATTTGTTCTTTTACACTTACTTCTTCAATATTTAAAATAACATGATTTAGATTGATCCCAGGTACTCTACTGTAACACTAGAATTAAGCTTCCTCATTTAATGAGTTACACATCAATTCACTAAATAAACAAATATTTATGTAACTTAGTAATTTCAACACACCTAAAAAGCAAAGCAATCATTACTTTTGAAGACAGTACATGCAGTGATTTCAAAGAAGCTTAGTGTTCAGATACACTTGGTTCAACACCTATCTCTTCCAATTATATTTCCCTAGGAATATTAAGTAACCACTTATTACCTCAGTTTTCTAACAAGAAAAATGGTGAAAGCAACAGTATTAAAACTTATGTAATTGTGAGGCATTGTAAGGTAAGCCAAGTAAAGCACTTAGTGTAGCACCTGTGATGCATTAAGAACTCCATACATGTACATGGCTTTTGGTGTGTACACATGTGCTATGACTTCACTATTATATAGAGAAATATGAAAAGGAGAGTGCTTTTTATTTTTAAGTCAGAATTTAGCAATGAAGAATTATGGTACCCTTGAAAATAATAACATACCTCAATTTTCTAAAAAGGGATATTGTGTCAGTCTGGGTAGACAGGAGAAACAAATCCAGGGAGGCTTATAAGTGTATATTAAAAAGCTTTATATAAAGAGTAATTGTATATTAAGAAAACATCCCAGTCTGGTCCAGATCAAGTCCATAAATCTGATATTAGCCCATATGTCTGATCCCAGTCTATAATTTCCTCTTTAGACTCATGCAACCATGCAATGATGCTGAATGCAGAAAGAGCACAGGCCAGTGGGTGTAAAGTCTAGGAGATCCAGTGGCGATGGAAGCATCTCAGCACTGGCAGAGGTCTCCATGTGGTTTATCAACAGGAATGTCTTTCAGGGAGAGTCAAACAGAGAGTGTGTGTGGGTCTGGCCTCCAGGGAGATATTTATCTCCTTAGAGCCTCCAAATGAGGTCATCATGCTGAGACCTGAGTGACAGGCCAAACTCTCCCCCTTCACTTTTAATAGTCTCAAGTTGACACCAGATTATGTAACTGCTACGGATATAAATACAAGACAAAGGTTCTAGTGAGTGGATTGCAAATATAATGGCTTATGTGATCAAATATGGACTAGTGAAACTAGCAATAGAGATAGTTCTAAACAACAACAAAGTTTTTTGGTTTTCCCCCTTATTGGTGGTTATTATCTTCAGATAGATTTCAGCCCAAATTTTGATGAATATATAAAATATTTAGTTATTTTCTCACCAAATATCTCTCAGATTTATAATTTCAGTGCAGATAATCCCCCCCAAAGTGGCATCTCCTTCCCCATACAATTGCTGAAAATGAATATGGGAATTGCAGTGAATAAACCACATTCACTAATTTAAAGAAAGACTGAAAATATATATCTAAGAATACATTTTTGCAGTTTTTAAGTAGATTGAACAGACACAGGGAATTTTAAGTCTATTCTGTTTACTTATGACTAGTAGTCACACATAGCAATGCTATAATTCAC
>NW_022111369.1:27029865-27031646 GCF_000313985.2 Echinops telfairi | reverse complement strand
CAGACATTCAATCTTGCCTTTGGTCCATATGCTGTAGCTGCAAAGTGAATAGTGAGCATTGCAATGCTAGACGTTACAGTGATTTATTTTTCTTTAAAATATTAGCCCAGAAACAAAGCAAAACAATTGAAGGAAAAATTTCAGCTTTTTTCCCCCAACAAGAGAACTAACCTGCTGTACTATGTAATAAAATCACTGCCAGAATTGAGTTGGTGCTTTGAAAAGAATCACATTAGAGAAAAATATGGAACAAAAGATACCAAGCTTTCTGGTCAGACAGACATTATGGCCTTTTGTTATCCTTGTAGCCTGGCATCAAATTCACCTCTGTTAGAACAATCTATGATTTCAATCAAAATGGTAGCTCTTACCTAAACACAGAGTGATGGGGAAGAAGGAAAGATGACATCAGTAGACTCAGGGAGGAAGCGGGACAAGTGATTGGTACGTTGAGGATTTTGTGGTAGATGAATTGAAACATGTCAATGAACTGTTTACATGAAAAACTAATTATTTGATTCCTAGTCCTTCACCTATTTAGAAATTAAAAAAATAACACAACAACAATAAAAAAACCAGAAACAACAATTGAGTCAGAGCCTTGCGTAAGAACTCAGATTTGAACCTAAGGATTATTGGCTCACAGCCAATTGAGTTAATCCAGCCAAAACATTTTGAAGAGTGTGTGAAAAATAGAAAACACTCAAAATATATTAATTATTTTTAAATGCACAGTAATTATGACGCCTTTGATTAATCGGACACCACTAACCAGGACTGTTAAACTACTAAGCAGCTGTACATGTTCAGGATTCTCCATGATGTCTCTCATTACTATAGAATATCTTCATTTCACAGCTGTGGAATCTGAGCCATACAGTGATTAAGACAGAAAAGCATACAACTTTTAAGACAATGACTTATCACTACTACAGAATTTGGTAACAGGAGGATAGTTTCAGATTTGGAATTTAATAGCCAAAGTTTGAGTCCCAAATCTGCCATTTCCTTTATAAGCGGCTTAAGTCCTTGGCTATTGGTCTTCTTCATCTGTCAAAGGAAGAGATTGGATGACAGATTATCTATGTTTCCCCCCTAGTTTCTCAGTGCCTCCATAGCCAAGCCTAATTGTAGAAAGGGCACATAACTATATGGGGTCTTTTATCTTTACTTATGGATTTATTCAGTTAAATCAGAAATGTTTCCTACATCTAAGAAAAATCATCACATTGCAGTCTCTAGAGTGCTGGAAATGAACCATCTGTCCATCTATATTTTTCCTATAGAAGTTATAAATCTACCAGACCCAGGGAGATTGCCAAGTACATTTCTGATGTTTTGCTGTAGGGAGTTACAGGGAATCTTTATGCGATGATAACAATTTTGAAAATGTTTGCTATCATTAAGTAGGGAAAAATCTTCTTCCCCAATGTATAATTTAGACAGAGATGACCTAACCCTCTGGCACAATTACTGAGCCTATTAGCACAGAAGTGTACACACTGCTATGCAAGAAAGATTTGGGTGTTAAATTCAGTTTTCTTTTTTCAAGTTAATAACTTTTCCCCTTTAATGCTTCAAAAACTATCTTAATTTCATGCACTGTAGAAGGTTTGTTTTGAGGTGATTTTTTTCTGCCTACAATTTATAGCATTTGGGTTTGGTCTCATGTGTTTAATTTTGATCAACATAAAGAATTTATTCACTCTACTGGGAACATATATATTGAGGGAAATAAATGTTTCTCAGCCATATTCCTCAAAGAGTATTTAATATCATTT
>NW_022111369.1:27026776-27029057 GCF_000313985.2 Echinops telfairi | reverse complement strand
TTTTTTGGAAGTGCACGGCAGGGCCTTTCTTCCCTGGTGCCTCCAGGTGGACTTGGATCTCCCACATTTTGATTAGTAACCATGTATAGTCATTGAGATAAGAGAGGAAGAAGTCGGTTTCTCATTATATTACTTTCTAAATCGCAGTGTTTCCAGCAAATTAACGTTATTGTCAAGTAGTTTCCCGCTCATAGTGACTCTCTGTACAGCAGGAAACAAAGCAGAAATGCTTCCTGGTTCTGCCCGCGCTTCACATTGCTACCAACATGGGCTGTTGTCTCCACAGTGTCAATACGCCTCATCCAGTCTTCCTCTTTTCTTTGGATTTCTACTTTACTCAGCATGATGCCCTCCAGAGACCGACCCTTTCTAATAAAATGCCCAATGTGCTAAGGTCACTCCAGTCCAAGAGACACACCCACCTTACTGGGAATTCAACTCAAGATAGGGGAGAGGGACAAGTATGTCTCAGATAATGCAATTACATCACTGATGGTAGGGAAAGAGAAGACGGAAACTCCTAATGGTAAAAAAATACTAAGTAAAAGTTTTGTGGAACACAATGGGAGAATATGGCTAAAACGTGGTTCATAATCGGACACTTTTGACCTAGTTTTTATACACCTTGGTGATGCAGTCTCTATGCTATAGACTACTGAGATTTGTGACTGTGTTATTTCAAGGCACACCCCATCTTTTATAGGCCACACCAAAAAGGACCGATATGGAGACCACACTAAGTGAACTAGACTTTATTTCTAACTCACCTATTACCCATTGAACTTAATGCTGAAATTTCCTAGTGTGAGAAAAAGCAGAAGACGACTAGTCCAAGGTCATAGATCTGATAAACATTGGACTTCGGTTCAATCTCTTGTCTTGAGGGTACCCAATGTATGGTGGTTCAGAACAATCATATACTTATTATTTAAATTCCCTTGCATGGCTCTGCTGCTGTGAACAAGTATTTTTGGAAGATTAGCCCCATCATTCACCCCCATTGTTTGTATAGTGTCCAGTTACTTAAGAGTTTAAACTGTACAAGTTGAAAATCATATATTGCAGGTCATAGCTGCTCCACACTCATAAATTTCATTTTATCAAAGGTGTTTTAAGTCCTATACCATTGCTTAAACTAATAACACTATCAGTGCATAGTAGGTACACATTGGCCTGCCAACTAAAAGGTCATCAGTTCAAAATTACCAACCAGTTCCATAGGGGAAAGATGAGGATTTCTACTCCTCTGAAGATTTGCAAACTAGGAGACTCACAAAGAGGAGTTCTACCCTTTCCTATAGGGTCTCTATAAGTTAACATTGATTTGATGGCAGTGGAAATGATGCCCTAGGGAGATTGTTGATAATGTTTTCTAATGTAAAATTAAAAATGTCGCTAAGAAGAACCAGATACATCTATGAGAAGGTATCCCCCTCAAACTGGAATTGCACTGGGCAGAGTGGAGCTTTTGTAGTACGCATTTTCCCTGCTATGTGAGCATGGAGAAATTCGCTGGGATTAGTGTCACCTGGGAAGTTTCTCTCTGGTCACAGTGCATTTTTTTCTTAAAAGCAGTTTCACTCGAAGCTTGTTTTTTTTGATGGCTGATTGAAGAGAACAGCATGCAGCTGTGAAATTTTGTTTCCTGGTTGGGAAAAATGCCACAGAAACTGTTGTGGTGTTGAATACAACTTATAAGAGCAGCATTATGGAGAAAAAAAACGTGTATAAATGGTTTTCTCATTTCAAATGAGGTGAAATATCAATTGATGACAAATATCATTCTGGACAACCATCTACTTCCTGAGTGGATGAAAATGTCGACTCATAGTGCATTTGGAGTTCACTCCACCAGGTCAGATTGTTCATCAAGTTTTCTATTTAGAGGTTCTGAAAAGAATGTGTAACAGCGTGTTACAAAAAAGGCCTGGTTTGTGGCAGACGAGACTGATTTTTGCAACCAAGACAATGCACCAGCCCACACAGCCATCTGAGTACCAGTTTTTGGCAAAAAAGCAGCTTGCCCCTCTAGCCCCACACACCTTACTCACTTGCCCTTACTCCTTGAAACTTCTTTTTTGTTTCTGAGAATGAAGAGGGACATGAAAGGACATTGATTTGATGATGTAGAAAAGGTGAAGAAAAAAACAAGGGAGATGCTGTCAGCCATCCAAACGGATGAATTTGAAAAATGTTTCCAAGAATGGAAATGCAGATTTCACAAATGTATTAAGTTTAATGGAGACGATAAGGTTGTTTTGTAAAAAAAAAATTTTTTTTA
>NW_022111369.1:27022591-27026283 GCF_000313985.2 Echinops telfairi | reverse complement strand
ATGTTGTGATAGTAGTTTACTTTTTCTTTGTGAAACTCTATTTTAAGTCATCAGTTCAGGTCTGTGCATCTCCATTTGTCCTGTTTGCTTTAGATAGTTTATGTTATAGACTACGTTCCAGAGTCTCTTCTGACATCCATTTTAGTCCTTCCTTTCTTGGCATACAGGTTGCATAAGAATGAATGCTCAATGATCGATGTTACTTTTATTTGATCTATATGTGAACTTCATATATACATATATAGATCTCAGGGGCCTCAGTAGGGTATGGGTTGCATGGTGGACTGTTAGCAAGGTTAGCAGTGGGAAACCACCAGCTGCTCCATAGGTGAAAGATAGAGCATTTTACTACCATCAAGAGTTAGAGTCTCAAATGTATTATTGTATATATTTTTTCCACAATTGAAAAAAAAAGATTACATGAATAACAATGAGTACAAGGAAAGATAAAATGTTCTAAAATTGATGGTGGTAATGCTTGTACAACTCTTCTTAATACGATTGCACTATTCAATTGTATGACATGTGTATGAAGCCCCAATAAACCTGTTTTAAAAAAATAGAGCTACAATTTTGGAAACCCACAGGGACATTTCAGTCCTGTCCTGTAGGGTCACTATGAATTGAAATCAATTCAATGGCAATGAGAGTTTTTTGTTTTGTTAAATAAATCTAGATTACTTTGGAGTTCTCAATCTTGGATTATAAAAGCATTTTATAATAGTTTTGTCATAGAAAAACAGGAGTGTTTGTTAATTTAAAACAAATTATAGTGTTTTCTTGAGGACATCACCTTCATACTTCTTTAGCCTGGAAAACTGCCAGTAAGTAAAATACTGAAGATTTACCACAAGTGTTCCTACAGCTATTTTTATCAACCCGTGTGTTACCCTGAGTTGAGCAGAGAAACAAATTCAATGACACTCATTTGTGTGTAAGAGAAAGTTTTATATCAAGAAGTAATTATATATCAAGCAAACATCCCATTCCAGTCCAGATCAGGTCCATAAGTCTAATCTTTAGTCCATACATATGATACTAGTCCTTAAGTCCCTCTTTAGACTCACTGAACCGCACAATGGTGCAGAATGCAGGAAGATCACAGCCCACTGGGCGTAAAGTCATGTGGATCCAATGGCAGGGGCCATGTCACAGGTCTTGCAGCAACCAGCGTCAGCCAGAAGGAAGGTAAAGACAGAGGCAGGGTGGGAGAGGTTCCCAGGACTGTCCTTATGAGAAGGCCATGCCCACAAGGAGTCACCAGCAGCCTGTGACCTGATTGAGAGGATGAATACCACCCCTACACTGTCATCTTCAAGTTGACGTGAAATTATGTAACCACCACAACCTGACTTAAAATTGGCCTTGAGATGTGACAGGTCAGGTAGAAGTTTACTATTCTGTCACAACCACTCCTTGTAGTTCAGGAAAACTTTCTGATGGTGAAATCTATAAAGGAAGGGCAATTATTATTTAAACAAACATTATACTATAGGCTTTTATTTTAATTTATGCCTAAAATTTATTAATAAATGTACTGGAATCATATGTTAAGAATTAATCTGATATATATTGTCACACATGTAACTTCTTCATCACACAACACAAACAGTGGTTATACACATGGACTCCTCCAAATGGAACACAAATGGAACACATAAAAATCAAATTGACTACAGCTGTGGGAATAATCAAAGGAAAAGCTTGTTATCAGCAACTAAAACCAGACCAGGGGCTGACTCTGAATCAGACCATCAATTGCTCATATGGAAGTTCAAGTTAAGGATGAAGAAAATTCAGTCAAGTTCAAGAGAACCAAAATAAAACCTTGATAATAACACCCCACCCCCCCGAATTTCAAGGACATCGCAAGTACAGATTTGATGTTATTGGACACTAATGACAGATGACCTGATGAGCTCTAGGATGACATGAAGGACATACATGAAGAAAGCAAGAGGCCATTAAGAAGATAGTAAAGAAAGAAAAGATCAAAGTGAATGTCAGAAGGGACTCTGAAACATGCGCTTCCTTATAGAGTGTTGTTGTTAGGGTCATGGAGTCAGCTCCTACCCATAGGGACCTTGTGCACAACAGAAAGAAACACTGCACAATCCTGAGCCAGTCTCACAATTGTTCCGACGCCAGAGCCTATCGATGCAGCCACTGTGTCCATCCATCTCATTGAGGGCCTTCCTCATTTTTGCTGCCCTTCCATTTGACCAAACATGATGTCCTTCTCCAGAGACTAGTGTCTCCTGACAATGTGTCCAATGTATATAAGATGAAATCTTGCCATCCTTTCCTGTAAGGAGCACTCTGGCCTTCTTCCAACACTGACTGGTTTGTCCTTTTAGCAGTCCATGGTACTTTGAATATTCTTCTCTAGCACCACAATTCAAAGGCATCAATTCTTCTTGGGTCCCTCTTATTCATTGTCCAACTTTCACATGCATATAAGGCAATGGAGCATAACATGGCTTGGGTCAGGCTCACCTTAGCCCTGGAAGAAATGATAAAGGCAAAGTGCTGAACAGAAAATTTAAAAGGGAAGTTTGAGGATACTAAGTAAATTATCATGAAAGTTGCCAAGACCTAGAGTAAGAAAAGCACACACACACAAAAAGACCAGGCTCAGCATATCTCAAATTGAAATAACTCAAGCGCTAATTCAAACCTTAAGTTGCAATACTGAAAAATTCTATGGGAAAAATATGCAATGGTGCTAGAGAAAATATTGAAAGTTCCCCCAAATGCAAAAGAACAAACAAGTATGTCTCAGGAGAAGTTCAGTCAGAATGCTACCTAGAGGAAAGTGGTAAGGCTTTGTCTCATGCTCATTGGACATAATGTCCGGAGAGACCAACCCCTGAGGAACGCCATCATGCTTGGTGAACTAGAGGGCAACAAAGAAGCCGTGGGTCTGCACAAGTTGGGCGGCTATGGGGCTTCCGCAGTGGACTCAAGCCTAAGACCCATTTTGAGGATGGGAAGGCGCTTGCAGTGTTTTGTTCTTTCTCACAAGTTTCTGTCAGTAGGAACTGACTTGAAGGTGCTTAAGGATAACGACAACATGCGAGCCATAACATTCCTCAATACTCAAAATTGATGTATTCTCTTTCGTTTATTCAAATGTTCGATTGGTAACTGCAAGGCCTGTGGTTCAAACACACCCAACATAGGGCTGTGTGTGCTCATAAGATCTATAACCTCAGAAACCCTCTATGGGGCCACTATGAATTAGAATTGAATTGAGGTCAATGGGTTTGTTTGGGGTCCTAATTGACATTTCGGTCAACAATAATATGTGTTTCTTTCTTGCAGGGTTTGAACTTGAAAAGACTGGAGGCAGAACAGGGAGGGAGAGAGGTAAGCACGTCTAAGGGTGAGGGGAGAGGAGAGCATGGCTGCAGGGCGCGTTCCTGGGCTGCTGCTGGGCATTGGCACGGTGGCGGAGGATGATGGCAGTGCTGGGGATGTTCTGAAAAGAAACGTTGTGTTTGGTGCTTTCATTCCCTTCGACAAAGCACATGCTGCATGTGTTTCCCTAAAGGCATTGTTTGGATGTGCTCCTTGGAGGTCGAAGGACGTCTCGGTTGTTGGGTTAGGCAGGTGATGTTTCCGTGACAATGAACTACACAGCAGCCGGCCCTTAAGGAAGCCAACATTACCATGCGGTCCTCAAAATAATT
>NW_022111369.1:27016044-27021924 GCF_000313985.2 Echinops telfairi | reverse complement strand
CATAATAATAGTTGGTTCATATTGGCAGAAGGGCTGGAGAGGAGAATTATAGATACAACCTTAGATATATTTTATGTTTTAGGAAAGCAAGATAATAAGGACACGGTTGTCAGTTATGACAGAGTAGGAGAAAAAATATGCACTCTGTAAGGAAGACCTCAGACACATTTTCAGTTTTGTTAAGGTAAATTATTTTGCACAGACATGACCAAAATGAATCTACTTAGGGGAAGAACTTCACTCATCACTTCTAGTTCATACCCCAGCAGTCATGCCATAATTTATCTTCACAGATTTAGTGCCTTTGGGGACATACAATTGTAGTCATCTACATGCATTCTTATGCCTCAGTCAATAAACAATTATGTGACAACAGAAGGAGACATAAATTCCTGTATCTGTATACTGGCCTTGCTAAATGATACTAAAATTCTTCATGTTTCATCAAGAATTTGTAGATGTAGGGAATGTCTCATTGTTCTATTTGCCATAAGAAAAAGTTTGGTTTCTCATCCAAACTATTTTATTAGGAGGTAATTCAAACATCATACCTTTGCATAGTTAAAGCGTACCAAGCAGTGTTGTCCAATGGCTACCATGTTAGTTTCAGAACATTTTCTTCCTTCTTGACTACTGGGTATCAGCTCCCTGTTTCCTCACCACCCCCCAGCCGCACCCTCGGGAACACCTACTCTCGTTGTTATCTCTGGATAACAACCCATCCTAGTTTTCATATATTAAAAATATAGAAAAACACACAACAGAGAGTCAGGTTGGCTACCAACAATGAGAAAATACAGCAGAGATAAACCCAATATGAAAAAAATACAGAAAATATTAAAAACCAGATCAAGTCCAAAGTGGTATCATAAAGGAGAACAGGTGACAATGTTTTATAGGAAAAGTTAGTTTTTCCTGAAACTGCTTCTCGATTGTAGGTCAACTTCTTAATAACTTACAATTTGATGTGGATGTGGATGTACATAGAGAAGTGATATTTGATTAATGCCCTTTTCTTGAGATTAGTGGGAAAATTATGAAAAGTGTCAAATATGTAAATTGATGATGATTATCAATGCCTTCTCATTTTGATATTCCCAATGTATCAAAGAAGAAGGAAACCAGTGATACCCATGTTTATGGCTACGTCTATATATTTATCTATAAAGAGAAAGATTTTATATTGAGAAATGGCTCACACAGTTGTAGAAGTGAGCGAGTCCAGTCTGAGTCAAGGCAGAGTACAAGCTCATGGTCAGATGCTAAGCTGATGCTTCTCCTGACTTGCATAGGCTTGGGGTCTGACAAACTCAAGATCAGCAGGAATACCACAGGCCAGAAGCTACAGAAGAAGGTGAATCCAAGTTGTCTAGATGCAGCAAAAATGGCAGACCCATAATGGCTTCTGAGATCAGTGAGCAATATGGCAGGATATTAGTTCAAATTATAAAACAAAACAAAAACTAGCTATCAATGAGCTAACTGCACACTCTCAATTCAGCAAAAAGCCAGCAAACCTTCCGATAGTGTCCACTTATATAGGAAGTAAGATATGGCCCTTTACTTGCATTAAGTCAGAGTAAGGAAGTTGCTTGGCTACTGACACCAGAGTCTGTCAGATTACAGATGTATGGACTTGATTGCATTCTGTTAGATTCACATCATGAGGATAACTAGGCCCTACATGCCAAATCACTGGGCTCTTGGCCCAGCCAAGTGGACACACACCTTTCACAGTAAAGATCTATAATTAACATTCAAAACAATACTTCATTTCCTCTTAGGGCAGCATTGGGCTATCAAACATATTTCTATTTACTCTTCATCTTGATTTCCCCCATGACTATGAAGATTAACATAAGCCCCAGGGGAGTTAAAAATAGATAACTATAATGAACAGAGGTCTTGTTCCACCATAGAGGAAAGGCCTGATGGTTCTCCCCACAATCAATCAATGAAAGCTCTATGGAGAACAGTTCTATTCTGACACACATGGGGATGCTATGAGTCAGAGTTGACTACGAGAAAACTGGTTTGGTATGAAGCCTAATATGACTGATCATAATAATAATAATGCCGAGAAGTATCTAATAAAGAAACAAAATGCATTGTTGTTAATTCCAACAACAACCCTTTAGCACAGAGAAGCACATTTCCATAAGATCCAAGGCTGTGCATATGTCAGGGAGTAGACGGTCATTCCTTGTTCCACACAGTAGCTGTGGGTTCAACTGGCAGACTTTTCAGTTAGCAGAGAAGCATTTTAGTCACTGCGTCTCAAGGGCTCCTTCATAACTAGGTGTATTACATTGTGAAAACTTCACTGTGAAGTCTCAGGTAGATCACTTGTAAACAAAAGGTCTAATTACTATGTTACAAGTCTTGTAATTTCTTTTGCTTAAGAAGTGTGGCATGCATCTCTGATTTCTGTTTGCTGCATTCTATTAATATGTGCACATTTCAAAGATAAACAATATACTTCTGATTATGTCAAATTGAAATTGGTGGATGTTTTTTAAACCTTACAGAAAACATGTTCCTAGATTTCATCCTAGTGCTATTAAGATTGGTAAAGGGTTGATGACAATGATTACTTCATAGATGAATTAATTTGTTTTGGTTCAAATGACACATATTCCCAATAGGTAATGATGGAAAAAATACTAGGACTGATTACCAATTATTTATAAGGAGGTTTAAGGAGTGTCATTAAAAATGCCCTATATTTACTTTTTGATGTAATGACAATAGTTAAAGTATGCATGGAAAATTGAAGCAGTAATATGCTATTTAGCTAAGTGGTAAGTACTATTAAAAAGCTAATTGCTAGACAGAAAGCTCACATTTGAACATTACATGCTGTACAAAAATATAAATTAAGAATGGATTAAATGCAAATTAGCGTTCTGAAGGAACTAGAGGTGGATACTACCTAAAGCACTGGTGTTATTGTGATTTTTTAAATAGATACTTACTGTATCCAAAGCTGTTAAGTTAGCATTTCTATATATTGTACATGAATATTGTGTACATAAAGTGAAGGACACTGGCTATAGGCAATAATGAGCTTGTTTAAAAGTGAAGATTAATGGAATACTGTCTAAAGTGTGATTACTGAATGATATTTCTAGCTGGTTGCAATTGAATTTCTTGCCTCCAATGAGACCATGCAAATCATAAAAAAAAAACCATCAGTGATAAACAATTATGTTTCTTTCCTTAGGAATTGCTATACTAGTATACAATGCTCTGATATTTAAATGTGGTCAAATCCAAACTTCCATCAATCCGTTTTCTTAGAAAGATGTATAATGGTTTATTTTCCAAAGTATAACTTTTGGTTATCTGGTTAAATATTCCAATTTTATTAATTGGTAAAATATTCCTTGTCTAATAATGAGCAATGGCTGTGCATGTGTGTGCAGGTATGTAATCATTGTGGATGGCGGACTGTCTCTGCCGTCATCCTAGCTTAGAAATCACCAACAGGTTAGAATACCGAGTATCTAAACACATGTGATCTATGACTTCTTACAATGGACTAAGAGGACTAATTTAAATATCTGAATTTCTTAATCAGGCTTATACATTTACATTCACAAATTCTACTAAATATGATACATGAATATGAGAGGCAATGAATGGTTAATAGTAAAATTGTCTTTTAAGTATGTTGTTTGAAGATAGAGAATTTCCACAAGCATAGAGGCTGAAAAAAATAGAGCGCATTTTTATAATTATCAATGACTACTTCTACTTAATTTACAAATTTCGGATTTTCTAGAATGGTGCATAAAATAAATAAGCACATATTCATATTAGTACAATATAACATTTAAAGAAATAATTTCATGCCATCATAAAATAAACTTCCTATACATCTGAAAGGAAATTAACCGTGTGAAAGATGTTAGGAACATTTTGAGAGATAGGACCGGGACACATTATAAACATATTCATCCCTTGCTATGTTTCTAGATAATTTTTATTTGGCCATAGTTGACTGTGTCAATTACATTTTAAATTTCAACTTTTCATTATAGATTGCAAGCATAAACAGATTAAGATAGGACACAGAGTTAAGATAAAGCAGATATTTCATAGGTTTAAAATAGCTGATAGAGTATGTGTCATTCTCAAGAAAACCATGAAGCAGTTTTGCCACGTCTTCGCTGTTTTGACTCCAACATGCATCACTGACTGTCTCTGCTGGGTGACAGGGATCCAATCACCTGTTTCCTTTGCCCAAAGCCATAAATGGAAAGCTATGAGTCCTACCAACCTCTGAAACTTAGATACATAACTGGACAGACCCATTTGAACAAACGTTTAAAAAACACATATTTAATTCAAGGTTAATTTCCCCAATTATTTTTTAGGTGAAAACACACTGTATTGTTCAAAATTGTTTCCCTTACTTTATATGTGAATAAACTTAATCATTAATTTCTCAAGATTGTTTATGATATGCATTGTTATTTGAAATTATAATGCCTTAAAGAAAGTAATTGCATTACATGCTGATGTTTCATTTTGTACCTTTGGTAAAATGCCTGGGTAGACATTGCATAGTTCCTTCCATGGAAATGTATTTATTCCTACTGGAAACGACAAATTTTAATCTGAGCACAAAAGGGAAGGCATTCAGAAATTGGGATAATTATATTCAGAATATCCAAATAATTTCAAAAATATCTGATACATTAACGCAATCAAGATTTCAAGTAGAAGAAATTTTTAAAAATCAACCATTGAGTTATCTTTCTGAAATAAGCTTAACAGGAGCTTATTTCTTGAGAACTCATTCTTCCTTTGCTTAGGTCCCCCAGACAACAAAAGAGGGTTATTTTTAAGGTTTAAAAGAGTGAGTTCTAAGATTAACCAAAAATGAAGAAGATGTATCATTTCAGGAAATAAGAGGTAGCTAAGAATATTGAAGTGCTGTTGTTCCCTTAAAATCTGGTATTTCTTGTAAACTCGAAATTCCAGAAGATAATTATACTTTTTCCATATCTTTTGTATTAAATAAATAATTTGCTACAGGAAATAGATGATGATCACCTGTTATTTTAAATAATAACTTACTTCAATTTTAATGTTTTCTTTTGTGCCTAAATCCAAAATAAGATTTTCTCTATTTTTTTTATTCCTGGTCAGGTTTGCTATACCATTCTCATTTGTTGTTGAATTTTCTTTGGCTGAAGTTTCTTTTATAACCTTAGTGATGAAGCTATTTATAGGCAGGATAATGTTCTTTTAGGTATAAAAGCAAAGGCATAAGGTATAAAAGGTATAAAAGCAAAGACAAAGTTAGTTTTTCCTTTTATAACTAGAATTTTTCAATGGTTCAATGCCTGCAATTTGCCACTAAGGTGTCTCTGATTTACAGTATGAATTTGAGATCAAGGGACCTTCTAAAAATTTAGTAAGAAATAAAATATAGCTTTTTGGTTTCCCTTCCCAGAATTGACTGTCAATAAAGGAAGTGGAGGTCTTTGTGCTTATAAATCAATATTACATTTAACAAGACTATATAAAATATTATTTTTCTTTTAAAACTTGTCGAGACGATAAAATGAGTTAAAAGTTCTTTGAACAGGGACTAGTCCATCAGAAGAATTGAGCAGATGAAAACTGTTACTATTATAGGGGCCCTTGTGGTGTGTAATAGTTGTGCTTTGGGTTGCCAATTGCAAAGTCATCAGTTCAAGACCACCACCTGCTCCTTGGGAGCCAAGATGGGACTTTCTACCCTCATACGAGAGTAGTCTCGAAATCCACCAGGTCATTTCTGCCCTGTTCTTTAGGGTTGCTCTTAGTGTCAACGTGAAAGTAGTGAGGTTTGTTATGGTCGTGGGAGGGCTGTTATGATTATTATAC
>NW_022111369.1:27011265-27013614 GCF_000313985.2 Echinops telfairi | reverse complement strand
TCCAAAAATTAGCCACTGGGAACCATATGGGTCAGATAGGAATACAATCCAGCATAGTCTTATGAATGAATCAGAGCCTCGTCACTGAAAGCCAGATACTGCAAACCAGAGGGCTGGCCGGAATCAGATACAGCGTATGTCGTGACAGATATGCATTAGAACAAGGTAAAATAAATGGAGAGTTTGACTTCAGGTTTCTTCTGAAAACTCATCCATTTGTGTTTTTAAATGAATGTTAGTATGGGTTCATAATTATATTTTTCAAGAACTGAGGACCAGAAAGGATTACATTATGTGGGCTTTGACTTCCTAAGCAGTATAAACTCAAATTTCTTTTTTTTCTCAAGAAACAGATATTATTTTTGGAATCCATTAGATCCTGGGGATACTGTAATTTGAAAAGACAAAAATAAAATTTGGTACTTATTTAATTCCTTGGGATTTTTATTTGAAAATATAGTCATAAAACTTTGTAGCTTTTTAGTATTTATTCTTGTTTTTATTTGTTTATGCAGCTGATTTTGCAATTATTTCTTCCCCTTGAATGATGTCAGCTTAAAAAGGAATGACGACCGCAGTGTTGGAACCATGCGGTCTCCTCTCATCAGAGATGTGTTCATTCATATAGAGAGAAGGTGACTCAAACATAAAGAAAGTTGTAAAGACAGACCAGCGGGTGATTTAGTCCCTGTTGTATGTAGGTTTGCTATGAGTTAGAACCAACTCGGTGACTCCTGCTTCTCTTCTCCGCAAACCTCACTGTTCACCTTCTGTCTGCGTTGAAGTGGATCCCCTAACCTCTTCACATCCTTTCATCTTCCTTTCTCTCCGTGAAAATAATTTGACCTTGAGTCCACTTTCTGGTCACATATGAGTCCTCAAAAACCCTTCGATTACACTTCTCTGGACATTGGTCCTTAGCCAGCACAATCAAAGGTGAGAGCCCCTTGCTGTTAGTTAGTTGTCTTGCAGGACTCCTTCATCCCCTCCTCAGTTTGTCGCCTAAACACTTTCGGTGAGATTATCTAAAATACAAATACAAATACACACATATAGTTGATCTGCTATTTCCTAAAAATATTGTGACACAAATATATCATTTACCCTTCATTTTAGTGATGCAAAGACTTTGTAATTTCAGTCTCACAGAAACAATAACTAAGTTCAAAGTACCAGTAATGCTATAGTTATAATAGCTATTGCATACTAGACATAATAAAATTGAACTACCTATTTCCCTCAAAAAAGAAGCTTCTTCTTTGACCTTACAATTCTTTACTTACAATATTTACTCCAATGCTTCTTCGCTTATTTATTCCATGACCTTGAAATTTGGTTTGCACTCACATTCATACTATCTAGAGTAAATAAAATAATAAAATATCAGGTGTAAGCAGTTCCTTATCTACAAACACAGTTATGCTCTGAAAACTCTTCCCTCCAAATGGAGGTTCATATTCCTCTGGGAGCAAAAATTGACCAGAATTAATATGAACCTAGTTATAGTCCCTCTTTTTCATTATTTACTGTGTACATATATGTATTTTATTTCAGAAATATATGCTGGATCATAGGCTATAACTCTACTTTCTAATGGGGATATTCAAAAGATCTGGTATGTGCTCTCTGCCATGGGTGTTGTTAATACTTTTAGCCTCTGACTCATGTATCTGCTCCGTGCAGTTTTCTTGGAAGTTATCTTAATGGAAGCAGTTAGCCAGATCTTATTTCCATGGAGTGTATGTGAACCACCAACCTTTGGGTAGACTGTCACAGATCCTGCGAGCCATGCAAGCTCCCTAGGCATTGTATTACTCATTAGAAAATCAAAATCATTCTAAATTATCTGGTATACACATCTGACCTTAAGTATTTAGCTTAAGCAATCGTGGATCTGTGGTAATGTACATTTCACTGTAAATCACTGCACACAGGATCTTGCCTCTTCACCCACCAGCTCAATGTCTGGCTCAACAAATCGATCACTTAAAATATTTTAAAGAAAGAAAGTTGACGTAAAGCATCTTTTGAAAAACAGCTCACTGACATCAAGTCAATGCTGACTAAGAGGGACATTACAGGATGGAGGGGGACTGCCCAATGACTTTCTGAGACCCTAAGTCTTGACAGGAACAGAAAGCCTTGCTCCTAGAGAGCCGCTGGCAGTTTTGCATTGCTGGCCTTTTAGTTGGCAGCCCAGTGTGCAACCACCAGGCCACTGGGCTCTTTAACAACATCAGCCGTTGTTGTAGGCACCCTCAAATGTTATGCTTTTAATCCTTGCCACACTGGCTGAAATATCCACTCATCTCAAAGGAGAACTCAGTCAGAAAGAGGTGGAATAATTTA
>NW_022111369.1:27001693-27010618 GCF_000313985.2 Echinops telfairi | reverse complement strand
TCTTTGTGGCTCTCTCCTGATCTGCCTTATCACTAGGAATATTTCCCATATAACCATGATTTCATGAAACAAAACAATACCACACGAATGTGACTATCACTCCAATTTTGCTTTGCTGTGAGAGGTCATTTGAGGGCAAAACCCAGAAACTAACATCAGATGTAGTTTAAATGGTGTAAAGTATAAGATGTACTCATTTGCAGTGAATTTTTTTTGGGGGGGTCTTTTAGGAATTTCTCTCTCTTTGGGGAAGGAGGGTTTCTATTCCATTCTCTTCTCTGTCATCCCTCTTTCTGCATAGACCAGAGCGTCTATTTACATTTTGTTTACACATTGCCCACGATGACCACCCTCAAATGATGACCTCAGCTAGCTACAGTACAGTACTTATAGACAGTGTTATAATGTTCCTGACATGCTTCAATCAAATAAATGTATCTTAGCAACAGAAACTAGACTTTTTTCCCTTTCCTTTCTCTTTCTCTCTCTCTCTCCCTCTCTCCATTTTGATTTTTAGAAGAAGAAAAGATTCACATAATAAAATATCACCTAACACATCATCTTAATCTACCATCAATACAGTAGTAAACCAATTTCATCATTTGTATACTCTCTTTAAGAACACTGCAGTTAGGGAGGATATATTTTAATTACTTTTCTAAAATGAATATTTGGTCAATGTTGGACCACCACCTCCACTTTTTTTTTTACAGTTTTTAAATTGATATTGCTTGAATTTGGAAAATAATAAGTTTGTCCGAAACAAGAAATCTGTGGGATAGAGTAATCTTTCACCTTGAACCCTTAACTAGATGTTGCTCGTTATACAAGCGTAGTTTCTCAACTGACCCTTCCCACAGTCTATTCCATCTGGAGTGGGTTAGTCATTAAAAGTACATTAAAAGTGAACATATGAATGAGTTTTAGCCATTTTCATTTATCTAGTAACTGAAGGCATAGTCAAACTGAGTCATGAATATTGGCTCTGTAAAATTTAATCATGAATGTGCTTTATATTCTGGGAGTTTGTAATTTTAGACATTGGACATATTTGTTAACACATCAAAGTCAGTTCTAAAACTCTGTGCATCCTGTGTATGACCTCTTGGTCATATTTTACAAAAGCTCAAGGAAAATATCTTTAGTTTCTTCCTTGCTTCCAATTGTAGCTGATCAAATGTGTCATGCTTTCTCCTGTATCAAATTACATTAAAAAATGTGTTAGCTGTAGCTTACTTTCTGAAAATAAAGGTCAAAATAAATACTAAGAGTAAGTAGTATAAGTGAAAGAATGTCAAAAGTCTAGGGAGGTCAAAAGCATCCAGTGAAACAAATGATCTTCCAATTTTGCTTTGAAAAGAACATCACTAATCATAGTGAGTCACTTTCCCTGCGATAAATGGAGTGATAGCCAGGTTAGAAAGAGGTGCAGAAGAGAAAGTGCATGAAGTACCTCAGGTGTTAATGAATGGAATTGAAAGAATAATGAGGTGCTACCTGGAATGAATGATAAATATTGTATTCAGTTGATGAAAGTGAGTTATTTGTATGTTTTCATGCACAGCCCAAACAATTTGATGATAGTTAAAGATTAAGGAGCAATAACCTCCACTGGACTGCAAATAAATAATTTGTAGGAAGTTTACCTATGAGTTCTGTCCAGAAAGACATCAGTGACACAACAATGCAGTAAGTTATCTCTAAACCAAGAATGGCTCTATAATAAGAAGCATGTGGCATACAGGACATTGTTTATTTTGTGTGTGTGTCCTTCCGCTTGCATCCATAAAACCCGATTCTAAAGACACCCCTGCCACAGAGTCAGTGTGCTCTATAGTGACTCTGTTGGACAGGGTAGGACTTTCCCATGGGCTTTCCAAGGTGATAATCAGAAATGCATTGGCACATGTTTCTCCCATGAAGTGGCTCCTAGGTTCATTAGCAGCCAATACTTTAACTGCTGAATCACCAGGTCCCCTTAAAACCTGGTACTTTACACAGGGAATCAAGGACAGATACACCCCTCAGGACCAATGTTGAGAGGAGCCATACCAGGAGGGGAAGAGGAAGGTGGGGGAGAAAGGGGATGCTGATCACAATGATCTATCTATAATCCCCTCCCAGGGGACAACAGAAAAGTGGGTAAAGGGAAACATTGGCCAGTAGAAGACGAAAAAATAATAACAATTTATAAATTATCAAGGGTTCATCAGAGAGGAAGGGTGGAGGAGGAAGGGGGAAAAATGAGAAGCTGATACCAAGGGCTCAAGTTGAAAGAAAATGTTTTGAAAATGATGATGGCAACAGATGTACAATTGTGCTTGACACAATAGATGGATGTATGGATTGTGATAAGAATTGAATGAGCCAACAATAAAATAATTTTGATAAAAAAGGATACCATATATACTCATGTATAAGCTGAGTTTTTCAGCACATTTTTAATGCCGTTTTTGTGGTAAAATTAGGTGCCTTGGCTTATATTTGGATTGGCTTATACTCAAGTATATACGGTAAGTTAAAATATCTATGTTATTATTGTTTTATCATATCTTACACTGTCTGATGTCTCATCAAGAGTTCATGAGAGAGGGGGGAGCAGGGAGGGAAGGGGAAAATGAGGAGCTGATATCAAGAGCTCAAGTAAAAGCACATGTTTTGAGAATGATGATAGCAACAAATGTACAAATGTGCTTGACACAATGGATGTATGTATGGCTTGTGATAAGAGTTGTACAAGCCCCCACCAAAATGATTTAATAAAAAAAAAATCTACAATCTGGTACTTTTGTTGAGTTGAATATTGATTTTCCTTAGGATCAGTCGTTGTTGGAATTAGAGTAACTTTTGCTAGTTCCTTTTATCATGCATCTTTCTGTGATACTGTTTCAATTTATAATACTATGTACAAGTAAAATAAATAAATATATTCCAGCTTGTGTACTTCTTTATACCTTACAGAAAAAAACAAGTGTTGATAATAGCTGACAACATTTTGATTGAATTTGAGGTATACAATTTTTAAATAGCGAGAAAAGAAATGACAAAGCCTCATTTTATGAGGAAATATTTTAAATGTGGTTGACGTTAAATTTTTTTCTCCAAATTTTATAATTATAAAGCATTTTAAAATACATTTATGCTACTGCATGATTCAACCCCACTTACACGGCTAAATTACCAATTTACCTTTTTTTGTTACTGAATAGTGCATAGTCTTCAGGCATTTAGCATCTTCTTTTTCTGTGGTCTGTGATTCCCTTTGGACAAATAAGGCTGATTCTGGTGCAGAGAGGATTAATTTACTGTCCAAAATTTTATAATGCCTGCATATTTTCATATATTGATTTTGAAATGAATGTTAAATCATATTTAAACTAATCTGTGATTATTAAGGCAGGATGCTCTTAGTACAGGAAGTATTATATGGACCTAAAGTATTATATTACATGGACCTAGAGACTAAGCTTTAGCACATTCAAATTTTAGTAATAAAGAAATCAAATTAATTGATGGGAAATGTATCTCTGTTAATTTTTATTACTCTGAGAAGAGTCAAAAGAATAAGGGAATAATTTGTATCTTAAAAGGGATATTGAGGTTATATGTATTTTAGGAGGCCATACATTTTCAGGTAGTTAAGTGATGAAATAGTGAGAATAAGTATTATTTTACCTGACAATGCTACAGTGTAAAGTTAATATCCTAAATTTGTGAGGTAGACCATAATAATAAAACATCAAACCAAACTGGGCTCACTTCCCGGAAAATCGCCAAAGCAAGAAATATCCGTATCAGCAGATAGGAAAAGAGAGAGAATGGGGAAAAAAGAAGAGAATAAAAGAAAACCATATATAATATATATATTTTTAAAAGGAGATATCCCTATTTAGTGGGTTAAGGAGAAAAAGCTGTCTGTTTTATATACAGTCAAATAAATTTTCTTCAGACCTCAGAAGGATGATCCTCAATGCATAGAGTAGAGTTTTATATTATGAAAGAAATTCTAATTATATCATATAATTGTAGTCAAAGCTTTTGGAACACTGCTTTTATATTTAAGTTGTGTGTTTTAAAAAGTTATATTCTGGCTGAGCTCAACTATTCTGATCATTTTAAGCTATTTTCAAATCCAGTTTATCATCTAAGCATGTGTCTGTAATTGGCTGAGGTGGTTCGGAAAAAAGGTAAGTCCAGTTCTTAGTGACTTAGTGAGGACTTACTAGTTCTTAGTGAGGACTTACTAGTTATGTGATAATATTTTCCAAGATTCTGAGCTTGTCTAATAGCCCTTTCTCTTTGGCTTTGTGGTTGTTTTCCTGGGGAATCTCACATACTCTGGGCGTGATGTGTGCTGGATACTGATGATTCCTAAACCTGGACCTCTGGAGGAGATACCAGAACTATGTTGCTCTTTTCTGCATGAGTACATGTTAGAAGAGGAGCCCTCGTGGCATAGTGGTTATGGATTGGAATGCATACTGCAAGGTCAGCGGTTCTAAACCACTAGCCTCTCCCCAGGAGAAAGATGGGGCTATCTACTCCCATAAAGAGTTACAGTCTCAGTAATTCACAGGGAGAAGTTTTACTCTGTCCTCTAGGGTCCCTATGAGTGGATAAAAGCTCAATGACAGTGAGGTTGTTTTTTTTTAAGTCTTATAAATATGCCGAAGACAGGGAATCCATAATTTTCATCTTACCTCTGCCCTATAAATCAATTCCATCTGCTGTTCTTTCTATTTCAATCACACATGCAGAAAACATAGAATCCACTTCAACGACCTTTTTCTCCCTTGAACTCCATATTTACAATGGAATCTCTATTCAACTTCAAATATCTGTCAGTGGTATTTCTTACGATCTGCCTCAACTCAAGGATGCATAGGGTAAGGTGTCCCACTGCTAGTCTAACGATTGCAGCTTGAGTTCACCCACAGGCGTCTTGAAAGAAAGGCCTGCTGATCTCCTTCCAAAATAGCAGCCACTGAAAACCTTGACGTGCAGTTCTTTGCTGCCAGATGAGATGTTGCCATCATTGAGTGGACTAGTAGACACTGATTTCAGTGTCCGAATTCCCACCCAGAGGGTTTAAATACTCATCACCTCCCAAAGCAAACGACCACAATTTCCTATTAGGCTCCAGAGACTCTGATTTCTCCTATCGCTATCCTCCACCATGCTGCAGACAGATACTTAAGAGTTTTTAAAGCTGAAAAAAAGTCACTCCTTCTTCGTCATACGCTGATAAGATTTAAACTCCTGAGCCTATCAACCCAAACCTGCTTTTTTAGATAGCTCCACATTTCCCCATCTCCTCTACAGCTAAACTGTAATGAGGGTGTTTTAGTCTTCTTTTAAAACCAGGACAAATGCTACCTCCTTCAGCAGAGCCAGTTATCCATTCGGTAGCACATTAGCACTAATTTTTATTGCTATTGTAGAAATTATTACACCATTTATTGTAATTGGTTTATATGTGTCTGCTTTACCAAAGTCAGAATTTCTCTAGGGCAGGAATTGTGTTGTTTACATCTTTTTATCCTTACAAATCGGTTTAAGAGTCTGGCACACGGAGGTGTCTAATGAACAGTTTGTGGCAGGAACACACACCGTTTTCTTGTGACCAGGGTGGCATTCTTGAGGGGTGCAGCAATCGCCACTAGATGTCACTAGCATAATTCCGGCGGTCATGTCACAAGCTAGAAATAACCAGGACCTGGGGCCTCCTCAGAGCGGCTCTGTAGTGCCCAGTAGAACTGCCCTGTGGGGTTTCCAAGGTTGGAGTCCCTATGGGAGCAGAAAGCCTCGTCTTTCTCTGGTGGAGCTTCCAGTGGCTTCGCGCTGCTGGCTCTCTGGGGGGCGGCCCAGCACGTAGTCCAGTGTGCACGCAGCAGTCCAAGTGGACCTCCTACAGATCGCTGGGAGGTAAACGAGGCACACCTCACTGTCATCGATGCACAGCGACCACAGGGCACTGCGCGGTGGCTTTCCGAGAGCGGGGCTCTGCTCCAGCGCGAATCCTTCTTTCTCCCAAGGAGGCCCGCGCTGTCCAACTGCTGTCCATTACCCACCGGCCACTCGAGACAAAAATCCCACCAGCTCGCGGCCACCGAGTCAACCTCCTGGTCCCCTGGAGGACAGGACCGCACTGCTGTTGTGGGTTTCCGAGACTGCAGTCCTCTTCCGGGAGTCCAGAGCCCCGTCTCTCACCCGTGCAGTCGCTGGTTCTCGTCCAAACGGTTGACTGACATGGAATCACTAAGCTGCCCTGACGCCTCTCAAGGAGGTCGTCCCCAACCACAGACAGACAGCACTGTCTGCTCTTGTAAAGATTTACAACCCGGAGGGGGAGGGGGGAGGGAGGGGAAAAATGAGGACCTGATGCCCGGGGCTTAAGTGGAGAGCAAATGTTTTGAGAATGACGAGGGCAATGAATGTACAAATGCGCTTTACACAATTGATGTATGGGTGGATTGTGATAAGAGTTGTATGAGCCCCTAATGAAATGATTTAAAAAAAAAAAGATTTACAACCCGGAGGCCCTATCTTGTGTTATTATACATCAGAATCAACTCAAGGGCAGTGAGTGGGTTGGAGGAGCTACTAACCCCCTTTTAATAATTCGGTCAAGCCTTTATTTTCACAAATCGACCTTCTTGACAGACGCTTGGAATGATCCAGTAGTCGTACAGAGAGCATGAAGCAGAGGCGGGATTAACGTCTACTCTGTGTGTCATCAAAAGCCTTGGTTTCCCTGACAGGCTCCATTGCTTCTCTGATGATTCTGACCCCAGCTAGCCTCTGATACTCATTAATTAGTGTCTTTGATTCTCTAATAAGCTTTTAAAAATATCAAATGATAATTCAGATAAATCTTTGAAATTGAAAATGGTGATTTTGGTTTTAAACAAAAGCAGTTATCTTTATATTACATTACCAGATTATTGGTTTTTTTAGTGTGTTATGTGTTCAATTAGTAATTGATAACTGATTCTTAACGGTACACACGTTGATGCAGCATTGCAAGTGGTTGACCTGGCTGCTAAGAGTTTGTGGGTGGAGCTACCCAGAGACATTTCTAAAGCAAGGTCTGTCTGACTCATTTCTCATCAGTCAGCCTTTGAAGAGACATTTCTAAAGCAAGGTCTGTCTAACTCATTTCTCATCAGTCAGCCTTTGAAGACCCTATGAAGCCTATGAAGTACCCTATAGTACTTTGGTACACAGGAGGTTGCAATGACCTGCAATACATTCAATAGCAAATGGTATGCTTTTTTTTAACTTAAAAGATTATTTTATTGGAGGCTCTTACAACTCTTGCAACATTCCTTACATCAATTGTATCAAGCATATCTGTACATGTTGTCATCATTCTTTTCTAGACATTTACTTTCCATCAAGACCCTTAGTAGCAGCTCTTCTTTTTTCCTCCCCACCTCATGACCCCTTGATAAATTATAAATGATCTTTATTTTAATATCTTACACCAACCACTGTCTCCCTTCTCCCATGGTTTCTGTTGTTCCCCCCACCCCACCCCAGGGGAGTTGTGTGGTTATGTGTGGATCATTGCAATTGGTCCCCTCTTCTTCCCCTTCTCTCCCCCCTTCCCCTACCCTTCTGGGATCTCTATTGCCATTCCTGTCCCTGGGTTCCGTGTGTCCCGAGCTTTTATCCCTTCTCTGTACCTGTGCACATGCTCTGGTCTAACCTGCACTGAAGGCAGGACTGGGGTCATGATCGTGGGGGCTGAAGAGGTCTCGGGAACCAGAGGAACAGTGTGTGTTCCATCAGTGCTTTACTGTGCCCTGGTTGACTCATCCCTTCCCTCTGACCCTTCTGTGAGGGATGTCCCACTGCCTACAGATTGTCTTTGGGTCTTTGCTCCATACCCCCGTTCTGAACAATATGGTTTTTGTGTGTGTGTGTGTGTGTGTGTGTGTGTACAAGAATTGGCAATTAAAATTAGATAGAAAAATAAAATACAATCCCTACCTTGGAAGTCTCTCTCCCATGGAGTCACTGGTGGGTTTAATAGGTTGACCACCATATAATCACAAAGCTGCCAGGACATCTCCAAGGAGCCTGGTTAGTGTAGTGGTTCCGTGTTGTGTTGCTAACTGCAAAATCAGCAGTTCAAAACCACCAGCTTCTCTGAGAGAGAACTATGAGATATTTTACTACTATAAAGAGTTACAGTCTTAGGAACACAGAGGGGCAGTCCTACGCTGTCCTATAGGGTCACTATGAGTTGGCATTGACTTGGTGACTGTATGTACCTTCAACCTGCTTAAATATCCATTGTTTTCTTCATTCACAGTCAGGAACATGATGTTATTCTTACTGTGGTGCGCATTTACTCTCCACCTCTGGAATCTGTGTGGCATCTATGGACACTGATCACTTTGATATGATTTAATGTATTCTTGGGTCTTAAATACAACATCTCAGGATATCTTGAAAATCTATCATTGTCTTGTCTGCTTCTTCGAAAGGTGCAACCTTATATTCTTAGACTCAAGTAGGCCTTTGGAGAGTGATAATTCAAACCTAAAACTTGAGGACTCTTGCTGTCCTCTTGGGTTACCTATGGGCTGCAAACTGCAAAGTCTGCAGTTTGAAACCACTCCAAGGGAAAGAGGAACCCGTAAAGAATTATAATCTTGGTAATTGACAGGGACTGTTCCACTCTGTTCTATAGGGCCACCATGAGTCAAAATAAACTCAATGCCAATGAGTTTGGTGTTTGAGTTTGGTGAGTTTTTTTTTATTAATAACTTGAGTAGAGTTTTTACTTTTATTTGCCAAACTCTTCCCAATCAAAAGAAAGAAGGATGAAGATGTCGTAAGGCCTATGGTCCTTAGACTTTACTTGGAAAGACAGCTGTGCCCATCGATAGCGACATACAAGTAATTAACCATTAA
>NW_022111369.1:26997386-26999550 GCF_000313985.2 Echinops telfairi | reverse complement strand
ACTGAATGTACAAATGTGCTTGACACAATTGATGTGGTGTGGATTGTGATAAGAGTTGTATGAGCCCCTAATAAAACTATTTTTTAAAAAAGGAGAAGAAAAACACTGGCAAGAATCAGATAAAACTGGAGAGGAATGGGGAAATTTTACAAAGTTGCAGGGCATTTGACGCCACAGTGCTGGCATGGCTGATAATAAACTATCCTGATTGTAAGGAAGATGTAATGATAATGACTACTAGAGTAAAATTGTAATGTTGAAAAAAAACATAATTTAGAAAAAAATGTCTGTTTTTAAACCTAGATGAGAATAAGTGAGTAACAGTGCATTACGTAGGTCCCTGGATGGTGCCAATGGACGGTGCTTGACTCCTGACCGCCCCCCGCCCCCAGGGGTGCCTCACAGGAGAGTCAGCTGTCTGCTTTCACAAAGTGTATAGCCAAGAAATTCCTAGGACCAAGTTTGAACACCTGAGGTCACCATGAGTCTGAATACACTTGACCACCATAAACTTGGTTTTGTTTTGGTATGGTTCCTCAGTTATTTTTGTGTGTTTGTGTATTTCAAAGAAAAGTTGCGTACAAGATCTGCTTTGTGTGTGTGCCTCTCAGTTATTTGTATTTAAGACATCTCCACTTCTGTCAGAAGTGCCCTTCTGCTGATATAGTAATGTAATTGCAGGCATAAGGTAACCAGAAGTAAATGTATTTTTTTTTTACAAAACTTTATAATTGAGTGCATGCAGCTTCCCTGAGCAGATCGTCAGTTTTTCATTCAATACTGCTAGCACATTCTTTTTTCTCTAATGTACCACAATCTGATCAGTGCAACAACACCCACCCCATCTCTTCCTTTGTTTCCGATCTCCTTCCTCCTTTACCTTCATCTCTTTGACCTTATCCTAGGGTAGGTGTTGCCCCTTCATCCCAAATGGTCAACCATTCTTAAGTATGTACCCATGAATTGTGTCATTATTCTCCTTATAGGTCTGTCCAGTGTTGGGGGGAAATTGAGTTTCAGGAGAGATACCAGTTTCCAAGAATGACCAAGGACCTCAGACTTCGGGGCATCACCATTCTCTGTCTGATGAGCAAACCTGGCCTCTTTCATTATGTGGAGTTTCTGTTTCCCACACATTTCCCCACTCTACTCAGGACCATCTAATGTGATTTCTTTCAGAGCACTTGTTCGTGATGGCTGGTCACCATCATATTCCCTGGCTTTGAGTGCCATGAAGTTATAGGGTCCATTAATCCATTGTAATTATTGCTTCCATATATCTGCCATATTTATCGCTCATCTTTCCTCTGGACAGGTAGAGACTAATCGTTGTAACCTAGATGGCCTCTCAGGAGCTTTCAGACTCCACTTGGTTACTTATCAAAGTAGGTTGGAGACTTTTTGGACTATGTTGGGTCAATTGATCTTCCTGCCCCTCAAACTCTGCCCCAGAACAAGATGATTATAGGATTGTGTTTAGAACATTTTTACACTCTGTTGCCTTTAACTCTTTCACTCCTTCCAGTGTCCTTCCAACCACCATCATTGGCATGTGCATCTCCCATTGTACACTGTCCTTGTCTTCACCCAACTGCTTGAAATGGACTTCTCCATTTAGAAATCTGGTGACAACTCCCGTCCCGCTTTTGTACTTCATAATTGCCATCACTACAAATGGGTCACTCTGGTCTCCTATTTTCAGGCTTGTAGGTTTATTTGGATATTCATTTTCTTGGTTCTGGGAGGAGTTACCAGCTGTTCATTTCAAGGTATTGCATGCCATTGGGTCTCTATTCAAAGACCTCCATTTAATATTTCTTGTAAGGTTGATCTGGTTTTCACAAATTCCTGTGATTTCTTTTTATCTAGAATTATCTCAATTTCACTATTGTGTTTGAGGAAAATTTTGCAGGGTCTGTGGGTCTTGGCTGGCCTTTTTTCACCTCATGGTTTTATATACGTCATCTCATTGCCTTGTTGTCCGGGTGGTTTCTGCTGACAAAGCAGGGGTTGTGTGATGTGTGCTCAAGGATGTCATTTGCTACTGGATGGGTGAGGGTCAGGGATGCCCACGCTTCTGGTCACCAGCAGACCACCAGGGTAACAAGATAGGGCCCTATATTTTTTCATGACAGCCACCAGTGTGCCAAGTTCTCTTTCCCCA
>NW_022111369.1:26994824-26997023 GCF_000313985.2 Echinops telfairi | reverse complement strand
AGAAATTCAAGAAGTATCTTACTGTTATCTTTCAGGGCTTTGATTAGAACCAGTTTATCTGGATCACATTCGGACTTCTCCTCTTATTTGTGTTGAACTGACCATCAGCAAGATAGCTAACTTCTTCACGCCTTAGAATTGCTATTCAGTACCTACCTCCAGGTTGTTATGGACTAGTAAACTGATATTAAAGCATGGTTAGAGCATTAACAGTAACATATGCTGTACTAAGTCATAGCTAGTTGAGTATAACTCACTCAACTCACTGCTATTGAGTCAATTCTAAGTCATGTAAAGGAGAAGTTTATTGCACATTCAATTCAGTTGAGTTTATAAGAGACCAAAATCACTTTCTGAAATTATGTTTGTAGTTCACCCAGTGCTTCCAAGAGTGCTAGAAAGTGAAAGCCTCATTCTCGTAACCTTGAAGTGTAAGGAAAAAAAACTTATATAGTGTAAATTCACTACCACTCTAAAACAGAAAGGAATAAAAAAGAGTACCAACTTTGGTAATGTCACACATAAAAAAGACAAAAAACAACCTGGATTTCACTACTCATCAATCTTGTATGGTTTACTTGTTTTATTTAAGTCCAGTAAGTTATATCATCCATTTTTACTTGGTATAAATTTCTATGGCTCTTTTGTATATTAATTGCATATATCCTTGCTATCTTTCATATTTCAAAATGAAGGCCCTAAATTTAAAAAAATTACCATACATTTACAAGGTCTAAATATTACCAGAGGTCAGGTTAAAAAATTAGCATTATGTATACCAAATAAAAATGCGAGTTCCTTGACATATCTCCATATTGAGTACTTTTCTCTAAACATGGTTAGTATTTTAGGAAAGATTCAGCAATTATAGGCATAGTCCAACCCATTGCCAATGAGTCTTCATGAACTCATAAAGAACCTACTGGGCAGAGAAGAACTGCTTTCTAAGCTGTACGTTTTTCCAGGACCAGAGAGCCTCTTCTTTTTTTCATAGAGTGGCAGGTGAGTTCGAACTACTGACCTTATGACTGGCAGTTAAGTTTATAAACAGCTACACCTAAGGGGCTCCTAATTGCATGTAAAATATTCCAAACATTGAAGCACAGATTTTCCAAAATGACAAGTAACAAGACTCCTGTAAAGTAATCTGTTTATAGAAGAAGGGACCATTATAGTTGTAGAGATTAATCTGAAAAGTGTTGCTTAAACTGGAAAATTTCATAGGAAACTAAAACTGTTAATGGAAAACCAAATTTCATGGATAAAACATTTTTCTTTGGATAACTAAGGAATGGCTTCTATTTATAGGAACCAAAGGCTGATTCATAGTTTCATTTGAGTATTCTTTCTATTTAGCACATTATCCTATACTTGTAATGTTCTAATTGAAATATATGTTAGATTGCATCATATTTTAAGAAGTCTATTATGGTCAACTTTTGCAATGATTTATTTAGAAAATCCTTACCCCCCTCCCCGTTTCCACCACACCCTCTCTCCACCCTCCCCTAGAAAATCCTTTTTGGAGTGAAATTTACATAGTTAAATTGTTCTAATTTAGAAACCTTGAAAATATAAACTCATTTCCTCCCCAGTGTAGGTAAGATAAATACACTTTAGGTAAAGAATACAGCATCCAATTCTTAAAATAGAACTACAGCACATGAAGTTTCCAGGAACCAGAATCAACAATCTATAATAAGATCATCTTCACTAGTTGTGGTAATCACAATTACTTAAAATAAACTTAAATTTTATTTTCTTTTAAAGATATTGTAAGTAATCAGTTATTGAAGTTGAAATTCACAGATTTGGTATTTATCCATAAAAATGGGACAGATGTTCTTTTCTGCTAAATCATTCCCATAATACATTTGTGTTGTACTCAGAAATGAATATGTTTACTGCTAAGTCTTGGCAGAAGGTTTCAGGAAAACATTGATTAAGCTCCACTGGTGAACAAAGTAGAAGAAAAAGATTAGCCATTTAGACTGTACTGTTATTTTTGACAACCTTTTGTTAGCCACTTCCTTGATACAAAATTTGTTTCATTCATGGTATTAAACCTCAAATGAACTATCATTTAAAAAAATGTATTTCCTGACAATCAGATTTCTGAGAAAATTCCTAGGCGACCATTGTAACACCCAGCTCTACTCATAAAAATATAACTATCATAGACTCTAAATACAACTTTTG
>NW_022111369.1:26974037-26994023 GCF_000313985.2 Echinops telfairi | reverse complement strand
AGAAGATTGTCCAGTTATTTTACAGAGGAACGCAGGGACACATTGAAAAACGTCCAAGTAAATAAAGACTTTTCTCTCTTCACACTTGGAAAAGTAACAGGCAGAAATGACTGTTTTAAATAAAAACAGTTCCAGAGTTTCAATGAGAAGATTTGAGTTTCCTAAATTATTCCCAAGATGTGATATAGTAAGCGTCTGCCAACATCATTCGGTTTCCTCTAAGAACTGTAAACCGGCCCTCTGCTCCCATCTCCTTTGGAGAGTTATACGGTCTTCAATTTCAGAAATGCAAACCCTTTCTTGTAACATTTCCCAATTACAAATTTGATGATTGATGTCATGATGGAAAAGTGATGATGAAAAATGAGTTGTTTTTGCTCCTATTCCCCTTTCCTTAATATTAATAATAACACTGACATATAGATAAAAGATTTTTCAGGTCTGACATGTCCAGCCAAGTCTAATATTAGGAATGTATCTGCTGTGTCAGCTAAAGAATTTGTTAACTAAGAGGAAAATGGACTACAAGGTTCACCTTTTATTATAGAGGAGCGTGGCTATTAATTTATTTTAAAGACAGGGGATACTTAAATGAATAGTGCAAAAATATTTCACTTTAGTTATGTGTGTGCTAGGTTGGGTTTTCGGGAGATTCTAAACCTGGGCACTCATACATGTGTAAGAAAGAGATTTGTATCAAGAAAGAAATGGATATAAAGAAAGTGATCCACACAGCTGCAGAGTGGACATGGCCACTCCAATTCCAATCTGCTAGTCAGATGCTCGTAGGAGACTCCTCCCAACTCATGTAGCTGCTGACTCCTGAGAATGAAAAATGGAGCAGGAAGGCTACAGGCAGATAGACCCATGGTTGAGTGCATACAAAGCAGAGACCTTCGCTAACCCAGAGAGCTTCCTATGGTCAATAGGCTCTATGGTGGCCACTGGCCCAAATCATAGGGAACCAGACATAGGAGCTGGGCCAGCAGGAAGAGGATGGGGGAGTTCTTTGCAATGCCTCTTTATAGATTTCACATAGGCCACACCCCCAGGGAGACATCATTCAACTATGAACTGAGTGAGAGTTGCTAAGCTGACCCAAACCTAACTATCACAATGTGCTACATCTTTATCAGTTGAGTGAAAATCTTTTCCTGAGGCTTTAAAAATGTGTATTATAAATCTTGATTTCTAACCATATGTTTTATGATTGTGAACCCCCAGTACTTATTTCTTCCCTAAACCATTTTATTGGAAGTTAATACAGATAAATCATTTCATAGTTCAATCACATCAAGCAATATTGTACAAGTGCTACCAGAATCAGTTTCAAAGCACTCTTTTCCTTCTTGAACTCCTTGACATCAGCTCCCTTTTATGCCCCACCCCCAAGTGGACTCCCCCCAAACCCTTACTCACTTGTTTCTTTTTTTTATCACTTGTTTCTATGAGCTCATCAATCCCGAGTTTCATATACTGAAAAATAGAAAAACATTTCACAAATTCCGAAGGGTCACCCCCAAGGACAAACTATACATGAGATAAACCCCAAGATGAGCAAACAAAAATAAATAGAAAATGTTGAACACGAGACCAGTCCTGACCTGCATCAGAGGGGGATGTCAGGTTTATCAATTTGATCTTCTATAGTCATATCTCCAATGTACTCTCCTTGGTAACCATTTCTTCCCATTCCTGTTAGGGATCGGAGGAGATCCCTGGAGGCTCACTTCCTATGCAGCTCTCACAAATGTATCTTGGGCTTTCTCTGTCATTCACAGCCATCTGCAAACCAGATTCTCACAGTTTAAGCTCCTTCAATTTTGGATTGTATGATTACTAATCCTTTTTTTAAATCAATTTATTGGGGCTCATACAATTCATCACAATACATAGATCAATTGTGTAAAGCACATCTATACATTTGTTGCCCTCATCATTCCCAAAATTCGCTTGCCTCTTGGGATCCCGGAATCAGCTCATTTTCCTTTTCCCTCCCCTTCCCCTCCCTCCCTCTGCCCCCCTTCCCCATGCACCCTTGATAATTTATAAATTGTTATTATATCTTATATTACACTGCCCGGCATCTCCCTTCACCTACCCCTCTGCTGCCCATCCCCCAGAGAGGAGGTTATATGTAGCTCCCTGTGATCAATTCCCCCTTTCTACACCCCCCTTCCCTCTGGTATTGCCACTGTCACCCCTGGTCCTGAAGGGTTCATCTGTCCTAGATTCCCTGCGTTTCCAATTCCCATCTGTACCGCTGTGCATCATCTGGTCTAGCCAGGTCTACAAGGCAGTATTGGGGTCCTGGTAGTTGGGGGGAGGAAGCGTTTAAGAACTAGAGGAAGGTTGTGGGTTTCATTATTGCTATACTGAACCCTAAGTGACTCATCTCCCCCCTACCCCTCTGCAAGATATGTCCAGTTGTCTAGAGATGGACATTGGGTCCCCATCATGTGCTACCCTCATTGACAAGGGGTTTGGTCACTGCTGTTGGTGTGCTTCTTCCATGTGGACTTAGTTCATATCTCACTTAGATGGTTGTTTGTTTGGAAACAAACTTTTAAGAACCCCACCAAATTGTTATTATTCTTATGTTACTTTTAGGTGAACCTACACAAATAATTATTTAAAAATAATTAGACATTTTCTTTGAAGAAGTTTTTATTTTTCTTAAAATAGTTCATCTATGCTTCCGGAACAATTACTTTCAATACCTAAAAAAATTATTCCTAGTATTTACCTATGAATTTTTCATTCATACATTGCACCAATTTCTTTACTATGCATTAGGCATTTCCATTAAAATTTATTTTTAAGATTTCTTTCTATCTGGAAGAGGTAAGTTATTCAGAAAAGAACACAAGTGGTTTCCTATGTCACATACACTAGCCCATATCAAGGTTAAAAATGTTACTGAATAGTAAGCAACCAAACATGTTTTTTTTCTTTTACTTTAAAAGATTATACAGCCGAAGTGTGTCTGACATTTTTAGATTATTTTAGCAGAGAATCTATATTTATTAAATATACATCATGTTCATAAAGAAAATACTCCTTTTATTCCAGAGTTTTTGTTTTGCTGTTTTCTATTCGCATACATTCCCAGGTACTCTGCTGGCATGGTGGGTTACAAACTGGGCTAACTCTAAGGTCAGCAGTTCGAAACTACGTTGTTCCACAGGGGAAGATTCCGCCTTTGCTCCAGTAAAGAGCTCCAACTTGGAAACCCCCCAGGACAGTTCTGCTTTGTCCTACAGGGTTCCTGTGAGCTGGAACCATTTAATCCAGTTCACACATAAGAGCATAGTAGAGAGAAGATTCTATTTATTTCTGAGAATGAAGAAGAAATGACTTGTGTGGTTTGTTATTTATACTTCAAATGTTTTTTATACTCTATATTATATATTTTAAGTTATTTTGCACCTGTTTTGAAATACAGCCCAATTTGGTACTTCAAGCAGAATTTGGTTTCTGGAGATTCATTCTGATTTCAAGAATTATTTCTTTAAAAATTTTTTTATGAAAAATGAGCTCAAGATTGTTTAAGAGTTGGATATGAAAGCTATTTTGTCATGGTAATTGGTCCCTTCGTGCAATCACTGAGTCAGAAACTTATTTTATTCACTATGCATAATGGTTGATACAGAAATATTCCTTGGTCAAACATAATATAATTTATTATTGATTGTTTGGGGTAAATTTAATGATGGACATTTTTTGATAGTTTGGATCAGCTGTTCTTAGAAAGAATGGCAGTTCAGACCTTCCCACCATCTCCCAGGAGGAAAAGACTTGGCGAGTTTCCCTATTACAGACAAACCGTCTCATGGAACATTTCTCTATGGCACCTAGCGTTTCCATGAGTGGGTAGTCAAGTAGATAGCAGCAAACAACACCAACAGCACCAACATTGGCAATCTAATTCAGCAATCTGAATTTTGTCTCACCCTGACACACATTTTAGTCCCTGAGGAAATAGTATGGGGGCCTGTCTGACCTCCTTCAGCTTCAACTGGGAGGAGAGCCCAAGTTCACACGCTCCCCAGACCAGACACTCCAAGACAGAAACCAGCCAGTAGCCCCACCCTCTTCTGTACTCCATGTTGACATCAACCACTTCTTTCGCGGCACTGCGCGCCTCTGCTGGGTTTAATAATTCACTGTAACGACCAGGTACGTCATTCACAGATTATGAAGTTTATTAGAGAGGCTAACAGGCTACAAAATGTTAGGGCTATAATTCTGGTGTCCACAGTACTTCTCCTCAGACATGCTGCCAGGCACCCCTCTCTCTGGTCTTTGGCTTCTCTGCCAGGAGGTCCCGTGGCGCTGGCTTGTTCGGTGGGCTGCGACGGCTGCTGCTCTGTCTCACGGTCTTGGTGCTGCTCCTCTACTCGGCCTCCTGGTCCGAGCACCGCTCCCCGCCCGCTCTGTCTTGTGATACCAGCGCTGCAGCCGCTGGCACCTCTGCTGCCTGTCACTGCACACACACGGGGATTTCCCACATGCTTGGGTGGGGGCGGGGTGGGGGTGGGGCTCTTCTTTCTTGGAGTCACAGATTCTTTATCTTCCTACTTCTGAGATGTCTCCTTGATATACCCAGTGGAATGGCAAAACTGACCAGCCCCCTCTCTTCGTGTTTCACACACGCTGTTTCTATTGCCCCACCCAATCACTTGGCAGGAGTTAAAGTCAGATACAGAAAACCCATACCACGCATTTTCACTTCACCGTAACTTCTCAGTCATATACAAACATAACTTGAAAGACACGTTGCAATTATAAAACATGGTTTCTCTTAGTGGAATCTGATTCTCAAAAGATCTCCACTTTTAAAGGATTACATAAATAACCGTAAGGAGGAGAAATGAGCCAAGCACCAAAAGTATGGGACGTAATTCGTTTGCAACACTCGTCTGCTTTCTCATTCCAAAGTGAAGAAAGACTGTTTTCACATTTCCAAGAAGTTCAAGTTCACAGAATAATTTTCCCCATGTGCCTTAACTTAACACAGCAAGTCTGAAAGCAATGTGTATCTCAGAGGTACAAGGAGTGGCCACAACACCCTCCTCACTGGAAAGCTGACAATCAAGCACAGGTTTAAACTGGGCATATGGTTTTTAAAAAGTAACATTGAGGGATGATCGGTTGATCTTGAAATGGACAGTAATGAAAATCTTTTCATCATTTCAAGTGATTTCATCTATGGTGGAGCAGAAAATTCATGAGATTTGGCCAAAAGCTCATACAGAGACAGAAAACTATTCCTCCAATGAATAAATATTAGAAGAACAAAATACAATTATAGCTGGATCTTTATTATACTGCGGTCATGCTTGCTCAATAATACATTTTAATAAAAGTATTATTTTATTTCTGCTATTTTATTATATCTGTTCCAATGAACATATCCATGAATTTGATGAACAAATTGATTTGCCTTCAAACAACACACTTTTCATGAAATATTTCACATTTGGTCTCATTATTCACTTTGCAGTTTGATTAGTTAGATTCATTACAGTATGGCACCTTAGAACCATTTTTGCCATGAAGAATTGTTCTTGATTAAAAATACAAAAATAGTAAAATTTTTACAAAAATATTTTAATTCTCCTTTTCAATCTAAATTATTTTCTGGGAATCTGAACTTTGGCAAGATTGTGGTAGTTTTAGTAAGGAACGTAGGACACATTTTTTTTCTTTAGTAACATAAAATGAGGTAGTCACTATTGTATTTAGTTAAGTGATTAAAATATTTAAATGACCAACATTGCAATTGCTAAAAGCATGGAATCTGGCAGCATGGAGTATAATACTAAGACTGGCACAGAGTATGAACAAACTCAATAGTCATTAATTTTGTAAATCCCAGCTTTGACTCAGGGCAAGTTCTTAACCTCACAGTGGTTCATGTTATCATTAAAAGCATTTGTGTGAACAGAGATACTTTGTTTCAGAATAATTCTACTTCTACATTATTCCCGATTTCATCTTGCAGTTGCTTTTCTATTAGTTGAAAGAAGTCCAAGTACAGGTGTTTAGGTCACTATACAAATTGGCGGAAGTAAGATGCCTTGTTGTTGAAGTATGCACCTGAAATAGATACACGTTTTTGTTTATGCAGTTAATTTCAGTGTTTTGAATCTCACATTGCTAGGGTGTCAGCTTTATGTCATTAAACCCAGGACTAGTGCACTGAGATTGCTTCATTATCTCTCTGTCACTCACCCTTTTGATTATCCAACTCTATCTTTCTGTAAAGAACTCCATTTCACTGTAAGCAAAACACACTGGCACATATTAAGTGCAATCATAGAAGTACTTCGTGTGGTGGCATCTGACTTTCTTAGGACTCTTACAGATTTAATTGCTGCATTATTTGAGTAGAACATAATATTTTTATATATGACTCAAACAACGTATATTCTCTTAATGTACATATTGCATGCAAATGTTAATGTGTTTTCCTTCCTACATTTTACAAAACTATACTAGAATACACTCTGACTTAATAAGAATCGAAAACCAAAAAAACATACTCTGTAAAAACCGAACATTTTGTCATTTACGTGGGAAATATTGTCTGCCTAAGGGAAACATATCCATGCCACTTAAAATGCAATGTAAATTAAACAACATAGAACAACTTTGCATTTATTTAGAAACTATTTCCTATTTTAAGATGACACCAAAAACATACCTCATGATAAATTATTTGCAGTGGGAACTTTCACATAAGAATTCCTGTAGAGAACAGTAAAGTGTGACCATCACCACATAGGCATGCGACCCCACATTGAAAGTAAGCAGTGTATGAATATTCACATTTACAAGGCTGATGGAGAAATGAGTTTTAGATTTACAAGTGGATTCTCTGCTCTAGAATACTTTTCTCAACTATCACACATTCTTCCTGTGTTTAGAAAGCACATACCACAAATACATACATACTATATCCCAAAATATCAGAATTTCATTGGGGAAAGCACACGGGTGTCAATGGGTGGCTATTAGTTTGTTCTTTACAAGACAGTACTTTTATACTATCGATTTATTATGGTAGTTTACAAATTAGTCAGAAGTAGAAAATTATGCATACTTGAATCTTTCACCTACAGAAATGAGACCTTTGTAATTATAAATTTATAACTGTAAACATATAATTGTGAAATGAAACGACTTGCCTACTTAAATACACAAACATATGCACACATAAATCTAAATAAACAGATCTAATTGATCCAGGCATAATAGTTAGCACTTTTAAAAGACCTAATTCAATTTTAAAGCCATAAGGAATTATAATGTTCCTCATGAAAATTTGACTTTAAGCCCAGAAATATTAAGACAATTTGTTTTTCATAGGACTTTTATATAGTGATAGGGTTAAAGTTACAGTCTGACCACTTATTGTGCTCATATAGGAAAAAGTTACACATTCATTTGAATAACACAGATGCATAGTCTTTCCTCAAAAATACGTTTTGAAGGTTTTAAGTCATCATTTCTCTGATAATGTAAGCTAGCTCATGATCATATGTTTAGGAAAAACAGAAACATCCAAAGGTCCCTGTTAGCCTTCTCCTTGGAAGGAGACTATTTTTGTTGTTTAGCCTTTACAAAGACCGTTGACAAAATGAGAAGAGGCACAAAATTTATATTCCAGCACACACAGCTGCGTCCCACAGTCACCTCGCAGCATTGGGCCTTCCACATTCCCATTTCTAGCTTTCCAATTGTGTATCTGCATATATATCGACATATAATTTATAATACAGTATTTATATTTTGTACTTTACAGTCACAAGAATTTACAAGCATAAATTATTAAATTAGAGAAGATATTTCTGTAGCTTATTTATTATGAGACAATTTAAACAACTATGAAAGAAAATAAAGGGGGAGTTGCAAGCACGGAAGTACATGGATCTACAATAAAATGAATCAGATACTATTTGATGTCCTAAAAGTGTCATAATTTAGAATAGTTCAACTGAAGCTATGTAAAGATGTTTCCCATATTTAGCTATAGAGTATACAAGATGAGAATGGACATTTTCATAATAACTTTATGAAAGAACAGCTGAGTCAATTGCACTTGAGCAAATATTCTGTCACAAGTTTGCATGTGCTGTTTTCACTGTGTGGTGCTATAGAGCAAACCATTTGACCCAAATGTGGATAATAATCAAAATTTAATCTGTGATTAAGGATACAGTATTTGCATGCAGAAACTCCATGCAGACAAGCTAGACTTCTCAGGAAATAATTTCATTGTTATCTAGGAGGCAAATCAAATCACAAAAGCAGCGATTTCTGAGAAGATGCCTTATGACAAAGACCGTTTACTATCAGTTAGAAATCACCCTTTTCAGTTGTTGGCCCACTCCCGGCATCAGTCACCCACCCTTTGGAGCCACACCACGTGTTGTCTCATACATGGTGCCATCAGAAGAAGATGGTTGGCCAAAGTGCTGCAAAATTCAAATCTGCAAATAATCTACAGATCCTTATAATTCCTCTTTGAAATTGCATATGGCTAAAAGAAGTCCCGATAATACCTGAGAGAGAATTGAGAGCTCTGGGTCCATATGAATGTAATCAATTCTACTGTTCAATCAGGAGACTGTTCCTCCTATTTCAAAGCAGGTTCCTGTAATCGCACTGACCACGTGCCAGATCATAGGACGCCCCTCGTTTGTCATTCTGCTGCAGGTGCATTTCCTCAGAAAGGCCATAAGCTTAAGTATTATAATTCACACGGAAATCAATTTCTTTTGACAGCAAAGGATTTCAGGCAAAAATTTGCATTTGTAGCCTGGTACTTAAACAAAAAAATTGTACAGATCACACATTTTGAATGCCCTTGCTAGTTCTTTGACTACCTCTTTTGTCCCTGAAGCATGTGAAAAGAAAAACCAGACCGAAACAAATGCAACGATATAAAATATCTATAGTTCTTTGAGAAGAGTTGTTTTTGTCTAATAAAGTTGTTTCCTTAATATCTGTGATGTCAGTCTAGTTTTTGTAAAAACTTCTTTTAAATTAGCTAGAAGTTAATAAATGTTTCTCAGCTTTGAGGGGGTCCTTATTCCTCATTGGCGGCAAAAGATGGACCAGATTCCCATGCACTATTAAAGAATTAGACAAATGTATTTAGTTCAATAAGACAAATGCCAAAAAAGGTAAAGAAGGCATTGCTATAGGTGGAATGGAATATAGAAGCATCCCAGATGAAGGAAATCACATTGCTATTGAGCACAAATATTGTTCAAACTCTTATTGCATTGATACACCGTCAGATCCTCACAGGTATTTCTGGTAGGACATGGAGAACCCAGTGTTCGAAGGAGTGCCCTTTCTTAGCCCTGCTGCTGCTTTTCAAGCCCGGCCATGAGCGTGACTGAGCCGGGAGACAGCCGCTCTGCATGGCCCTCTCTTCTGCTTACTTTCAAAGTAGAAAAATCCATGACAACCCAAAAAGCGTAGGTATACAGGCTGATGCATTCGGAAAGTCCAAAGCGCATAGAAATGCGGGTTGAAGCATGGGGAGAGGGAGAGGGAGGGTGAGCGTATACTTATGAATATAAATAGATTGACAGAGGATGTGTGTGTGTGTGTGTGTGTGTACACTGCTGTAAATGTGTCTATAGCTATGGTGGAACATGCAGGATACATATGTATGAAAATCTTGTAGATATAACCACGAGCCTTGAGACAGCGAGTTGCTGGGTGGGGGACTAGGGTCAATTGACATCACATAGTCCACAAAGACAATGCTCTTCGCCTTAATTGGGTGAGCGGCAGGAGGGGTCTTCAAAGCTCACAAGTCTGTGCAACCGTGAGCTCCGAGAGCGTAGGGGTAACGGAGAAGCAGCAGTTCAGGAGCACCAGCTGCTCCTCCAGAGAAAGAGGCTGTCCGCTCTCCTGCAGCGTGCAGTCTGGGGACTCCCTGGGGGGCCTTCGACCTGGTCCTTTAGGGTCACTAAGAGTAAGCATCAACTCTATGGGAGTGAGTTGGGTTTTGGCAAAAGGTGAAATTATTTGGTCTGTCCTATGCAGAGGAAAGAGTGTAAAATAGGAAAACATATGAAAATAACTAGTTCAATGAACTAATAGATATTCCGCAGTGTCTAAATAAAGGAGAATGTTTTATGAGCAAACCGGTTTGTATCTTAATCCTGGTGAAAATGACACATCTTTATCAATTCTCATGACTTTTTGATGATCTATTTTCCTTCTTCTTGTCTGTGGCGTCCTTTCCATCAACCATCCTGGTCATTTTGATACTAGTCTTTTGCCTTGCTCCATAAAGTTAAGTTTATATAGTTAAAAATAGACCTATCTGAATTACAAACCATAAAATAAAGGTATATATTTAAATTATCTGTACCTCCATGATGTGATCCTTTCAATGATTTGCGTAGTAAACACTTAATAGGAAAACAAGCATGTGTTTTATGAGAGAAAGTATTACTACTGCCCCACAATTGGAAAAACATAACCAATGATCAGATATATGTATATATAGTTAAAGTAATAGCTACCTAAAGATCTGGAGGTAAAATAAAATTTGGGTGAAATAAATTTTAGGTTAAGTCAAATAAAGCAAATATTGAAATAACCTTTTTCCCCATAACTACATTTAAACCTTTGATGCCTTTTGAGAAGAACTATAAATTCATGTACTTTGGTTATTTAAATTACAACTGAAAAAATGACAATAATTCCCTTTTTAAATCATTTTATTGGGGGCTCATACGCCTCTTATCACAATCTATCCATACATCAATTGTGTAAAACACATCTGTATATTCGTTGCCCTTATCATTCTCAAAACATTTGCTCTCCACCTAAGCCCCTGGTATCAGCTCCTCATTTTTCCCCTTTCCTCCTGCTTCCCCTCCATGAACCCATGATATTTTTTTTGTGAATGACTATTTTGTCATATATTACACTGTCTGACATAAATAATAATTCTTAAGAATATGTGTATGTATGTATGTAAGAGGAGACTATGCTTTAGAAATACTTATTTTGGTTCTGAAATGCAAAAGTATACTGATGGGAAAACATTCTCTAATAGCCACTCCTGGAAAGAATACACAGAGTAACTGTACCATAAAGAATTGGCCACCATTCCACCATTTCAAGAGGTAGCATGCAATCAAGAACCTATGGCACTGAAGGAAGATGCACTACTGAAAAAAGGAAAAGCAAGGCTCTAGGAGCCCTGGTGTAGTGGCTCTGGGTTGGTCTGCAATCTTCAAGGTCAGCAGATGAACCCACCAGCAGCTCTGTAGGAGAAAGACTGAACTTTATACTGTCATGGAGAGTCACAGACTTGGAAACCCACTGGGGGAAACCCACGAAGGTAGTGAATGTATTTTTTTTTTTTAGAGGAATCAGAGGATTAACTATTGAAATGTTTCAACAAGCTGATGAAGCTCCAGAAGCATGCAATGGTTTATGCCAAGAAATCTGGAAGACAGGTGCCTGTCCAACAGACTAGAAGAGACCTGTGTTTGTACTCATTCCAAAGAAAGGCGGCCCAAGAGAAAGTGCAAAGTATAGAACCATATCATTAATATCACCTACAAGTAGAATTTTACTGAAGGTCAATCATAAACAGTGTCAGCAGTATGACAGGGGATATGCAGTATGAAAGTCCTGCCAACTTTCAAGCAGGACTCAGAAGATGAAGTGATAGCAGGGATATTATTGTTGATGACAGATGGGTCTTGGATGAAAGCAGAGAATACCAAACATTATTTTCTGGTGTTTTATTGACCTTGCAACTGCTTTTGACTGTGTGGATCAAAACCAATTAGGAATAGCATTGAGAAGAGTGGGAATTCCAGAATACTTCCCTGTGCTCATGCAGAATGATGTATTTGAATTATGATGTTGGCAAAGATATCAAAAGTACTATAGGCTGCCAGAAGAGCAAACAAAACTGTATTGGAAGCACATGGAGAATGCTCCTTAGAAGCAAGAATAGTAAGACTTCTCACCATGCTTTGGGCATGTTATGTGGAGAAACCAGTCTCCAGAAAAGGACACCATGCTCAGTAACATTGTTGTATGCCATTGAATTGGTTTTGACTCATCGCAACAGGATATGCAGCAGAAGAGAACACCAGCAGTCTTGTGTCATCCTCACGATTGTTCTTATGCTTTGTTGTAGCCCTTGTTGCACCCCTGTGCCAATCCATCTTGTCGAGGCCTTTCCTAATTTTCGATGCCCCCCTACTATTCCAATCATGGTGTCCTTCTCCAGGGACTGGTTTCCTGAAAGCATGTCTGAAGTGCGTGAGATGAAGCCTCACTATCCTTACCTCTAGGGAGCATTCTGTCAGCACTCCTTCTAAGGAATAATTGTTGGTTCTTTTGATAGTCCATGACATTTTCAAAATTCTTTACAAGCGCCATAGTTCAAACGCATGGATTGGCCTTCTGCTTTCCTTATTCAATGTCCATCTTTCACATGCACAGGAGGCAATTGAAGATATTATGGCTTGGGTCAGGTACACCTTAGTGCTCAAAGTAACATCCTTGCTTTTCAACACCTTAAAAAGATCTTATGCAGCACATCTACCCAATGGCATGTGTCATTTCATCTGTTGATCCATGAACATTGAGTGTGGATCAAGGAGGAGCAAAATCCTTGGTCTCTTCAATCTTTGCCCATTTGTTATGATGTTATTGATTGGTCCAGTTCTGAGGATGTTGGTTTAGTTTACACTGAATTGTAATCCATTCTCAAGACGTTATATAATACCTTTATTCTTAGGAGATATATACTAACCGTGTGGATGCTACAGTGTGTGCAAATATTTTCAGATAGGAGAGCAAAATTTAAAAAAATGATTTGTATCTGTATATCTAATAGAAAGCGCACACGAAAAAATAGCTTATTACAAATACAGAATAAGAAATAGGGTGAAATGGGAAGGACTTGCGACTCTACTGTTGTTGAGTGATGTTGAGGCATTTATGCACCACAGACCGAAACCCTGCCGATCCTGCTCCATCGTCACAATTATTCCCATGCTAAAGTTCATTATTGCAATCATAGTGTCAATCCATCCAGTGGAAATTCAAGTCAAGATGTGGGCAAGTATGTCTCAGAGAAGGCAATTCCATCTCTGTTGGTAGGAAAATAAGGAGGAGCAGCCTCTCAAAAGAGAAAAAAGCTTCGCAATACTTATGTGGGAAATGTAGCTGGTACTAGGTTCCTAATAGCACACTTTTCATCTAGTTTCCAAGCAGTCCTTGGTGACCTGGTCCATGTGTATAGATTACTGGGACTTTAGACTTGGTTCTTTTGAGGTGTCCCCCGTCTTTCATGGACCACACCAGAAGGGCGATATTTTATTTATTTATTTATAAAATCATTTTATTGGGGGATCCTACAACTCTTATCACAATCCATGCATCGATTGAATCAGGCATGTTTGTACATATGTTGCCTTCCTCCTTTTCTAGACATTTACTTCCTACAGAGCCCTTGGTATCAGCTTCCCCCCCCTCCCTCCCCCTCCCCCTCATAACCCCCTGATAGATTGTACATTGTTATTATTTTCATATTTTCATCTCTCACACCAACCGCTGTCTCCCTTCCCCCATGTTTTCTGTTTTTCTTCCCCCTGTAGAGGGGTATATGCTTATGTGTTGAGCATTGCAATTAGTTCCCCCTTTCTCCCTTCCTCTCCCTCTCTTCCCCCTACCCTTCTGGTATCCCTGTTCCCACTCCTGGTCCTGGATTCCGTGTGTCATGAGCTCACATCTCTTATCTATACCCGTGCACATGTTCCGATCTAGTCCGAATTGGGAAGCAGCACTGGGGCCATGGTAGTGGGGGGTGACAAAGCCCCCAGGAACCAGAGGAATGTATTGTGCTTCATCAATGCTTTACTGCACCCTGGTGACTAATTACTTCCCAGTGACCCTTTGTGGGGAGATTGTTCCACTGTCTACAGATGGGCTTTGGATCTCTGCTCCAGCCCGCCCTTTTTCTCAACAATATGCTTTTGTTTGTTATGTGTCTGCTGACTTCTCATGATCGCACTGATGGTGTGCTTCTTCCATGTGGACTTGTTGCTTCATTGCTAAATGGAAGTTTGTGTAACTTCAAGCCTTTAAGACCCCAGATGCTATATCTTTTAATAGCTGGGCACCATCCGCCTTCCAGAAGGGTGTTATTGAAATCCATTACCATTGAATGACGTTTTCAACTTTTCTGGGAAAACAGTGGGGATGGAATTGTGACAGACGTGCCACATGGAAATGATACAATTGTTGGCCATGTGAATTTTGGTAAAACATCAGACAGTTTCTGATTTCCTCTACCTGAAGCTTTAACATTAAGATAATACCTGCTTTTTATGCCGTTTTACAGATTAAAGAATGTATCAGTCACCAGAACATCTCACATTGAATTCAAAATCCCTCCTTGATTTTAACTTTATAGTGGAAGTCCAGTCCTCTGTATCTTAAATATGTGCCTGGAAAAACAAGTGAAGCTTATACTCATCGTTTGATAAAAGATAGACCTTTAAATGGGCTTGTTCTATTAGAGAAATTAATTTTGCATAGTTAGACTGACCTTGGCGACTATAAATAATATGGAGTTCAAGGGACTAGTGCAGAGTCAATTAATTTAGGAAATCAATACAAACCCCACAAATATAAGATGAATAAGAATTGTTATAGGATACAGAAGGTCATTAGGGCACCAATATCAATGTGTGAATAAGTCATGACTGAATATAAATTGGTGAACGGCAGTGGAATATGCAGCTTCTTTCATTTTAGCACTAGAGAGCCACGGTTGTACTCCATATTGATTTCTTCATTGTCCTGAATTTACAATGAGATCTGAAGAATAGATGCATTTATTCTGTGGTAAATACTAATTGAGCCCCATTTCATTTCCAAGCCCTCTGCTAGGATTAGAATAAAAGTAAGTGCGATGAATGTTCCTGCCTTTAAGGAGCTCGTAGGCAAATGGAATAAGTATATTTTGGCAAATGCCATCTTCTTGAAGGTGTCCACTAACTTTGAGGATCATGTTGAAAAAGTAGAGTTCTTCACGGCACACTTAAGCACACAATAGTCCAAACGTAGAACTTCAAACCTTTGAATCCACACGGTATCTAGTGATGCTCTTCTTAAAGGTCAAAGGCATTTCAATCCCTTTGAGCTGGAGTTATACAGTAACATGGGGTTTCCACAAATTAAAATCAATTTGATGGCAATTGGTTTGTTTTGGGATGGTTCAACTAACAAAAAAACAAAGACTAAACTAAACCCACTGGTATTGAATTGAATCTGATTCATCATGAACCAATAGATATACTATCACTGCCCCTTTGGGTTTTTGCAGTTTCAAATCTTTATGGAGATAGACACCCTCATCTTTGTCCTGCAGAGACGAGGTAGGCTGGGTCTACTGGCCTTGTGGTTGGCAGCGCCACATGTAGCCCACCCACCACCAGAGAGTGGTTGCATATTCCAAGAGTAGTTAGAACATTTCATGAATGTAGTGACATCTGAGCTGTGCCATACTTATAGGTTAGAACGGAAAATTTCAAATGTAAAAAAAATTATACATTTAATTTTTTACATTATACATTATAAAATATATGACATATTATACGTTTTATAATTTATACATTATAAAATATAGGACATATTTTTTCCTTAAGTTTCCTTCATTCTTAGTTTGTATAAATTATACATTAACATGTAACAAGAATATTGTAGTACTTTTGTTCCTACTAAACTTTATTAATAACTTTTTTGATGATTTAATCCTTGCGTCTTTTATATTTACTTTTCATTTTAACAGTTTTATTAACATATAATTAGCATACCATACAATTCTGTGGTTTAAAACATTTTAAAAGTGTGGTGCATTTATCACCACAAGCAATTGTAGAACATTTTGTCACTCTTGTATCCATTATTATTAACTTCTCATTTCCTACCAACCTCATCTCCCCATAACCCTAAAATACTATTGATTTAATTACTGCCTTTATAGATTTACTTATCTTGGATTTCCTATAAAGATATGCCCCTAACAACAAAATAAAACACAGAAAAACCTCAATCCAAAGAAAGTAGAGAATAATGAAAAGTAGAATAAGTTAAAATTGGATCCAAAGGAGGGACAAGCAATAAGATATTAAATGTTGACCTAATTATATCTAAAGCAGTACACTCTCCAATACATTCTGTTTGAGAACAAGAGTATTCACACCTTTATGCAATGGACCAAGTGAATTCAATAGAGACTGAATCCAGGTGCGGGCTCTGTAAACGTGTCTGGAGGCTTTCACTGTCACCTATAGCTTTTGGGAAAGTGGATAGTCATATTTCAAGCTCTGATACCTCCTCCTTCATTTTGATATGGATTTTATGACAAATAATCCATTGATAACACTGGCTCATGCACTTTCCCCATAAAGACTTAGCTGGTAGCTTACTTATCTGGCCCTAATAAACTTTAGATCTGTGCTTCTTGAAGATAAAGTGGTTTCTGTCTGATTAGTGTGGTCTTTCCATAAGTTCATCAAAGGAAACCTGGCAGTGATAAATAATTGAACTAACACCACATTTAAAACTTTTAGTAAAAGAAAACAAAGTATTTTGCATAGATTTTACAACTAGTAAATACAGAAGGGTTAATGAATAAGGAAATAAACATTTGGCTACCATCATCCTAATAATTATGATAATGATCACAATCAATGATGGATAATAAAACGAGATGGTGAAGGTATGTTCAGAACAGATTTTCGTGTTGTCTCAGAATATGCCCCTCCCACCAAATGTTTATTAATTATAAAGGAAAAATGTGTAAGTTCAGAGTGATGGTTGAAGTCACCTTCTTAACCAAGTAATCAAAATTTCCTTGATAAATTGACATTCATTTGTAGTTTTCCTGCTAAAAATCAAAGTGACATGATTGTTACAGTACTCCTGCTGAAAGGATAGATTCCGAAGGTAATAAAAAATTATCAAATAAACTCAAACCAAGGATCATACTATAAATGAAGAAGTATCCACACTTTAAAAAATTATCAAGACAACCAAAGAAAAGTCAACCGTGCAAGAACTATTGCAGGTTAAAAGAAACTAAAGACACAATTACAAACCCTAACTCACTGCCAGAAGGTGGATTCTGACCCAAGGGGACGCCATAGAAAAACTCTGTTGGGTTTATGTAGTATTTATGTTTTGATATGAACAGCATAGCCATGTATGTTGATACATCAAATAAAATACTTACCTTTTTTCATATTTTCTAATCCTTTCTCATATACTGGTATGGATTGATTGTGTACCCCATCCACTTGCCCCTGGAAACATTTGTTAAACTGGCTGGGTCGTGATTCTTAGTAATTAAAAGTTATATTTGATGCAATGTGGCAACTATGTAGAGATTGGATGTGGTCAATCAGTTGTGTGGGGATTAAGGTGGGATGTAATAACCTTTTTTCAGATCACAGCCTTGATTCAGTACAAGGGGAGTTTTCCTAGAGTGTGGCCATCATCTTTTAAATTATAAGAAAAAAAAAAAGAGAGAGAGAGAGGGCCAGCAAAAAGAGGGGGGCCTTAGAACTATCAAGGAAAAAAGACTCAAGACAGCACATCTTTTGGATCCAGGTTTTTGAGATACCGGATCAGATTGATGTCAAGATATGTAGAAATAATGGACCTGATATGTTAGTCTGGTTACTTTAGAGAAACAAATCCACAGAAACTCATATGAATAAGAGAGAGTTTTATATAAAGAGTAAGTGAGCATCAAGAAAACATCCCAACCCAGTGCTGCCCAAGCCCACAAGTCCAACATTAGCTCATATGTCCTACACCAATTCACAAAGTCCTCCTCCATCTCACAAAACACACACTGTGATGACAACTACAGGAGGAAAGCTGAGTAAAGTGAACATGTAAGCATCTCAGCACTGGCAGGGGTCTCCACACGGCTGCTCCAGCACCCAGGGCTGCATCGGGGTAGGTCCATGTGGCTTCTCCTCAGGGATGTCTTGCAGGAAGTGAGCCTTGCCAGCTGAAGCAGGGAACTGGCTAAGGCAGCTGCACCCTGGTCTGACCATCAAAAAGCAAGAGACCTGAGAACTAGAAAGGGAAGGCTCACTAAGCCATTTATCTCTCCATCCTTCAATTAACCCCACATGTGTTTATCGGCCAGGTTGGCACAATATTCTCGGTAACTAAAAGGTGTATATGATATAATAAATAAATATATATGATAAAGAGAAATAATGGACACTGGGCCTACAAGTGTTGAAAGGAGACACCCATATTTCTCCAGAGCTAACACATATACACACAGAGAAAGCTGACACCTTGAAATGGTGAAGAATAAATGTGTTTGCTAAAGACACCCACTTACAGAATTTCTGTCATAGATACACAAGATAGAACACACACATGCATATACAGCATATATGTGTGGCTGTGTTAGTTCTTTAAAAATCACTGAAGAGTCCTGATGGCTTGTAACCAGGTATGGGCTAATAACTGAAAGGTTCATGGTCTCATTACACTGCTCTGTAGGAGGAATGTGTTCCAGACTGGTTTATATAATGTAAGGATCAAACCAACCAACAACCAATCAAGCAACCAGCTCACTGGTTGGTTCCTCTTCCTCCCGGCCATTAGAAAACTTAGAGCTTTGGCCTCAGTTTCTGAGGCTATAAATACTAAAGGAAGCAGAGACCTTTTCTGTCTCTGACCTTGTAGTTGTAGCTCAACACCAACCCACAATATCTCAGGGCTCCTCTCAGGAACACTTCTACTTTGTCCTAAAGGATCCTTAAAAATTTGGTTTGGGTTTGACCTTAAGATTCTGGAAATGATGATCAAGTTTTATTTATTCTGAACATGTATTACCAGTTATTAAATCAGGTTTACTTTGCAATATGGCCTTACTTCTCATTTTGAAGATTATAAATTTGTAAAAAGATAGCCGTGTTTTGCTTGGCAAAACAGCATCAGTGACATCTTGCCTGTGTAATGTAACAAGGGAAGGCATGCACAATACTGGAAATCATAAATCCGAGGTCTTGGATAATCCCTGGGACAGTCCAGAAGCCAAATTTTCAAAAAGACTCTAAAAGTTCACAGCCAACCTCATTAGCACCCTATCTATGCATTAGGTTCTCTCCTCCATTTAATTGCCAATTAATGCGGGGCAAGTTCACCATGCCCAAGACCCAGGGCAGATGCAGTGTCTTCTTTCTTGTTCCTGTCTACTTTTCAAGGAAGCTGATAAACAAAATAGTTCCCTAACTTGCTACATTAAGTGTAAGTAAATAAATATTTTCCTTGACTAGGTGCTAGACATTTTTATCTTGATACTATTCAAATGTATTTTATTCTAAAATTTAATGAATTTATCTTGATAAGGTATAAGATTGATTGCCACCAATTCTAAGATGCGAGAACAGAATGCCATTTTTGCTGTAAGCTGTATGTTAACGCCCCTCTCTTTTTTCTTATTCCTTTGAAACACTTTCACCCTCTCTAGGATGGGAAGATTTAGAAGTATTTATATTTAAGAATAGTATATAAGACCTTTCTTTGTTATTTTTGAAAAATCCAACTGTTGTGTTGAGAAGACCGTAGGGGAAATGTCCAGGAATGTAGGTAAAATAGACTTTGGGGTTTTATACAATTATGTGGGGAATGGCCCCGTTGCTACTGTAGGTTGGTGGTTTTGAGCAGTCTCTGAAATACAGTGGCCCTTTGTGCCACAGAAGTCAACATTGCCAAGTTCTGTGCCAGACTCACAATCTCTGTCAATCCATGCCATGGAAAGAGATTAGGGGAAAAGGCCACAAGTCCAGAGAAAATAGCTTTGAGACTAAATAAAATTATATAGGAAAATGATCCTAGAACTATGGGGATTGTCCATTTTGTTTGAATATTGTGTTCAAT
>NW_022111369.1:26970845-26972027 GCF_000313985.2 Echinops telfairi | reverse complement strand
TCCTTTGAAATAAATTATTCTGTGGGGAGGGGAAGGCATCCACTTAGTATTTGGGTCTGGGGCCAGCCACCCACTGGTTCTCTACTCCACGCTGGCATTTTGAATTCACATCTTGGAGCACTGGGTTGAAGTCTGGTCCCTCTTTTCCTGTGGAGATATAAACAATACCCTCCCCTTTGGAGGGTTAGTGCAGGGCAACCATTTGAGGAAAACTTTATTCTCTTTAATTTGAAGAAGTCCATACAGGTTTTTATTTCTTTTTAAAAATTTTACATTTTTTTCTTTTTAAAATTAATTTATTCTTTTATGGGTCATTGGATTTCTTTTTTGTTGTCATCGTTGTGTTCTCTTTTGTCACCTTGTCTTGCTATGCCTTTTTTTTGGATGCATATTATTATCTCTGCCGATCTATCTAAATAAGATAGGCTGGATGAACAGTCTGGAGGAGAAAACAACAGGACCAGGCTTCCAGGGGGACATGGGAGAGGGGGAGGCGGGGGTCATGAGATGGTATTGACCATCCAGAGACAAGTTAGCAGCAAGTGATCCAAAATTAGTGGCAAGCAGGGTGTGAGAGGCCTGGTAGGGATTCAGCAAGGGCAATGTAACCTAGAGAGGTCACTGAAACCCACATGAAGGCTGAGCATGATAGTGGGACAAGAGGAAAGTAAAAGGAAATAGAGGAAAGAACTAGGAGACAAAGGGTATATATGGAGATCTAAATACAGGCATGTATATATGTAAATATATTTATATAGGATGGTGGGGGAATATATCTACGTGCATATATTTATAGGTTTAGAATTAAGGCAGCAGATGGACATTGGACCTCCACTCAAATACTTACTCAATGCAAGAACACTTTGTTCTATTAAATTGGCATTCCATGATGCACACATTCCCGACAAATTGCTGAAGACAAATGTGTGCATAAACAAATGTGGTGAAGAAAGCTGATGGAGCCAAGCATTCAAAAGATATAGCATCTGGGGTCTTAAAGGCTTGCAGGTAAACAAGCAGCCATCTAGCTCAGAAGCATCAAAGCCCACATGGAAGAAACACATTAGCCTATATGACCACGAGGTGTAGAAAGGACCAGGTATCAGATATCAAAGAACAAAAAAATCATACAGCGGGTGCCCACCTTCCCAATATGATCACTGAAGACAAATGTGTGCATAA
>NW_022111369.1:26959240-26970178 GCF_000313985.2 Echinops telfairi | reverse complement strand
GTAGATTTCAGACAGTGTTAGATATGACAAAATAATAATAATTTATAAACTATCATGGGTTCATGAGGGAGGGGGGAGCAGGGACGGAGGGGGAAAATGAGGAGCTGATGCCAAGGGCTCAAGTAGAAAGCAAATGTTTTGAGAATGATGAGGGCAACAAATGCACAAATGTGCTTGACACAATGGATAAATGTATGGATTGTGATAAGAATTGTGCGAGCCCCCAATAAAATGATTTAAAAAATAATGACAGGCTTAATTATATTTATTTTATCTTGCTTAAGTGCTGGGCAAGAGATTTGCAGTTTTTTCTTATCATATACTGAGCACCGAGGGAAAGGAGAGACCAGGGAGGTAGCAGGATACAGAGAAGTAGACAAATGTATCTTTTTTTCTTGGATAATATAGAAGGAATGAATTTCTGGAGTCCTGAAGTATTCTGATTAATACAGATTTATGGAAAACCCACCAGAAAAATGTATAGACCATGTCACAAAAGCTTGCAGTAATATTTAAAAACAAAGTTGATAAATGCCATCTAGAAATTAAAGTTAGAAAAAGACCTTAAACTAGACATTTCCCCAATACAGATTTGTGGAGGGCAAAAAGGCAGTGATTAAAAGTAAAACAAATTGATTTTTTGAAACGCTATTTATACCTTTGCCAGCTACTGTTTTTCAGCTGGTCCATGGAGACGAGTTTCTTTTACAGCTTGTTATTTTGGAAGAGGAGAAGGAAAGGGGAAAATGTTGTTCATGAAAAAAACTTAACTAAGGAGAAATTACCAATACCCTGGGAATAAAGAAAATATTTCTTGTTGAATTTTCTTAACTTGAGATGACTTTTAAAATAGTTCATCCATAGATGCTCAGAAAGAATGGAAAATTAGGCCACTGGTATGATGTTTTATTCTTAGTAACAAATTAATGAACATTTTATATTAATTCAAAAATTATATTTAAATATTGACCTTTTTCGAGTAATACAAATTTCTTCTTTTTTAATAAATCATTTATGGGGTCTTTAACAGTTCTTATAACCTTCCACACATCAAATGTATCAAGCACATTTGTACATATTTTGCCATCATCATTTCCAACACATTTTCTTTCTGCTTGAGCCCTTGTTATCATCTCTTTTTTTCCCCTTTCTCCTCCACCCTCTTGCCCTAGTGAACCCTTAATAATTTATAAATTATTTTTATTTTAATATTTTACATTGTCTGCTGTCTCCGTTCACCCAAATTTCTGTTGTTGTCCCCCATGAAGTGGGGTGGGGTTGTATGTTGATCGTTGTGATCAGTTCCCCCTTTCTTCGCCATCTCCCCTCACCTTTCCCCTCCCTCATGGTATCAATACTCTCAATATTGGTCCTGAGGGGTTTATCTGTCCTGGATTCCATGTGTTAAGAGCTCTTATCTATAGTAGTGTACATGCTCCCGTCTTGCCGGATTTGTAAGATAGAACTGGGGTCGTGATAGTGGGGAGAGAAAGCATTAATGAACTAGAGGAATGTTCTGTGTTTCATCCGTGATATATTGCACCCTGTCTGGCTTATCCCTTCTTTGTGACCCTTCTGTTTCTGGGATGTCCAATTATCTATAGATGGGCTTTGGGTCTCCATTGTGATCCCCCTCATTTGCATCAAAATGGTTGTTTGTTTTGGGTCTTCTAATGCCTGATGTCTGATCCTGTTGACATCTGGTGATCACAGGGGTTGATGTGCTTCCTTCACGTGGGCTTTTTTGTTGCCCTGCTAGATGGCTGCTTGTTTAACTTCAAACTTTTAAGACCCTAGAGGGTATGTCTTGTAATAGCCAGGCACAACCAGCTTTGTTCCCCACATTAGCTTACTCACCCATTTTGTCTTCAGTGTTCATGTTGGGAAGGTGAGCATCACAGAATAGCAGGTTATTAGAACAAAGAGTTCTTGCATTGAGGGAGGGCTTGAGTAGAGGCCCAATGTCTGTCTTCTACCTTAATACTTAACTTATTAATATATGTACATAGACCTATATACCAAACATTATATATTAATATACATATGTACATGCCTATGTTTATACCTCTATGAATGTCTTTTGCCTCCTAGTTCATTCCTCTATTTCCTTTTACATTCCTCCTGTCCCACTATTATGTTCAACCTTTATTTGGCTCTTTGTACTTAGAATGCCTGGTGGGGTTCGATCAAGTGCAACATAGCTGCGAGGAAGTACAAATGCTTTTTTACCCATACCCCATCAGTTGATATTTGAGAATACAGTTTAATAATGAGAAAAAATAATGGAGAATTAGAAAAAAATCATTTCAGTGTTATTTTAAAATAGCATATTAACTATATTCAAGGTATTCATTATAATGTGCTTTAAAATATTACTTCCTTTATATGATATTTTTAAATGATGACTTTTAAACACTCTAGAAATAAAATAATTGCTGACCTGTTATGTTTTTCACACGTCGGATGATACTATATTGAAATTATGTGTTTTAACGTAGTCCCTGACTCACAGAGAGTAAAATGTTTGGTTATTAACCAAAAGGCTTGGTGGTTTTCAATTTACCCAGAGGAACAGTCAACTTCTGGAAGATCGGGCGCTGAAACTGCACGCGGCACAGTCTAAACACACGAGGCCACCATGATTCGAAATAAACTGATGACAACTTTTGTTTTGCTCTTTAAATTATTACATGTTATTGATATTATATTAAATTTGCTTTCCCTGGCTTGTGCCTATCTATTAAAAATATAGCACACAAGTATTACCTTCTGGAATCCAAATCAGTAGTCTTTAAGTAAAAAGAGAATTTTGAACATTTCACCCAATATGCACAGGCCTCCTAGTGAAAATTCATTATTTAATTGGAATGACATAAATTTTGTCAATAAAAATTAGGAACTACATGCCATATGCTAGTTTAGTAGGCTTCATTTCCTCATGATACTTTAATAAGATCTGTTATTGATAAAGCCACCTAATTGCATCCTATTTTGATTCATCACATAAATACAAATGGAAATAGGAAAATATATCACATGGGAGTTATATCTATGAAGAAAAACATAACATCTATCAGGAGAGAAGACATGGAACATAGAAAAGACTTCCAATTATAGTTGAAGGAATGTTTTAATATTTTTATAACTCCAGCAGGCAAGATATTTTCAAATATAATTACTCCATTCCTTAAATATGAAGTTCTCTTTTCCACCAATATATTTTCTTTAGTAGGAATACAGTTTATTTGACAATGCAAATAAAAGTGGTCCTACCTATAATTCAGGGCTGTTTTAATTGAGTACTTTGTTCTTAGGGTAACTAGAACAGCTACAGAATAGAGAAGGCTCCTATAATTCATATCATAATATAAGTAAATTTATTATAGAGCAAATTATGCAGTCCAGAAATATTTTCTATTTCAAACCCTTGTGATAATTCTTATATCAGTGATGGGAACCGCTATATCTTTTGAGGCAGCTTAATCCATTTTTATATACTTTAATTGCTATAAACTTCTCTCTTCAATTGAGACTCATTTATTCATTGAGAAAAGGATTATTGAGCTCTTAAGCTATAACAGACCATGTTCTGGCAGCTGGTTTTATATCAATGAAGTGAGTGACACATTCCAGGATGTTGCCCTTAAGGATCTTTTTTCTCATAGTAATAGAATTTTTTTAAAAGCCTAATAAGTCCCAAGCATTGCCACAAATAAGATTAATGAACCCCTAAAGGGTAGACACATGCTAACATGGCAATGGGCAATCAGAGGAAGTCAGCACAACACGATCAAAGCGAAGGGACACATTGAGAGGAGCGAAAGACAGGTCAGAGTAAAGGTAAACACTACTGCCCACTCATACTGCAGCAACAGTCGTAAGCACAATGGATGAACAGACATGTAGACATACAGCTGAGCAGGAGTAGGGAGGCAAAGAGGACTCTATCACAGACACATGTAGGTCGGACAGAGGATGCTTGTACATTTAGACGTGATGCAATGATATCCATGAATATAGTAGCACTTACATGGAGCAAACATCTTTATGGCTAAAGATGTTTAGCCATAGCCAACCTCTTTGAGGGAAGGAATCCCTGGGCTTGGGGCCTCAGGATTTAGTCTCAGGGGACACCAGGGTCGATTGACATCACACAGTTCACAAGGACAACACTCTCTGTTTTTCTTTGATGAGTAGCAGCTGGGATCACAAAAGCCAGCAATAATCAAGAGATACAGGAAAACTTCATCAGAAGGACTAATGAATGGACCATGTGAGCTCCAGCCCAAAGAACCGTGGTGCCAGAAGAACCAGCTAATGCAGGTCGACCAGGCTGACCTCGGTAAAAGGTTGCACAATAGAAAATGCATGACAGAATTCCGTTATTTTTTATTTCTATGAAACATGCATGCATACACACACACTCTCTAAATTAAATAAAAACGTATTTCTACAAAAAAATAGCATCATGTGAAGCTATTGTTTCTGGAAATATCCTCCATGGAGGTCCATACACCCCCGAAGGCAGCATTTCCATTTCTTTCCTAAAGAATTCTGCATTCTTCCCTCTACACCCTTGAGGGACTAAATAAATTTTTTTTAATTATGTGGGCTTTTTTTTTTTCTTTTAGAAATCTCACTGGAACATTTATGGATGAATTAATGTGATATCTGGGACTTGGTTCAAAGTAAGATGCAGAGCAGGAAGTTAAACTCCCCTTTGTTAAAGCCCGGTAACAGCCCAGTGAGGGGTCACTGCACTATTCTACTGTTTCATGTAAAGGAGCGTCCCTTATTGGCAAGGGATGCATTTCAGTACCCATAATGGATGCTTGAAAGCATGGTTGGTATGAAACCCTGTTTATTGTATATTCTTATCTGTACATACATATCCATGGTAAAGTTTAATTTATAAATCAGACACAGTGGAAGATTACCAACAATAAGTAGTGGGTGAGCACACCCCGGGGACATAGGACAAAGGCTGGGCTAGAGGAAGCTGGGCAGATTGAGATTTCATTCAGCGGCTTAATGAATACTTTTGGACCATTGTTCACTCATGTAACTGAAATTACAGAAAATAGAACCATGGGTAAGAGAAGACTACTCTGATTTGACTTTTCTACTGTAAGAAATACTAGAAAAATACACATTAAGATGAAAATTAAAAATTAAATTCTTCCTAGAATTCCCTGATGGTATAGTGGTTACACATTGGGCTACTAACCTCAAGATCAGCAGTTCAAAACCACCAGAAGCTCTGTAGGAGAGAGATGAGCTAGAGTTAAAGGCTGAAGAGTTAGTCTCAGAAGCTAACAGGGGCAGTTCTACCTTGTTCTGTTGGGTGGCTTTGATTTGGTTTGGAGCTTTGGCCCACCATTTACATCATTAATTTTGTTTCACAAGTACTCCATCTTTAACTTGTTTTCATAATGAAGAAAGCCCTTCATTTTTCATCTTACAATGATTTATATTTGCCATGATGTTGCCCCTTAAAATATCATGTATGTATTTGCCATCAATTTTTTTTTATTCATCAGAAGAATGCATTTTAATTGAAGAAAAAACCTTATGTAATTATGTTTTCTGAAATAGCAATGTGATGGCCCAAGTGAGGTGTCTTGCAATAAAGAAAAGACACAGAAAGTAACTCCTTCACCTTTTGGAAACCCAATCCATAATATGCCTACATTTGCACGTTTTCTGTCTTCCCTTCTTTTAAATGCAAGCGATGCTCTGCTCCCATCAAAAGCCGGTTTTCCATGTACTCCCCGAATTTCACTTGCTACGGTCTTCTGTGGGATGTCGTTTGGTTTAATCCTTCTGCAAGTTTCCCCCTATCTTTACTTTGTCCTATTTAGTAAGACCTTCTCATGAAGGCATGCCCTTATCACTGTAATATTAAAAACAATCATTCTCCTCTCAATGTGCCTCTCCACATTCTATGTTACTACTGTTCAATTTACTCTTGAAAACATATCTTACTTCAGTTTCAAAATCTTAGTAGCAAAAACTTCATCATCAGAATGCTTTAAGGCTGCATCCTACATCTTACCTGACTTGGCAAGCCTCTTCTTCTCCACATGCCAAATCCATGGTATATGTCCAGACTAAATCTCTCTACTGGTAAACCTACACATTAGCTCATCCTTGTCTCAAAATAATGTGATTAAGACTGAATTATTTGCCTTTATCCCCTATTCCTTTGCCTGGTTATTTTATAGCTCTTTTCAATTCAGTAAATTATTTTATTATTTACCTTATACCAAATGTATCTAATGTCCAGCCATTCATTACTACTTTAAATTCCTCTTCCTAAATTCAACTAGCCATAATCTCTAATTTAGGCTGTACCAATAGTCCATTCCTGAATGACCAACTTCCATATTTCCCACTTACAAGGAACTCTAGGAGGTATAAGAAGAGGTATTTTATAGCTATAAATTGAATGTTTAATTTTCCTTCTCAGCCCCTTCCACTCTCATTTAGTTAGAAATCAAATTTGTATGAACATAATGTCAATTAGTTTGTTTTAATACCCTCCCCATGGTAGTAATATAGAAGGATAATTGTCATGTGCTGTCTTCACAAGTCCAAAGAATAGTTTCAGTTATCAAAAGTTAGTTTTGTTCTCCCTTTGTTTAGCATTTTCATTTTGTCAAGCTGCTTTTGAGATGAAATCTCAGATAATTGAAAATAATTGTTTTTGTTCTATAGATATGGCTGTTTTTGATCTCCTAAGTAATTTTGAGTTATCAAGATACACAAGCAAATCACACACGATTTGTAGAGTCAAGAAATTATTGTTAGCACAAGTCCAGTGGGTTCTGACTCATAGTAACCCTGCTTACAACAGAATGAAACAATGTCCTGTCATGTACACGCCTCAGAAAAATCCTTGCTGTGTTTGAACTTGTAACAGCATATTACTGAAAGTCTTCATCCAGTTCATGGGTCCTTTCCTGCATCAAGCATGATGTAGTTCTCAAGGAACTTGTCCCTCCTGATAACATATCTGAAGTCCTTGAGAAGGTTCACCTTCATCTCTTCTAAGGAGCATTCTGACTGTCGCTTTTCCAAGACAGGATTGCTGTTCTTTTAGCAGCTATTGGTATATAATATTCTTCACTAGCACTGTGATCGTGGGCACACATCTTTCTTTGATCTTCCTTACTAATTGCCCAGGTTTCATAGGCAAATGAGAAAATGGAAAATACCATGATTTAACAAGTTCAACTGTCTCGATGGTGATATTTATTTTTTAACTTTTTAATGTTTTAAAGAGGTCTTTTGACGCAGCATTACCTAATGCAATACATAATGTGATTTCTCTACTCCTGATCCCATGGATACTGGTAATGATTCAAAGTAATTTGATACCCTTGACACCCTCAATCACTTCTCCATTTCTTATGCAGGTGACGATTGAGGATACTTGTTTTCTTTACACCGAACTATAATCCATACTGAAGACTGTAGTCTTTGAACTCTATCATTAAGTGCTTCAGGTCCTCTTCATTTTCAACAAACAAGGTTGTGTCGACTGCATGTTAAAGACTGTTAATAAGAATTCTTCCAATCCTAATGGACATTCTTCTTCATATAATCTAGTTTCTCCAATAAATTTTTTGAATACAGATGGAGTAAATATAGCAAAAGGATTCAACCCTGATGCATACCTTTCCCGACTTCCCATTGTCTTAAATTAAATACTCATCTGTATTCATTACAAATTGTTTCCCTTAATTTCCTCTTGGATTTAAATGTGCTACTTTTCCAAACACATAACAGGTATGTTCTTTTTTTTTACTTTGATATTCAATATGCTGAAATTTAAAACTGTACTTAAAATAGAATTCTATTCAACAAGTGATAGCACATTTCATTTATATTTATATGTCCATCTCTATGGTAATATTAGGGACAGCATTTAGAAAGTCTACTCCCATTTGGCTATGTCTTGTCTTTCTAGCATTTGTAACTTTTATTGAAAATGAAATGTCACATCTGATGTCGTAAATATATGCCAGTATGGGAACATGGTTTCCCTTCTATATGCACATTCCTCTTTCCAGGTAGCTTAATAAGCAGTCAAACATCTTCTTGGTTGTCTGTTTGTCTTTCCCCAGCTCTACTTAAATTTAGGAGATCTACAAAATCATTGTATTAAAACATTTGCGTTGGCTAGAGGAAGATCTGTTCTTTGCTTTCTACTTGAATTTGTATAAAGTTCCACAAGAGGAATTGAAAGCAATATTTTACACTTCATAGAAAAGCAGATTTGAAAAGTTGCAATGTTTATTCTATTATTTATATCTGTTGAGCCTACTGCCACTGTGAAATAAAATAAGAAGGATTTGTATTAAATCAGATGAAAATGTCACCGTGCTAGATTTAGGGGCACCAGCTCTGAATATTTCTCACTCAAAGCAGAAAAGGAACAGTGCTTTTCCCTTTAAATGTTCTTGAATATTCACCAGTTAATATTAGATATGCACTTTGAAGTTTAAAATATACATATAACAGAAATACTATCTCATGCCTTCTCTCTGTTTACTCACATCTTGCTCTGCTGTGAGACCCTTTTTGACATAGATCACTGTCCATAGCAATCTCTTTAAAGGATCAGCAAAATCAACAATAGTTTTTTCCTCTGGAACCATTTTCCTCCCAAAATTTTTTACTGTATTCTACACCAGTGGTTCTCAACCTTCCTAATGCCACAACCCTTTATACAGTTTCTCTTGTTGTGGTGACCCCCCCAACCATAAAATTATTTTGTTGCTACTTCATAACTGTAATCTTTTTTATGTTATTGTTATGAATCGGTGACCCCTGTGAAAGGGTCTTTCCTCTCCCAAAGGGCTTGGGACCCACAGGTTGAGAACCACTGTTCTACAAGCCACCAATTATCTCATTTATCACTAGAGGAAATTTACTTTAGTATCATATGCTATGAAGAATGCCAAAATAATTCTTACTCCTGTTTTATTGACCATGCAAAGGCATGCAGCTGATTAATGGTTAACTCCAGATATCATTGCAAAGAATGGAAATTCCAGAAAACTTAATTGTTTATATGCAGAACTCGAACAATGTCCAAGAAACAGCTTGTTCAGGCAGATCAAGAGGATACTAAGTAGTTCAAGACTAGGAAAGTTGCATGTCAGTTTTGTATCCTATGAAATGCTCAATTTGTATGCTGAGAAAGAAGTCTGAGGAGCTGGACTATATTAGGAAGAATAGGGCATCAAGAATGGACGAATACTTATTAACAGTCTCTGATATATACAGATGACACAATATTGCTTATTGATTGATTTTTATAATTATTCTTTAATCATTTTATTAGGGGCTCTTACAGCTCCTACAACATTCCCTACATCAATTGAATCAAACATATTTGTACATATGTTGCCATCATCATTTCCAAAACATTTTCTTTCTACTTGATCCCATGATATCAGCTCCTCATTTTTCTCTCCCTCCCTCACCCTCCCACCCTCGTGAACACATCATAATTTATAAATTATTTTTATTTTCATATTTTACACTTTCCACGGTCTCCCTTCACCCACATTTCTATTATTTGTTCCCTCCATGGGGAGAGGGGCTGTATATCCAACCTTGTGATGGGTTCCTCGTTTCTCCCCACACCCCACCCTTATGGTATCTCTATTCCCACTACTGTTCCTGAGGAGTTTATCTGTCCTGAATTTCCATGTGTCAAGAGCTCTTATCTGTACCCATGTGTGTTCTCTGGTCTAGCCAGATTTGTATGGTAGAACTGGGTCATGGTAGTGGTGGGGAGGAAGCATTCAGGAACTAGAGAAATTATGTGTGTTTTGTCAGTGATAATTGCATCCTGGTTGCATTGCCCCTTCCTTGTCACCCTTCTGTGGGTGAGGGTGTCCAATTGTCTACAGAGGGGCTTGGGGTGTCCACTTTAACTCTCCTCTTTCACATTGATATAATCGTTTGTTTGGGATCTTTTGATACTTGATACGAGCTCCCGTTGATACCTCATGACCAGACAGGCTGCTGTGCTCCTTCCATGTGGGCTTATTTACTTTCCTGCTAGATGGCTGTTTGTTTAACTTCAAGCCAGACGCTACATCATTTGATAGCTGGGCACCATCTGCTTTCTTCCCCATATTTGTTTATGTGCCCATTTTGTCTTTAGTGATCGTGTCAGGAAGGCGAGCATCAAAGAGTGCCAGATTGCTGGAACAAAGTGTTCTTGTTTTAAGAGAGGCCTTGAATAGAGGCCCAAATTTCATCTGCTATCTTAATACTTAACATATAAATATATGTACATTGGCCTCTATCCCTTTCATTATAGATTAATATATTTTATGTATAAATGCCTATAACTATACCTCTATAAATAGCTTTTTCCTACTACCTCTTTCATCTATTTCCTTCCCTTCTCCTATCCCACTATCATGCTCACCCTCCATTTGGCTCTCAGTAATTCCTTTCGGATACACTGCACTTGATCAAATCCCACTACCCGTTATACACTCTCTTTGCCATCAATTTTTGATCCCTTATTCCTGATTTTCTTGGGTCTCCCCTCCCTCTCCCTGCCCCCTCCTCTCCCATGTCCCCCTTGTAACTGCTGGTCCCATTGTTTTCTCCTTGGGATTGTTTGTCCTGCCTATATTATATAGATAGACACCTATACTATATAGATAGACATAGGGCGAAAGAATAAGAAAACCAAAAACATTGCCTATTTAGGGCTAAGAAGACATGCAATACCTTCTCAAGACCACAGCTTTCAGTGTGGATTATACATCAACACAAGGCAAACAACAATTCTCACAACTGGATCAACAAACAACCGAACAAAAAATGGAGAAAAGATTGAATCTGTCCAACCATTTCCTTTTACCATTTCATTTTACAATTCCACAATCAACAGCCATAGAGCCA
>NW_022111369.1:26954872-26957223 GCF_000313985.2 Echinops telfairi | reverse complement strand
GTAAGATATAACAGTTCTAGAAGTAAGACATCATCAAAGTTATATGTTTATTAAGATCAAGTAAAGGAATGAGATGCTATAGGATAATTATATATCATAATGAAATATATTTACATCTAAGTGATTAATTATTTCAGTAAAAGACATATTGGTTCACACAAATTTAACATAATTTTTTGAACTGGAATTTTATATATCCTATGCGATATTTAATTAATGTATTTACGCAATAAATATCTGTTGAGCACTTTATACGTGTAAGCCACAGTGCAATATAAAAAAGTGAACTAAATAGACAATAAAGCTGTTTATTTCAGACTGTTGTTGGTTGCTTTATTAAGGAAGAGTGCCAAGACAAAGTTCAATGGGTTTTCAATGAGCCATGAGTAAAGAACTAATAGTGATACTTCTTTAGAATTTTAAATGTTGACGTGTTTAAGATCAACCTATAACACAATATTCCAAGCTTACTTAAAAACCATGATGATTCATAAGTCATTTTTGTATATTTGTCTAGAATGTACATAATTTATTTTAACCCCTTCTATATTTTCTGGCATTCAGAATATAAAAATGATGCGACAATATTTTGGGTCAAATTATAATTTATTTTGCTAGAAAATTTGCCTTATGTAAAAATAGATATGATTAAGTAGAGATTTAACTGAGAAGCAAAATTTAATGTACTAATTTCTAAATCTTAGTTTTTTGTTTTATTTTTCCACTCTACTAGGACATTTAGAAATATTTTTGAAACTTAAAAAGCATTTCTATATAACACATGTTTATATATACATGGTTTATCAACTTTCTACTTTTAATTATTTTTCTTTTATACTTTACAAAGCAAGATACAACTTAAGTACCTAAAATTGTATGGATTAATATGATGTAAATGAAAAATGGCAGATAATGCAATCTAACAATTTAATAGTGTTACAATTATAAAAAAGATCCCTAATAGTGCTGTGGGATCAGCCTTGAGTTGCTAATCAAAAGATCGGTAGTTCAAACATACTAGCCACTGTCCAGGAGAAAGATGAGGCTGCCTGCTCTCGTAAAGATTTCCAGTCTCAGCAGCCACAGGAGCAATCCTCCTCTGTTCTGTAGAGTGGCGATGAGGCCGAACTAACTAAATGGCAGGGGTGAACATTTCTCAATTGTATGATGCCCTTGGTGGTGCAAATAGCTAGCTCAGAGACTGATCACAGGTTGGAGGATGAGCGCATTCAGAGACCGCTCAGCATGAACATCTGATGGCCTCTCCCTGAAAACCAGCCTTTGAAATCTCTGTGGAGCACAGTTCCACTCTATCATGTTATCAAGAAACATAAAGCTTTCGTGTTTGGTACAAATGATCGTATGAAAGTCCATAAAATGCCAAGCTTTCTAAAAAGAAATATATTTCTTTTGCCTATTTCCCTCTTGTTATTCACCGATTCTCTGTTATTTCTTAGATTTGCATAAGTAAAACATAAATTAAAAAAAATAAGTGCATGACAGGTAAGTGCCCTTGGGTCAGTTCAGACCTTACTTCCAAAGGAATGAAAACAAAACCCTTCCTGATCTTGTGCCAACGTCACAATTGTAATGCCTCCACCCTTTGTGACAACTGCTGTGCCAGTCCATCTCACTGGGAGAATTCCTCTTTTCGGCTGCGTCTCTACTTTACCAAGTGTCCCCCCGCCCCTCCTGATAACACGTCCAAAGTAAATGAGAGTCTTATCGTCCTCACTGCTAAGGATTCTGGATGTACTTCTTCCAAGACAGATTTGTTCAGTCTGTGGTATGTTCGGTATTCTTCACCAGCAGCATCATTCAAATCTGTCCGTTCTTTTCCTGTCCTCTTTATTCACATGTCGATGAGTTGCTGGAAAGTACCCTCACTAGGGTCAGGTGCATCTTAGTAATCAAAGTGACAGCTTTGCTCAGTATCAAGTTTCCGAGGTCGTTTGCTGCCTGTTTTCTTTCATGTCTGCTTCTGACATGGGCATTTATTGTGGATCAAAATAAAAGGAAATCCTTGACAACTACAGTCTCATCTCCATTGATTATGATGTTGCCTATTGGTCTAGTTGGGAGGTTTCTTGGTTTTCATTTTACTTTGACTTGTAATCCGTGTTGTGAACGTTGTAGTCTTTGTAGTGTTTCGATTCTTCTTCATTTTCAGCAAGGAAGAGTGTGTTATCTGCATACTCAAGTGTATTAGTCTGGGTACTTTGGAGAAACAAATCCATGGCGACTCACGTATAAGAGAGAGTTTTATGCAAAGAAAAGGTGCATCACGAAAACATCCCAACCCAATGCTGCCCAAGCCCACAAGTCCAACATTAACCCATTAACCCAACACC
>NW_022111369.1:26952564-26954299 GCF_000313985.2 Echinops telfairi | reverse complement strand
TTTTATTTGAAAAACTGCCTTTTAGGGTATATACAAGTTCCACAGGAACACGATTACACATTCTGGAATTTCTATTTTTTTCAGTTATCCATCGTTTACTGTGTCTCACAGAGTTGAATGCCATTATAGTCAATAAAACACAAATAAACATTTTTCTGAAATTCCATGCTTTCCGCTAAGAGCCATCTGACACCAACAATGATATCTCTTATTCAAAGTTCTCTTCTGATAGGAATTAGATTACTTAAAGTTGATAAATGCAACATATCATCCATTCATTTAACATCATGTGCAAAATGTAGAAATTAATTATTTTTAATAAGTGGACACAGAAGTAAGTGGCATAAAATGATATGTGTGTTTTTATGAATAGTTTAATTGCATTGTCATTGTTGACCTCTTCATCTTGAGCTTACAGGGAGAAGGAGTAAGTTTAAGGAGCTGAGGGAACAGAGACTAAGGGCGATTTGTACTTTTTCCCTAAATTCACACTGCCTTTTTGAAACGGAGTTGAAGCTGGAACTTTGAGTCTCATTTCACTTCGTCATGGTTGCCATCATGTGTCTAATAACATAATGGTAAATTATGTAAACCAAGTGATAAATCATGTGCTTTAATATACAATTAACAGGTAATTTTAGGAAAAAAAGAAATACGTGACTGCTGTAGCAGAGATTGCTAAATGTTTATCCAATTATTTTGCTGGAAAAAACCTTAAATGCATTGATAAAGGCAGTGCATTAGGTTAAAAAAGTCAGTCACCAACCTCTTTGGTAGGTATTTGTGGATATATCATATGTCCATGGTCCATGTGGTTTAAGCATAAGGTGAAGCCACTTAAGAAGGAACGGTCCTCCATGTTTTATTTTATTTACTTATTTTGGTTGTCCTTTGTCCAATTGCTCTCTACATGTAGTGCAGACACCATCATTACATCTAAAAGACCATCCTGGGCTTTGGGAAACAACCATTCCCTGAAGTCCTTATGCTATTGTACTAGATTTAAACCCCTGCTCTCTAACTTACCTTGATGGAAAAAATATGCTCCCTTAATTTGTTTTATCTTGCTATTTCTTAATTTTGTTATATTAGTAAGGGGGCAGGGGGGGACAGCAAGAAAGACAAAGCCATCGGCTAGACTATTGATGGGTGTGAACTGGGGTGAAATGAAAAGCGGTATTCCACAAGAAGGAGAAGAGAAATCAGGGAGAAGTCGAGGGTTAAACTATTGGAGGGTTTGAAGGCCGGTTAAACTTTTTAATGCAGAGTTGATAATATGAAAGGTAAACCCTTGCTCACATTTAATTAAATAACTAGATAAATAGCAATAAACAATACTTTGGTGCATTATGGAACATATAATTTGCATATATCCAATTAAAATCAGCAAGTAAATATATACCAAGGCAGAGAAACATATACATGGAAGGAATGAATTTCCACCTTTGCCAGGAAATACATGATTAAGATATTTTCAGGATTGTTACTAACAGAAGATCTCTCCCCAATTAGAAATGGGAGATAATTCAAACATACTATCCTTTGGATGAAAGAGCCCTAATGGCATATGATTATGCAATGGGCAGCTAACAAGATCGGCAAGTCAAAATCACCAGCTGCTCTGCAGGAGAAAGACAAGGCTTATGAGTTTGACAGTGAAGCACAAGGTCAGCAGTTCAAAACCACCAACCCCTTTCTACATCTGCAAAGAGATAGTCTTGGAAATCCACAGAGG
>NW_022111369.1:26949892-26951518 GCF_000313985.2 Echinops telfairi | reverse complement strand
AGAAAGAAATAGAATTTAGGCAGAAGGAGACAGACTGTATAAAACTGTATAAAACTATTCCATTCCTATGTGTTTTCCAGTTTCATGCAATAGAAAAAGTGTACCTCATTGCTTCACCTATAAAATTATGCCTAGAGATTTAATAGCCAAAATTATTGTTTATACAACTTTAACTAATTGTTTGGTATGAATAATTATTTAGCAGACAATATGAGCAGACATCTGTCTGTTTAATTTTAGAGAGGTTTCTCGAGTCTGGCTTTGTCAATTAATGCTGATACTTGGCTGAGTCACAGCGTAAACAAAATAAACATTGATTCTCTCTAGAGGATAAATTCACTGAATATTTCTGAAATGGACGCTTTACAAATTGTCAGTTGAACTTACTTTTCTACCTACTTCACTTACCGACATTTGTAATATTCCAGAATTTATACTTCAGAGTTTTGTCTAAACTATCAAAATACCCCAGGCCTCAACTAATTTGATTCTGCAGAGCTCAATTTTTCATTCCAAGAAATATGACAGTTCTCTTATAAATCTCATATATATCTAGACCAGATTTGAATGTGATGTTTAAATGACAACTGGCTGTAATAAAATAATCTAATATACATAATTATTTTGTTAACCTATGAATCATCAAGCTGTCACTAAGAAAAATAATCATTTTAGATAGGACAGACAATACATTTTAATATTTTTATTATTATGATCCCTTTAAGCATTTATAATATTCTTATTTTTGAGAAATTCAGAGTTAACCCTTGCTTCTTCATACATTTTTTTTCTCCAAAGGGATTCTCATCCTTATACTCTAAACAATAAAACTTCCTATGTGGTGAATATATTCTACATGATAAAGCATCTTGTATTTTTGTCTAACTTTTATAACAACCCATTGATGTAAATTGATAATATTTTTTTAAATAACCGACTAGATGTTAGCACTATAAGAAAACTCATGAAATGTCATTTCACATAGTATTAATAGACTGAGTTTAGTTTTGATTTCACATTTTAGTCACTCAGTCAAAATAATTTGGACAAGAGGATAGCATATATTGTTAAACAAAATTTTGGCTAATCTTAAATAGATTTTTAAAAATGACACATTTCAAAAATGGATATATATAATGTAGAAATGAAACAATAAAGACGTTGATTAAATTCTCTTTCCGGAATTAATTTTGCATATTTTAATAGTGTATTTTACTTGATTTTTTTGCCAACTCTAATAATAACTGTTTTTTTTTAGTTGCCATAGATTGAACTCTTATTCCAGGCAACATTATCTAAACAGAAGGAAACGTTGCTTGATCTTGTGACAGCGTCATAAATGTTGGTTTATTTGAGTGAATTGTTGTAGCTACCTTGTCAATCTGTTTGGGGAGAGTGTTTCTTGGAGTTGTTGACCTTCCAATTTATCTTTTCTTGGTTTTGTTCCCTGTTAGTCTCCGTGACCGGTCAGACTTCACTCAGCATGCCGTTTCATCACTGTTGTTTATCAATGCCAGCGGGTAGTGGTTAAGCATTGGGCTGCTAACAGCAAGATCAGCAGCTTGAAACCCCGGGGACTCCCCAGGAGAAAGATGTGGCTCCGCCCCTGTAAAGAGTCCAGGTCTC
>NW_022111369.1:26947182-26948692 GCF_000313985.2 Echinops telfairi | reverse complement strand
AAAATCATTTTATTGGGGACTCTTACAACTCGTATCACAATCCATATATATGATATGTCAAGCACATTTGTACATTTGTTGCCCTCATCATTCTCAAAACATTTGCTTTCTCTTTGAGCTCTTCATATCAGCGCCTGATTTTATCCTTTTCATTATTCATGCAAATCCTTTGAAATGTGTCTTTGTGTGTTCCGTAGACGTAGAGTGGAAAGCCATAGCAATTTAGTTGTGTTAACTAGCATATGCTAGAAAAGTACCTGATATTGATTTGGAATTTTGTCAATTTAAATTGGTTTAAATTTTGTCAATTCAAATGATTTATGATTGGATGAATGGATTACGTATTTATAAACATACTGCATTTGCATGTGTAGCAATATACAGATGCTAAGATTTGTTTGTTAGCATATTGAGGACCATTTATAGCATCCCCATAAGTGATAATATAGTGATAGTTAGACCTACAATGTGTACATGATCTCCAGAAAGGGAGGCTTGGAAAGCTTCCTATGGAAAAATGACTGCAGGGATTACCAGAGGAGTAGTTACACCAGTGGTTCTCAACTTTCCTAAGGCCACGGCCTTTTCATACAGTTCCTCATGTAGTGGTGACCCCCAAGCATAACATTATTTCACTGTAATTTTGCTACTGTTATGAATCATCATGTAAATATCTGATATGCAGGATATATTTTCATTGTGACAAATTGAACATCATTAAAGCATAGTGATTAATCACAAAAATAATATATGATTATATATTGTGAATTATATATTTCTAATGACAAGTAAATGAAATTTTGTCTTGAAGCATGGTGTAGCATGGGTAACAGTCTTACTATAACAACAGTAAACTTCATTGCTACATTTTCCGACAGTATGTGTAAAAAGCAAACATCAGTGCAAAGGTTGAGATAACTGCTTTCTCACCAGATCCACATATCTGCATGTGGGCAGACCCGCCTGGTGACAGATAGAGAAGTGGTGTCTGGGTTCCTAAGACCCTCAGAAATACGTGTTTTCCGATGGGCTTAGGCGACCCCTGTGAAAGGTTCATTTGACCCCCAAAAGGATTGCGACCCACAGGTTGAGAAACATTGAGTTAGAGTAAAAGAGTAATAGATAGAATATCTAGGGGTCTTTTCGGTTAGAATTTAATTTTTCAGAGGCTTTCTACCACCTCCCAAATCTGTACATGAAAAATTTAGATCTATGCCTAGTGTTTCAGGGAATATTAAATATAAATTAATTTCTTAATGAAACATACATTTTGGTACCTGCCATGTCGAAGTTGGATCCTACAAGCTCATCAATATGGGAAATCCAGTCTTTATCCTGAAAATGATTATGGCTACACATGCTTCATAATTTCCACAAGAACCACAGGACCCAAGTGGTCGTGTGCTCTGGATTTTTAATCAGGTTTACATCACATAGATGTGCTTATTTTGATGGCAGTATCTTCATTCCTAATTAGGACAGGAGTTGCTAACATTTTATTTAATGATAA
>NW_022111369.1:26940048-26945432 GCF_000313985.2 Echinops telfairi | reverse complement strand
TGGGTCAGAACCACCAGCCTCTCCTCGGGAAAAAGATGAAGCTCACCTACTCTTAAAGAATTGCTGGCTCAGAAACCCTAAAAAGAGCTAGCCTCGGTGACAGTGGGTTGGCTTTGGGGGATCAGATTTCTTGGAAATATATAAATAACCTCAGAGATTCCAGCATCAACTTTCCCCAATTCCTATATCACCCAAGTCTGTATATCAAACACATGCCAATACATGCCAACATCACAGAATTTCCTTTTCAGTGTGGAAAGAAGTTATTGTTCCTCAGATGATCATATCCTCTATCCTTTCTAAACAGTGTCTTATGACAACCCTGTGAATTCAGACAGCAAAGCCTTCTTGTTGATAGAGAAAGGGAGTTTGGAACTTAAGAATCTCTTTGTTTTCCCAAAGTGTGTCTTTCAAGATAATGCCTTTCCAAGGTCTTATCAAAGAAGCTAAGTTGAAATGGGGAAAGGAGTGAGTTTTCTGAGGCTGTTTAGATGCCTTCTCTACACAAATGAAAGACCTGGGACCTTGTAGATCAATGTCAATTAGCTAAAATTGTAGTAAAACTATATTTGCCTTATGTTTTCAAAATATTATTTCTTTGAAACTTATATTACATTTATTGTTATTGTATCACGAAATGATTCTTTAGTTTGTATTGAATTCATAGCTACTTAAGAATCTCTAAAACCTGTTTCTTCTTCCGTAAAATGACAATAACAATGCCAACCGATTAGCTAAATCAAAACATGTCCAGAAGGTAATAGATGTTTTTCAAATAGTAATTAGAATCATTCCTATAAGATTAATATGTAGTATCTACCATGTAGCATTATTTGATGATTAAAAGTAAAGTGCGAGCACTCTGATATTTAGTGTGTTTGATTACAAGTAGTAATTGTATTTTTAAAGATTTCCTTCTTTCTAGCCAACTCCCTCACCTTGACTCTCATCTTCATGTCGTGTTTCTACGTAGATCGACTCTCCTTCGATAGCTGTTTCTACTCTCTCATCGGCCTCTCCCTTTTTAGTCAATCTTATTCTTGCTTGGTTCTATTCTGAAGAGATTACTAATTTTTCCTTCAAGCTTCCTTCTCCTATGCCAAACTTCTTATTTGTGTGACCACCTAGTCTCTGATCTTTCCTCTGCATAAATTCTTTGTTTGTGAATCTTGCGAAGAAGTACAGAATCTGCCATTTTTATTTGATGCCGTGTCCAAGGTCATGCTGGGTTTTCAAATGGTTTGTCGTATATGACCTTCAGACTCACTCTATTCAAAATAAGACACCCCCTCACATACAACCTGCTTCATATAGGAAACTCCTTATATTCCTTAATAGTATGTTATCTATGGTGTCTCTCCAGCTCACCTCATTTCTCCAGCTCCCTTTTCACTGGCCCATGCTCTCCACCCTGCTCCACCACCCTGCTCTGCATCTTCCAGATCCACAGCTATAGCTGTGGCTATAATTCATAAATTCACAGAGAAGGAGGATTGGGGCAGTAGTGTTAATAAAAACCATCCTTTATCCAGAACTAGCTAGCTGAAGTACAAACTTTACTATTAGGTGCTGAGATGTGATAGCACTGTTGAAGCCAGACCTTGAAGTTCATGACTGTGAACTTGATTGCCCATGCTGTCTTTCAATTCTAGTATCTGCTCAATAGCCTTTAACAAGTTCCCTTTTTGCTTCAGTCAGTCAGAGTTGGTGTCTAATGCTTGCAATCAAGAACCTGACTGAAATGAAACAGTCACCGATTTCAGTGTTCCCTCTCTTTCCATCTGTTCGGTCTTTAACTCCCTTCCAGGCAGCTTTCATCTGCACTGAAGCTGCTCTCTTGGTGGGCAAAATGACCTAACTATTGCCAAATAAAGAAGCCTCCCTCCTAAGCGTGCTGAGACTCTGTAGCATTCAACATTGATCATCCTTGCTCTGAAGCATGAGCTTCCTCTCCCGGGGCTTGTTCTGCCCCCAATGCTGGCCTCCTTTCCTCTTTCCATGGGGTTGGCCTTGCTTGTGTGTGCTCTGCTTCCTCACTTGGCAATTTTCTCACTATGTTTGAATGGTTTTTCCTAGAAGAACTTTTGTCCCACAATTTCAATTTTTCTTTGAGATTTCCAACTCCAAATTTCAACTTCTGTTTTTTATTTCATGCCATGTCCAAGATCATGCCGGGTTTTCAAATGGTTTTTCGTATATGACCTTCAGACTCACTATATTCAAAATAAGACACCCCCCTCACATGCAACCTGCTTAATATAGGAAACTCCTTATATTCCTTAATAGTATGTTATCTATTACTTAGAATTTCCAGATTTCTTTCCTTTCTACTCCAATTTCTCAATGGTCAAAACGCTTGGCCCTGCCACTGAAATATCGTATATCAATGATTTTTTGCCCATTCCCTTAGCAGAAGCTTGGTGGAGGCCCTCCTAATATTTTAATTGAATTCTGTTAGCTTTGATTCCAGTCTCACCTTCTCAAGTCTATTGGCATAATTCTGCCAACATTACTTTCCTAAATTAAAATTGAAGTGAAATCATTTTCTACTAAAATAAGTGGTTTTCACGGAATTATGTGCAAAATACTTATTCTTAAATTTCTAACCTTAATCTTTTTAATAGTATCTCTCATTGCTCAGTATGTCTGCTATATTGGTATATTTATTTTCCTAAAAGTGTTTGACTTTTGAATACTGACACTTTTGATAAAGAGAGCTGGTTTTGTTTTGTTTTCTGACAAGAGTCAAACCTTCTGAGTTCCTACTTTGAACTCTGTTACTTCTTAGATGTATTCCCCTCATACTTGGCAGAATAAGGTCAAATATGTTATTCACACTCTTTATTAATATCATGGTCTACTCATAATCATGGAATAGATTGGAATTTTGCTGTTCTTGTTGCCTTAAAAAAAAAACCACACAAACCAGCATGCCCTCTAACTCCTTGCCTTTCATTCTATCCTGACTCATAGTGATCCCAAAGGACAACATGCAAACTACTGTGTAGGGCTTCTCATACTTTACTATCAATGAAACCCTCCTGTTGGATTGAATATCATTAGATAAAGGAAGTATGAAATATGGAAGCTGGCATAAATATTTATTTCTTCACTTATTAATTTTAAAACAAAATATTTCTAAAGACTTTTTTAGCTGTGGAAGTCAGTTAATGTCCAGGACATATAATGATTTTCCACTAATAGGAATAAGTTCTCTGACACTGAGGCAAATGTTCACGTGATTTTTAAGATTGTTTTGATAATTAGTGAATATAAATATCAAAGATAATGGGGAAGAAAGAAAAAGGAATAAAGAGTGTGTATTATTGCACTCTTTCAAAGGTTTTTGGCCAATATTAAAATGTTTTACAATTTTTGAGAATTCCCTTGGGGTGTGCTTGAACAGCTCACTTTTAGAGAAGCCAAATACAGAAAGTCCTGCTATTTCAGAAGTCCCATTAATAGCTCGGGTGGCATGGTAGTTATATGTTGGGCTGCCAGCTTCAAGGTCTGCAGTTCAAAACCACCCGCTCCTGCATGAGAGAAAAATGAAGCTCTCTACTCTCATAAACAGCCACAGCCTCAGAAACTCACCGGGACAGTTCTAGTCTGCCCCCAGTGTCGCTATGAATCAGCACATGACGGCAATGAGTTTGATTGGGTTTGGTTTATTGAGATATTATTTTTGCTCTTCCATATTTTTCTTTATTCATTGAAAAATATACAACAAAATATTCACCAATTCAACAAGTTCTATATATACAATTTAGTGACAATGATTATATCCTTCTTCTTGGGTAAATATCACTATTCAGACTCCTAAGCAAAAATTTATCCTTTTACCCCTCCTTCTTCTGTTAATAGCCTCTAATTATCATTAGTTTCTTTATATTTACATTTTAATTTTTATGTAAATTAGATAATATCATATCTATCCATCTGCAAGTGACTTATTTTGCTAAGCATAAGGTTTTCAAAACTTATCTGTGTTGTGACCTATATGACAACTGCCTTTGTCTTTATGGCCGAGAGTCATCCATTGTATAAAAACACCACATTTTGTTTATGCATCTACCAGTTGATGGACCTGTAGGTGGTTTTCACTTATGGGCCACTGTGAAAAGGCTGCCAGAATGTGTGTTCCTGTTTGTGTCCCTGTTCCTAACTTCACATTTTAGGATGACTGAGATTGTGATTGAGATTGTCAGATCCTCTGTTCAACTTGTGAGGAATCAGCAAACACTTTACCACAGTGGCTTCCCATTTTGCACCTTTTAAAATACACTTCCTAACATTGGTTACGTTCTGTTTTTATCCTTTCACATTTGGGACATGGCCACATCCTTTGAGTTGTCCCAACTTCACCACCCCTCATTACTCTTCACTTAACTATGACACTTTAGAAATTGTTTTTAAAATATGAGAATGATTTTCAGCCCCTTAGATTGATAAATTATGCCAATTCCAGAAAACAAATCTACTCTATTAATTTTATGCACACATGGGTTTATTAGTAGAATAGCAATAACCTATGAAAACGTGAGATCGGTCAAAGCAGCATACTCCAGAGTATGCTTTAACCAAGAAGTCCCAACATCACACGAAAGAGCTCTTTTGCTAACTGACAGGCAACCTCTTTCAATATGTGGAACCGGCCAGTCAAAGGCTGCTGACTCTGGGGCCACCCCCCCATGATCTATCCAAGAGGAATGTCTGTCGTATGTCCCTGATTTTCCTGACACAATCCATGTATACATTCATACCTGTGTAACTACAACTGATTGGCAGAACCTATTCTCGATGCTAGGGACATTTTGTAATAGTTGTAAGCTTTCTAATCTAGGATTTATAAGAAATCATTCTGGAAGAAAATTGAGAACCCTCTAAACCTACTGAGTAAGGTAGTCTCTAGATATGGACCGTTTGAAATGAGACTAATAAATTTGAGGCACTGAATTTTAAAATTTGATTTCCTCCTAATTTATTTAAAACTAAGTATAGAAACAAAAAGCAGTATACATTATTTTTATTATTACATAGGACTGCATTTAATTTTAGCAGTGTAGCACCTAACAGATTGTTACTTAATCCTAGTGTGTCTTTGAATTTCAGTTTTTTAAATGGGATTAATGACATTCCCAAAATGACATACTACCACTGAGTTGATTTTAACTCACAATGACCTTAGATAGGGCTTAAAAGACTGTAATTCTTTATAAGAGCAGATAGACTTCACTTTCCTAAAAAGTGACGGATGCTTTTGAATGGTGGATCTGTAGTTAGAAATCCAGCACCCATCTCACCACACTACCACAGTTCATCAATCCGGGTTATGAAACCAAAACACCAAACTCATTGCCTTCAACTAGATGCCAACTCATAGT
>NW_022111369.1:26934988-26939758 GCF_000313985.2 Echinops telfairi | reverse complement strand
TTAATACAGTTCCTCATGTTGTGGTGACCCCCAACCATAACATTTTCTTTGTTACTTCATAACTGTAATTTTGTTACTGTTATGAATTGTAATGTAAGTATCTGATATGCAGGGTGTATTTTCATTGTTACAAGTTGAACATAATTAAAGCATAGTGATTAAACCCACAAACAATATGTAATTCTATATTGTGAAATATTTATTTGTTTTCCGATGGTCTTCAGTGACCCCTGTGAAAGGGTCGTTTGACCCCCAAAGGGGTTGTAACGCACAGGTTGAGAACCGCTGCCCTAGAGTCCAGGGCAAGCTAGAACTGCCCCAATGTGACACTGTAATTTGACACTGTAACTCTTTAAATGACTAGAAAGTTCCAACTTTCTTATCTCCAGGGCCTGGTCCTTTCCACAGTACAGAATAGAACTAGTCCTGTGCATATCCCAGGCTGTAACTACTTACAAGGTAGAAGGACTTGCCTTTCTCCTGTGGAATGGTTTCAAACTTCTGACCTTGAAGTAAGCAGCCCAATACATAATAATTATACCACAACCAACAACAACTCACTGGCATGAGAGGATGCCAACTCATAGAAACCCTATCTGACAGGGTAGATCTGTCCCTTGTGTTTCTGAGAGTATAACTGATAGGAGAAGAAGATTCGAAAGAACTTTCCTTGTACCTGTCTGCTCTGCCTTCCACTGAGTTTAACCCTCCTCCTTCTTTACTTTCCCAATGGCAAAATGAGCGGCATCTGGAGGTAAGAGTCTACAAGGGTTAAAATTTAAATGGTCACACTTTGACTGGATAAGTTAAGGTTTAGACTAACCCTGTGCCAAGAACTGAGGCCAGAGAAATAATAGCTATTGATTAGCTCTGGCCTAAATCATATGCTTGGCTTCAAAAGAAACTCTTTCTTGCTATGTAAGCCACCTGGGCTGAAATGCACTTAGGGTAAACTCCTCCTTCCCCCAATGTTGGAGGGGGTTAGGGGGAAGCATAATAAATAGATGGTAAACAATTTTAAAATGTCCATTACCAAAGGAGCAAAATTTAAGCATAAAGATGTAAATATATTTGACTTTAGTGTACTTTATAAAATTAATGATGCATATATAAAAGTTTTATAAATTCATGTCAAAGAAATATTCTGCTGCTACTTAGAATAAATGATGAGAGCTCAAATATTTATTCTTTTTTTTACTTTTTAACATACTCAGGATAGTATCATTGGCTTCTAGTACTTGCTGTTTTATATTTCCAATCTGAGTATAAAGGAGGCAATTTGGGGGGGGTGGAGATAAGAAAGTTCTAATCCTGTTATCTTCAAATTATGATATATTAAATAGTCACTCACATTATTATTATTGTATTCTTGTCCCTTTCAGTTGTTGCATGGACCAAATACTTAAATACCCATTCACAAATTATTGCTTTGCTAATAGGTAAGAGTGGTGATTTAGTAATACTGTACAGAGGTACTAATTTTATACTATTTATGAATGAGGTTTTCTTCTGAAGCCTGAAACTATTAGGACAGGGCTATTCAATAAAAGAAAGCAAGAATATGTCCTATGGGATTTAAATAAATAATTAAAAACTTTTTCATAGACTACTGTAACAAACATGTTATGGAAGAAAGGGTAAAATTAAAAATTATATAATAGATAAATGTAAAAAACTGTTTAAATATTGATGGAGGAAATGTTTAAAACTATATTACATAGAGCCATTCTAAATGGATTCAATAATAGCAAAAGAGGGTTTTGTTTTTCCAGTGAGCAGTGCAGCAATACCCCTAAAGGCTTAGTTACTAGATTTACTGGGGAATGCACATCTCCTCTTCAAAAGGAAGTCTTCAAAAGGGTTTCACAATGTGCAAGATTAATGTGTTTGCTGTTTATTTGATTTCATCCTTTGTATTGTATGCATTTTGAGCTAATTTTAAAATTGCAAAAGAAAGGATATTGCCATTTAAAAAATTTAATCAATCACAGAGAACTATATTTATTTAATCTAACAAAGAAAATTACTGATCTCTTAAAATGACTAATTAATCTGGAACCCAGCTACAATGTCAGTGGTTCAAAACAATCAGCTGCCTTGCAGGAGACAGATGAGGCTATTTGCTCTGGTAAGAATTTACAACTCTGGAGACCCTGTATAAGGCCTCCAGGATCTAATCAATGGCAGTGGCTTTGGTTTAAGCATTTATACAAGATTATGTACAGTATAATTTTTGGAACCGCAATAGCATAATTCTTTAGTTGTCCATGTGCAATGAAATGGATGCATTAAGAAATCTTAGACATGGCAGTTAAGGTGAGACTTTTTCAAACGATGAAGGAAAATGCTGCTTAGAAGATGACTGTACTGTCATTTTCATAAGTTTAAATTCTTCAGTATGCCATCACATAAGGATTCTTGCTATCTGGCATTTCATGTCCCTGTTCTTACAGTGACGATGTGGCTCTGGTTGCACTACAGAATACGCAGTGATTAAAAGCCCCCAGCGACGCTCTGGGAGAACAGCGAGGCTGTCTGCTCCCATTACGGTTTGCAGCCTTGCAAACTCTGTACAGTGTTCAAGTCCACTTAATGACAGTCGGTTTAGATTTCCTAGAGGAATGCCTTAAAGAAGGAAGACAAATGTAATAAACTAAAAAATATCTCTCTCTGAAATGAGATTTTAAAAATTAATTTTTTTCTTCTCCAATATATGTCTACAAGTAAAGCTCCTTCTCTATTTAACCCAAATTATTTCCAGCTGTAGAATTTCCCCAAGTTTCAATGGCAGTGAATAATTCATCTTAGAATAGGTGAGAGCTGACATGGAGAACCATATCTTAGGATCCCACAGCATTCTCATGTAGCTGTAACTTAATGAAGAGACACATACAAAATTACTGCTATTTTAAACTTTTCACTGAGAACTGCATAATTTAAAGACAAGAATTGGCCCATTATAGAAATTCTAAGGCACTTTTGCATAAATATAGACTTATGATGAGAAATTTGACTAGATTGACATAAAATGGCATACAAGGGGGTTATATGTATCAGTTTGGCAAGATTTTTAATACTTGACATACTAAATAGCAAAGAAAAACAATCTATAGATAAAATATTCGATTATTTTAAATAAAATATTCATGTTATAGTTACATATATGTGTATACTTATTTTGCAGTTGTGTTTCCTTTTGTGTAATGAATACTATAGATATAGTGTATTTTGTGAAGTCATAAAAATTGTTAACCAAGGCATTGTACTGCTAGGAAAATCTGTTAAAAATGTCCTTCAGACTTTAGAAGGCGTTTGCTTAGTCTATATGATACATTGAATAATTAACATAAAATACAGTAGCTAATACTTCCCAGATAGATATCATGCACCTGGCCTTTGCTAGAGATTTATGTTCCTTAGTCTCAGTTAATCCTACAAGAGCCCTTTGATGTAGTGACAGACCAGCATTCTCATACCCAATAGCGGTTCCAAAATATCCATTTTTATTTGGACATGACGCATATTGTAAGAAGTAAAGAATTCCTAGTGGCTCTGTGGAAAGAGTACTCGGCAGCTTAGTGAAAGGATGGCAGTTCGAATACACCAGCTCCTGTGGAGAGAAAACTATGGCAGTGTAATTTCACACAAGACTTGGTGTCCTACCTTGGAATCCCCTAGGGCAGATCCTTTGTGTCCTGTAGGTTGCTATGAAATGGAACCAATTTAAGCGTGATGGGTTTATTGGAGGGGGCTTCCAAAGGTTTGATGACAAAGTCCAATATCTTTTAATTCTGTCTTTCCACAAACTTTTAAATTTCCCATGTACATCCAGGGAAAGAGCTCAGGTGAAGCAAATGGTTCTGGGTCCACCTGCTAACCAAACAATTGAAGGTTCAGTTTCTTGGAGAAGACCAGGTATTCTTCTTCTGTAAAGACTGTAGCCAGGAGAATGCTCTTTGGTCACATGGGCCCCCTATGATTTAGAATCAATTTGATGGACCCTAAAAATGGCACATCTTCATGGAAATGCTAATCAAATCATTGTCTACCAGTACTGGAGCTACTTAGCTTAGTCTGAGTCTTGATCGAAACAAACAGAAAATGGATCATCCTCTTGCAACTGAAAATACAACAACTAAATGTTCAGCTGTTCTGAATAAACAAATGAGGGATCCGTATGAAGATTCGGGCATACAGAGGATCCGGGATTGGGATACAAAACTATACAGCCTTTTGCAAAGTAGATGAGAGGGATGACATAAATGAAATATTTACTTTAACATGGAAATAGAAGCTTTCATTATCAACGTGAAGGTTTATAGAGTCTTAAAGTCAGATTTAAATTCATGTATTGGTCTAAGAAAGCAATCTTGGAGTAACACACATATTTATCAGGATTTTCAGTTGGAATCGATTCAATGGAAACTTTTTATTATGTTGTGGCATAAAATATATCAGTTTTTCTGACTTGAATTATCCTGCACCTCAGGCAGGAATAATCATGGGATTGCTGATTTGATTACCTTTGAATTTCTGATATTTCTAATACTGGTGATTTTTACATTTTGGGTGCGTTACTAGGCAGTATATGAAGGCCAAAGGGAAAATGTTTATAAATAAGTCATAACTCCTTTCCTGAAGGTATTTTATTATTTTCTTCCAAAATGTCATCAATAGATTTAAATATTTCCTTTAGGAGAATTAAATCTCATTATCATGATCATACCCTAATAACTTGAATGTAAAAATAATGTGGGATATAATTATTGA
>NW_022111369.1:26932672-26934453 GCF_000313985.2 Echinops telfairi | reverse complement strand
GAGTGCAAGGTTGTAGATATATACTGCTGTATACATTCACCCGACTCCATGTTTCTTTAATTTTGTTGCTTTGTTGGATTGAGGGCTTACATGATTTACTATCGCTCCATATCACACTCACATAAAATGGGATATGAATCTTCACTTGTATTTGCATCTTATTTTCCAAATGTTAGAATCACTGCTACACCTGGTTGCAAGTGAAGTTAGGAACCATAGTCATCGGATGGCCCTGAATAACTATAAAAAGTGCATGTTTACGACGAAGAAGAGGCAATAAATGATGAATGACAACCCTCAGCCTATGGAACACAGTAAACAGGCAAGGATGTATTGGAGATTCTTGTCTTTTGCTTTCTCTCTCTCTTGTTTCTTTTTTGTGATAATAGTTATTAAGGGCATAATTTCCACAAATATTAGTGGCATTTAAAGCTTTAATTTACACTTAAAATTTTTTTTGAACATTGACAATGTACCGAGGCCTCAAAAGAATAGCAAGACTATGTCTTTATTTGTCAATGTGAATATGTATTATCTTTTAATTCTTCATTTCATTGGAGAGAGATGTTTGTAATGAACCACTCAGCATATTTCTCAAAAATGTCTGTCTGGTATCTTTTGCTTATTTGATTAATATCGTGGACAAAATTACATGTGGCAATGGAGTTGTTATGCCTTCTCAGACTGAAGGACGTATTTCCTTAGTTTCTTATCTCCTCAGTATAAGCTACACAGTACCTGAGAGCATTAGAGATCTGCAGGACACAAACAATAACCACTAAGATGACTGTCAAAAAATACAAGGAAATAAAAGCTACTTCAAAGCATTTAGGCAGATAAAAATATTTATAATATATAATGTTTATTTATCTATATAAAGAAATATTTTTCTGAAAAGAGTTTTGATCAAGAATAAGGGCATCATCTCTGGTACTGAGACATTAAGGAACCCTGGCAACACTGTGTCTGAGCACTTGGCTGCTAACCTAAAGTTAAGCACTTCAAACTCATTGGCTACTCTTGGGGGGAAGATGTGGCAATCCACTTCTCTAAAGAGTCCAGCCTGGGAAACCAATGGGGAAGCTGAGTTAAATTCATTGAAAAGCTTGCACTAAAGGTGAAGGAGATTGAGTTAAACCATAGAATAATATAAAGACTTGAACTTCAGCCTGCATTGTATAGCAGTGCAAAAGGTCTCACTTAAATGTACCATTTCAGGGGAAAGTATTTAAACTTTAACTGTCCTTTTAACTGTCTTTATATTTAAAATTAAATATGCAAAATTCCATGTAGTATATAAAATCTTTAATTTCCTCATAACCAATTCCTTAGAACTTTCTTGCAAGATATGAAAAGTATGCTTAATGCTAGTTTTTTTCACATGCATATTAACTGAACCATATATGATTTTATTCATATATGATTAACACATATATGATTTTAGTTTTAACACACAAACATGTTTTGACACATGGTTCAAGTCATATGTGACTAACATATACCTACAAATCTATGGCATCATGCTTTACATAAAATGTATATGTATATTTACAAACAATGTATATATATATATTCACATACAATGTATATGTATATTCTTTCAAAATGCTAGAGCAAAAATAGTACTGTTATGCTGAACATTATTAACAATACTCATTCACTTAAAATATATCATTATTTGAGAAATATTTCATCCACTAAAAGGAGAAAAAATATTATTTTTGAAATCTAGCCTAAGAAAAATATTGAAGTTCTATTACTCAGGGCTTATTTATAAACAA
>NW_022111369.1:26924929-26931757 GCF_000313985.2 Echinops telfairi | reverse complement strand
ACGCTCATAAAGGCAAAACACACATCCTGGTTGGTTCACTCATCAGGGACTTTTCGATTAAGGAAACAAGTTTTACAGAAGCAAGAATTGCTAGATTAATTATAACATAGAGAAGCCACAATAGCAACAGGTTCAGGGTCTGCAAGGTGCGTTTCAGGAACAACGCCATCAGGGCTCTCCTAGAAGGGAGGGTAGGGGACAAGTCACCTAGCAGGCAACAAAATGGAGTTCCTAAGGCTAGTTTGCCTCAAAGCCAAGTACAATCGGCAGTGTACCACTGGGGATCATTTAATATGACAAACAACTAGTAGCAAACATGTGCATCATTTCCATGTAATCTGATAATGGGACATAGAGAGCACTTAGATTTATTCCTTCATTTTCATGATATTTTTTGAATGTCAAAACTTAGTCTTTGCTTACCGGTATATTCATTCATATCTACTTTCCCTTTTTTTCATCCTTCCTATCTTCTTGTATAGTAAATAATTAAAATCCTTCTTACCTCAAATGAACAAATCAGACCTTGTTTTAAAGAATGCGATTAGACCGTTCTTTCTTAAAGCTGCTGCCAAGATTAGGAAGTCCTTCACAAAGGGAATTCCAAGAAAAGAAATGCCAGAACTCCTTTATAGAGACCCAGCCAGCACAGGGGTATTTGCTTATTTATTTTTCTATTTACAATTTTCTATTTATTTATCTAACAAATAGGACCACAAGAACACAGATAAGGTCTTGCGTTTTTAAAATGTAAAATCTAATAGAAAAAATGGTATGTTGGTAGTTGAATTGTGGCCTCCAAAAAACCACGCCAAGGTTCAGTGAACTTTATATTAATGGGGAAGGTGGTGGTGGTTGGGGGGGGGGGATATGCTCATTTCTAAAAATCCCCATAAGAAAAGACTACAAACAATGATATGTATAAGAATAAAATATCTTAGCACTCCACTATTATTGCAAAGACATAAGCCCACACACAAAACAACAAAATATTTATGCATCACAAGAAATAGTACAATTTACCTGTTTGGGTAAATCATGAATCTTTCTTGTCTCAACTTTCTGTCCTTAGCATATAATGTAACTTGTTATTTCTTGGTTCGGAATCAGAGTAGAGAGGAAAAAATACTACCAGAACCATGATAAACATGCTATAAAACTATCATCATTGTCAAATTTCTATATTTAGATCTAAAGAATATGTGAATTACGAAATAACTGTTGAAAGGGATCAAATATAACTCTGATTAGTAAGTAGGTACATCCACCCTAACTCAAAGCTCTAAAATTAAATGTATTTTACTCACTTGGCAAACCTGGGCCAGAAAGACTTAGCAGGGATCACACTTGGCATTTAGATCTCAGTTTCTAAATGACATCTGCCAGGAGTCACTGGAGATCTGGTTGATCTCAGAGATAGGACAGAAAATGCACAGTATAACTGAGGACATATTATTGGGCCAAAAGCAAGTCCACACTCGTGGAATTGTAGTTATGTATCAAAAGGTCACACAGATTAATTTGACAAAACAAACACCCACTTGTTAAATGTAAGACACATTGAGTATCAAAATAAATATAAGTACTATACCTCACTGGAAAAAATAATAAGCCACAAACCCATACTGCTGTAATTATGGAAAGAGTTTCTTGGTGGTGAAAATACTTACGCATTCAACTACCAACTTGGCATTTTGATGCTAGCTTGGAAAGCCTTGGAAAATAAGTCTGTCAATCTTCTAAACTTCCGTAGCCTTAAAAGCCCTCATTTGAAGCCTCATGCACAGGATCACTCTGAGTCCAAACCCAAATCCAAAGTCCACAGTAACTCAAAGGAACTGCATATTTATCACTTCAGAGTATTGCTGAAACCAAAAAGAGTTTGAAGGATATGCTGATGAAGATCAAAGACATCAGAATTCATGATGGATTGCCACTCAATGTAAAGAAAACCCAAATCCTCAGAATTGGACCAATGGACAACATCACAATAAATCAAGAAAAAATGAAATTGTCAAGGATTTAATTTTACTTGGATCCCAAATCAAGACTCATGGAATCAGCAGTCAATAAATGAAGTGATGCATTGCATTGAACAAATCTGCTGCAAAGACCTCTCTGACATTTTCAAGCACGAAGACATTGGACTAAGGTGTACCTGACCCAAGCCATCATATTTTCAACTGCTTCCTATGAATGGAAGCTGGACAAATTTTAAGGAAGACCAGAGAAGACTCTATGCCCTTATCTACGGTGTTGACAAGGACTATTGAAAGTACAGAGGACTGTCAGAAGAACAAAGTAATTTGTCTTGGAAGAAGTACAGCCAGAATTCATCTTATAGTGAAGATAGTACAACTGCTTTGTCTCATGTTATCAGGAGCGACCCGTCCCTGGAGAAGGACCTCCGCTTGGTAAGGTAGAGGATCAGAAAAAAACGAGGAAGACCTACTACAAGATGGCTTGATTAAGTGGTTGCAACTTAGGCTTAAACACAACAATGACGTTGGGACGCCATAGGACCAGGTAGTGTTTCTGAAAGAGGTTCATAATGCTGGCACGTTTCACACCTGGGGTAGCACCTACCAGCAACAACACGCTGTCTTTATGGAAGCCTCCTCTTGTACTCCTGCTCCGATGTCCACAAGGTGTGTTTGTACTACAACCATATTGTGAAAAAGTTTAGATTATTAGACACAACCTAGTCATGAGGAATTGGAAGATTTTTAAAGGCTTGTCAAAGATCATTCTTTTTTATATTCCATCAACGAGAGTGTACAGGAAGGCAGCATGCTACTTGGAGTTACACTATAGGACAGAGATGATTTAATCTCTCTCCTCTTATTTTCAGTCTCAGAAACAAACAGGAGCAGTTCTATCCAGCCCTATAGGATAGCTAGGGGTCAGAATCGCCTCACTGGCAGTGAGTTATGGAGTTTGTTGGTAACTTTACTAAAAGACTTAGTTTGCTGCCGGTTGCCCACAGACTGGCTGGTGCTTTTGCAATGCTGACATTGTGATTGGCATCCTGATTTGTACCACACGCTGTCACCAGGGCTCCTTTCTGCTGCATAGAATCATGTAAAGAACATTGGAAAGGTAAATTGACTAGCACTGGGCTAAATCTTATTTTTTGTACAATCATTCTTTTACTGCTAATAGAGATGGTAGAGCTAGCATCATGTGATATTAACAACCACCTTCTAAGAGTTTTCCTCCTTAGTTTTTAAAAAATGTTGGTTTAAAAAAATATATGAGAAAAAATTGGCAGAAATATAAGGGAATGCTGTCAAAGGTTAATTTCATGACTTGTGAAAAATAGCTAATGCTTTTTTATAATTCCTAAAAGAGTGCAACTTTCCTACAGTAAGTTAATACTCAAAATATTTTTAAATATTTAAAATTCTTAATACAGTATTTGTTGAAAAATATTGTCTTAAATTGGATTAGCATTTCTAATATTTTAAACCAAAGCCTTTAGGACACCATTCACTCATGAGGAGTGAATGTTCTTGCTACTCAGAACAGAACATACTTTTTTTTCTTCATTAGGAAGCCTCCTAATCTAATTTTATATTCTCTATTTACTATGCCTAATCATTTTGCTAAGGCTCGTTTGAAAACAGTTGTTCTTAATTGTAAAATTGAACTGCGCCCCATTAAGCCCTTGTGTTGGCTGTTTTTGCTATCCTTGGTGGTTTGCAATGTTGGACTGCATTCACATTCCCTCTCTAATTTTGTCTTTCATCTCGAATGCTGGCCCCTCAGCGTTTCCATGGTTAAGTGGGTCTAGCGTATGTCTGATGTAATTTTCTAATGACTGATGCCTTGTGAGAACAGATATGTCAGCAGGCATGCCACCTGTGTCTGAGAATTTGAGACCCAAAGGACTGTGTATTTTAACTGGGCAAGAGGGAGAAGGTAGAATTAAACAGGAAGGAGCATTCCAGTTCTTCCACTAACTTCTGATATTTAATTTTGTAGAAACTCTAGCTATACAACAAGCAGAAGCCAAAGTAGTCTGGACTTTTTAATTAACTCAGAGAAGAAGTCGAATAATTTTTCAAAGAGAGTTTTTAAATAAAAATGTAAAAATCAATGTCTTACCTCATTATAAGGATGTTATGCATTTATTTATTCATTAAATATTTGTGGATGCATGCTTTGTGCCAGATGGTTGGCTAGGTTCTGAGAGAAATCTAGGCACAATCCCACTCTCACAGTCTAGAATCTACTTGACAGCAGGTTCTTTCACTGAGTTACGTACGTCTTTTAGCTTTAAGTACACCAAATTATTTTGAAAAGGCAGAATGAATTAATGTTAAATCTATCCATGTTGCATGTTGGAGGGGGAAAAAGTACTCCATGTATAGAATCATTAAAAATTTAGCTTTTGTCAGTTTTAGACTTGATAAGTATAAAATATTTGCAGATTCCATCTAAATGAACACTGTCAGGTATTTGTGAAGAAAAACATGTCAAACTCATTGCTGTGGAGTTAATTCCAACACATGGTGCTTCTGACTCATAGCAACCCTATAGGAAAAATTAGAATGATCCCTGTCGGTTTCCAAGATGGTAAATATTTATGGTGTAGAAAGCCTAGTCTTTCTCCTGCAGAGCAGGTGGTGGTTTTGAAATACTGGTCTTTTGGTTATCAGCCCATAACCCAATATATCACTAGGCTGCATGGAAGGAAGAGCCCTATACATACGTTTGATCATCCTGTACAATCAAGGTAGTGTGATTGTAGTTTTCATGCTGATACAGATGACATACAATTTTGATTCACCCAATGAAATTCATTTAATACCATATTCAAAGCATCAGTTGGAGAAGATGATCTTTTATGACAGAAACTCAAGTGTCCTAGGCTAGGTTCACTAAAGACACAAAACCAGTGACATAGACTCACAGAAGTGTAGATGGAGAAGCAGGCCATACTGAGTCAGTTTCCAAGTCCAGGGTTCACATATTGAGCTGGAGGCTGCATTTGACTCTAGTAGCTATGAGTGTTGATTAGCCCTAGACCAGCAGAAAGGTGACAGACTGGTGACTACGGAGAAGAGGTGGGTGACTCCAAGGTCAGCAGGCCAAGCTTGGGACCAGAGATAAAAATGAATCCAAGGTTAGCTAGTCAGATGACAGATGGTTGGAGACTCTTGGAATCAGTGGGCAATATGACAGGCAATTGGCTGAAGTCCAAAAACCAGAGGTTGATTAGCCAATAAAGGCTTCTGACCCAGCAAAAAGCAGACTAGTTTCTTTGTTTTGCATTGCTTTGTTCGTTTGTTTGCTTGTTGTCAGCTGTAGTGGGTGTAGGCCACACCAACAAAGAACCTCCTTTCAATTACATCACGGCTGTCCCCTGAGTAAGGAGCTTGCTTTCCACCCTAATTTTCTTACCACTGATGGATTGTTAAGAGCAGCTGTCATTATGGAGTTAGGTCACCTCATGGAAGGGCCTTTACTACCAAACTATGGAGAAATCTGGTCCAGCCAAGCTGACACCACACTTAACTAATACATTTGATTTTTAAACTTGATGGACTTTATATCAATTCTTTTTTTGTTGCTATTGAGTTGGTCTAACATGACACCTCTGAAAAATCCTTGGCATGTCTGATATAGAATCTCTGATATTTCCATGGTGCTACTAGAGAGGGTTTGTTCTCTGAGTCACAAACAAGACGCTTTTTACACTTAAAGAAATTAATCTTGCATTTGTGTTGGCAGGGAGGCTTTGAGGTTGGAGAAAGAAACATAATTACACTCAGGTCTCTTGACCTAACTTTCAAAGATGGGCATATGAGGAAGCAAGGGTCACTGAGGAGTCAAACATAAGATTCTTCTATTTCAAAGTATCCTGTTCACTGACTCACTTTATGCAAAGAATAATTATTTTCTGTTTTTAATTTTTACCTTCAGCGGAATAAAAGTGATTATATAAATATTAAATTGACTCAATAGTTATAAAACTTCACTCAAATACACCAAGGGTTATGGAGATGGCACTTTTGTTGCCTTGGAGTCACAGCAGTCCATGTCCAACAGAACAAAGCATTGCTGCCTCATCTGCCATTCTCACAGTTGTTATGTTTGAGGTCATTGCTGCAGCCATGGTTTCACTCTGCCTCGTTGACTGTCTCCCCCTTTTTTAATGGACTTTGTAGTTTCCTTCTGCACGGGCTGATCTCTCCTCATCTAACACAACTAAAGTCTGTGCAATAAAGTCTGGCTGTCCTCCTTTCTGAAGAACATTCTGGTTGTACTTTTTCCAACACAGATTTGCTTGTTCTTCTGTCAGATCATGATAATTTCAATAGTGTTCTTAACCACCATAATTCAAATGTCTTCATCCTTCTGTTGGCTTCCTTATGTATTGCCTAGCATTCACATGGAAATTGTGATTGAAATGACCAGGCTTTGGTCAGCAGACCTTACTTATCAACGTGACATCTTTGGTCCTTAATGTTTGAAAGCCATCCTGTACAACATATCTACCAAATAAAATACATAATTTAATTTCATGACTACTGTTTGCATAAAGATAATATGGCATTGATGTGAGGTGCTATTCAGTCAAGATGGAAACTTTGCAGCATTTTGCACCACCACAATAAACAATACCTGACCCTAAGACATCCTCACAATTGTTGTTATGTTTGAACTCATTTTCTCAGCCTCTATGTTAATACATCTTGCTGAGGGTCTTTGAGATAGTTAGTTTATTGTGCCAACCTGGCCGATAAACACATGAGGGGTTAATTGAAGGTGGAGGGATAAATGGCCCAGTGAGCCTTGCCTTTCTAGTTCTTGAGTCTCTTG
>NW_022111369.1:26922053-26924596 GCF_000313985.2 Echinops telfairi | reverse complement strand
GGGTTAATATTGGACTTTTGGGCTTGGGCAGCACTGGGTAGGGATGTTTTCTTGATGTGCACTTACCCATTATATAAAACTCTCTCTTATACATATGAGTTTCTGTGGATTTGTTTCTCTAAAATACCCAGACTAACACAGTCTTCCTCTTTTTTCTTTGGTTCTCTATTTTACCAAGCATGATGTCCTCTTCTAGGGATTGATAGCTTCTGATAACATATCAAAAATATGTAAGACAAAGTATTACCATATTCACTTTTAAGGAGAATTCTGATTCTACTTCTTCCAAGACAAATTTGTTTTTTCTTCTGAGTTTATAGTACTTTCAATATTCTTTGTGAACTCTATAATACAAATGCATCAGTTCTTATCTAGTCTTCTTAAAAATTATCCAGTTTTGATTTATATGAAGCCATTGAGCTGCAATCCATCCTGAATTGTGCAGTCATCGATTTTTATCAAAAAATTCTTCAAGTCCTCCTTGGTTTCAGGATACCAGCTTGTGTCATTTGCATATCAAACATTGAAAATAAGCCTCCCTCTAATCCTGATATTTTATGATTCATAATATAACCCAGCTTCTCAAATAATTTGCTTAACTTACAGATGGAATAAGTACGGTGAAAGGACACAATCCTAAAACACGCCTTTCCTGATTTTAAACCATGCAGTGTTCCTTTCTTCTGATCACATAACTGCCTTTTTTAACAAAAACAAATATTATTAATGAAATGCCATTCCTCTTCAAATTGTCGTTTCCATCATAGTACATCATATATTTGTCTTTACCTACTCTGACAACAACCATGCCTCCCAGGGCACTCTATTTTTCTGCTGAATCTGATAATTTGTGGCAGTGATCACACAGAACTCACAGACAATACTCATGATTCAGGGGTTTCCTTAGGGGAGATAATGGTTAACTACAAACCAGGAGCGGAAAACCTTAAGGATCCAGCCATTAGTCCACATCCACACCTCTATTCAGTCAGCAGCCAACACCCTCTCTAGTCCACAGCTGCTCAGTCACGTGATCACTTGACCTCTCCTTCCTGGGCAGGGAAAGCCTGCTTTACTTTCTTACAATCTCATCGTCTTGCCACTGCTCCTTTGCTTTGACTCCTGGTTTCCTTGCCTCCGCCTTTGCTCTCAGCATAACACGACTTCTAGTGCCTCTGTCATTCCGGACAGTGATTTCCAATGTACTCCACTGATGGGTAACCATTTTTGGTGGTCCCTGGAATTCTCTCCCTGCTTCTGAGATGGCTCTTATGCACAGAGTACTAGCTTCGATGGATGTTTGCCATTTGTCTTTCAGCAGACCACATCACCGGGGAACAAGAGTGGTGACTTGGTTCACATGCTCCAGTAAAATGGAGATTCAGAATACATCCCCCATGAGGCTAGGGTTTATTGTCCAACACATACAGGAAAATGACTATGTCTCACCACCTTCTTCTTTTCATTTTTCTATTTTGGTTTGTTTTGTGTTTTCCATGAAACTACTTTGAAACGTTATTCAAAAGCCAATAAATAAATTAATTAATGAATCTTTGGATTATTTTGGTTAAGGTGAGAGTGGGAGCGTCCCGCTTTTTACAGTACAGTCCCGCTTTTTGGCGTTTTTAAAAAGTCCAGATGTTTTGAAAGAATGCATGACAAGCTAGGGAACGGTCTATTTGGTCCATATAGACCAAATTTTTAATCAAGAACCCCCACCCCTACCCCCGGTAATGGTGTCCCGCTTTAAATCTGGTCACCTTAATACAGATCCACACTTCAGTTCCTGAGTCATTGTAGAGATGAAACAAGATTTAATGAAGCAGTTTGGGACACATTAGGTATGCTATTTATTTCTTTATTTTTATTGTGGCCCAAACCCCACAGCGATTGAGCCAATTTTGACAAATAGTGACCCTGTATAAGGTTTTCAATGTTACAAATATTTATGAGAGCAGAGAGCCTCATTTCATCCTTTTGAGTAACTGGTGGGTTTGAGTTGCCAACCTTGTTGTTAGCCATCCAATGCTTTTCTGACCACAGGACTCCATATTGTGGAATAAAATGATATGTAAATTAGTACTGCTGCTAGACAGTATACTTTGTCATTAAAAATACATTAGTTTGGGGATGTCCCATTGTCTCCAGACGAGTTTTGGGCCTCTGCTCTGACTCCCCTTGTTCTCAACAATGTGGTTTTTGTTTGTTTTGGTTCTTCTGTTGGCTATCATCTGTTTAGTCCATCCTGTTACCTGATCCTGTCAACACCTCATGATCACATAGGCTAGTGTGCTGCTTCCATTTGTGCTTGTTACTTCTCTGACAGATGGCTGCTTGTTTATCTTCAAGCCTTTAAAACCCCAGATGCTATATCTTTTGATAGCTGGGCACCATCCACTTTCTTCACCACTGATTTTTCTTCCATTGATCTTGGTTGAACAGTTTTGACACCCATGGAGAGGAGAGTTAGCTCAACTTTAATTTTTCAGTCAGAATTGTGTAAGCTGAACCAAATGAGATGCCTATGGTGTTGGCTATTGTTT
>NW_022111369.1:26920293-26921237 GCF_000313985.2 Echinops telfairi | reverse complement strand
TAAAGAAACCTAGGTAGCCCACCCAAAGGGCATGGTTGTTAAGGAATGCCTATCTCCATGTGTCTTGTCAGTAGAGGGTCTCCAAGGGAGTGAGCAGAGAGGGAGCCTTCCACCTCCAAGGAGGAATGCCAGAGTTCCCAGAATTCTCAGGAGAAGGCCATGCCCATACAGAGGCCTTATTGGCTATAACCTTCTTGAGAGGCTAGACTTCACCCCTTCACTCTTAGTCCTCTCAAATGGACAAACGGTTATATACTACAACAACACCCATTTTGTCTTAAGCCATCATTCCAGGAGGGTGAGCATCACAGAATGCCAGGCTGTTAGAACAAAGTGTTCTTGTGTTGAGGCAGGGCTTGGGCAGAGGCACAAAGTCCATCCACTACCTCAGTGTATTGCTATATATATATATATGTACATTGGCCAATACCTCTATTTTTAGGAATTAATGTATTTACATATGTATATTCCATCACAGAAGGATCACAAGGAAGGGATGAGTCAACCAGGGTGTAGTAAAGCACCTATGGAACACACGATATTCCACGGGTTCCTTGAGGCTTCCTTACCCCTGTACCCCCACCCCGAATATCATGACCCCAACCCTGCCTTTCACTGTGGGCTAGACTGGAGCATGGACACAGGTACAGATAAGAGATACGAGTTCAGGACACAGGGAATCCAGGAACAGGAATGGGAATAGTGATCCCAGGAGGGTAAGGGGAAGATGGTGAGTGGAGGGGAGGAAGGGGGAACTGATCACAATGATCAACACATCACCAAACCCCACACCCCAAGGGGGATGAACAACAGAAACCATGGGGGAGGGGAGATAGCGGTTAGTTTAAGATATGAAAACAATTAATAAATTATAATTTATCAAGAGCTCATGAGGTGGGAAAGGGCAGAGGGATGGAAAACAAGGCCTCAAATAGAAAGAAAAT
>NW_022111369.1:26917703-26919038 GCF_000313985.2 Echinops telfairi | reverse complement strand
GGATGTCCAGCCATTCCAAGAGGCAGCATGCATTCAAGAATATAGGGAACTAAAGAAAGAAGTTCAAGCTGAAGTAGAGTTATTAGTAAAAACCCAGACTCAGAGATCGACAGGATTACAATAGAGATATTTCAATAAACTGATGAAACACTGGAAGAACTGGCTTCTCCATGCCAAGAAATATGGAAGACAGCCACCTGGCCAACTGGCTGGAAAAGAGCTGTCTTTTTGCCCATTACAAAGCAAGAAGCCCAGAAAGAATAGGGAAATTCTTTAACAATATCATTAATAACACCTGCAAGCAACATTTTGTTTAAATTAATTGAAAATGATTGTAGCAATACATCAACAGGGAGCTTGCAGAAATTCAAGCCGATCTCAGAAGAGTTTGAATCAGAGAATAGCATTTCTTAAAAATCATTTTACTGGGGGCTCTTACAGCTCTTATAACAATCCATACATCAGTTGTATCAAGCACATTTGTACATATGTTGCCATCATCATTTCTAAAACACTCTCTTTCTATTTGAGTCCGTGATATAAGCTTCTCCCAATATCATCGTTAATATAAAATAAAATTGATATTAGCTGAAATTAGAAACTATCAGAGAGGTGTTAGTGTTTTCTTGACTATGTGAAGTGATTTTCTTGTATGGATCATAACAAATTATGGATGATATTATGAAGAATGAGAATTTTAGAACACACTTACTTGTGCCTATGTGGACCTTATTCATCGACGAACAGAACAAGGAAAGATTGATTATGTGATTCAAAATCAAGAATGGTGTGTATCGAGGTTGGTTCTTTTCACCATAATTATTTAATCTATGTGCTGCTGAGTTAATCTAAGAAACTGGCTATATGAAGAAGCACATGGTATAGGGATTTAGGGGCAATCTCTGATAACATTCTATATGCATATGACACAATTCTGCTTGTGAAAGAACAGAGGATTTGAAGTACTTCCTGATGAAAACCAGACAACTATTTTCCCAATGGACTAGAACTCAATGCAAACAAACATCCTCACAATTGGATCAAGAAATAACATAATGATACGCAAACTCAAGTTGCACTTTCTCACAGATTCCATTTTACTTGGATGCACAGTGACTCTTCAGGGAAGCAGCAGTCAAGATATCAAAGTCATATTGTATTGGAGAATCTGCGCAAAAGACCTTGTTGCTTTAAATTTTTTTTTAAGTTGCAAAAATCAGATATCCACACTGCCTTTGACTCGAAAGATTACAGAAAGTTTTCACTCGGCGGTCTTGAACATAAGCAGGAGAAAGAACGCAGATTTCATGTAAACAGAAATTGAACATGAGAAAC
>NW_022111369.1:26913779-26914898 GCF_000313985.2 Echinops telfairi | reverse complement strand
TGCACTAACTGACAACATGCACCCTGAGAGAGATGATAAGATTACTTTTGAGCATGCACTGTTCTTTTAGCATGTTACTTCAGCACTGATGACTTAAAGGGATGCTCTTGGTCAGTCTGGACAGTCACGTTTTTACAAAATGTGTGCCTATATATGTCGTCATAAATTTCCAACCATTGAGGAGGTAATACATCTGGATTGATTTTAAGTATGGATGTTGGCCTTCCCTTGCTGAAATAGGTTTCTTATGTTTGGATCAATCAGGATATAAAGCATGTAGGGCAAGTTGAGTATAACTGAAAACTTAGCAAGAATATTCAATACAGACAAGAATATTAACCAAATTCCCAACCAAATTCATTGCCACCAAGTCCATTCTGACTCATAGTTGGTTTGATTTTGGGGGGCTGACCACACAAGGTCACCTAAATGCTAGCTGCTCCACAGGAGAAATCTGACAGAGACTTTCTGATGCCATAAGATTTACAGTCTTGGAAACCTACAGGTGAAGTTCTACTCTGTCCTAACTGGTTACAGTTATACTTAGGAATATAAGCAAATAAATTATCTCAGGGGAACAAGATACTTCTAGGAGGTCCAGGTCTAGCAAATGGTTAATAGCCTTGACTTCTACCTAAAAAATCGGTGATACAAGACCAACTAGGCACCTCAAAATAAAAATGTGTTTATCCACTTCTGAAAATCAACCTTGAGAACCCTGTGGAGCACAGCTTACTCTGACACAGAGGGGATCTCCATGAATCCAAATTCATTTGACAGTTATGTGGTACAGGTATGATAACATACACATCTAAATTACTGTGAGAAAAGAGATGTAAATAAGGAAGGATGACTTCCTATCATTTTATATAAAACCTTATAATCTATCAAATGATGCCAAACATTTAGTCATTACTTTTCTATCTTAATATACTTATGATCTTTATATACAACATTTCAGTAATTACAATATATGAGGGGATACCAAAACAAACAAAAACAGAAAAAACTCCATCGGTGGAGCTTTCATGGTATGCATTTTTCCCTTAGGTGAGCATCAAGCAACTCACTCTGAGTTAGTGCACCTAGTGGCATCACCTGGGAAGTTCCTTTCTGCTC
>NW_022111369.1:26908088-26913189 GCF_000313985.2 Echinops telfairi | reverse complement strand
AAAGGGGTTGTGACCCACAGGTTGAGAACCGCTGATTAGAGGTTCTGAAATTATTGTGTAACAGTGTTCTACAAAAAGAGCCTGATTTGTTTCAAATGGGGGACTGGTTTTGACACCAAGGCAATGCACCTGCTCATGGAGCCATCTCACTGTGCCAGTTTTTGGCAAATATAGCATTCCTTACTTGCCCATGCACCTTACTCACCTGACCTTGCTCTGTGTGACCTCTTTTTGTTACTGCAAATGAAGAGGGATATGAAAGGACAGCAATTTGACAATGTAGAAGAGGTGAAGCAAATAAACAAGGGAGGATCTGTCAGCCATCCAAACTGATGATTCTGTAAAATGTTTCCAAGAATGGAATCAGAGATTTGACAAATATATTAAGTGTAATTGATAGTACTTCTGATAAGGTTGTTTGTAAAAAAAATTAAATTCATAGCTTTGGACAAAAGAATTGTTCTTTTTTTTTGGGGGGTACCCCGTTGCATATTCAATATTTGTATTGTGTATAAGAAACAGGCCCATATTATGTTTTAAAGTGCTTATAAAAGTATGACTATAAAATGTCTTTAAGTGATCACTAGTTTCTTAATAAAAACCATCTAGGAATTACAGGTTAAGCCGCTTTTTTATTTGGATGAGGATGGACAGGAATTTAGATTTTCTTCTCTTTCATCCCTATGGTACAGAGATTATATTGATCAAACTGCACATGTTTATTGAAGATATTTGTAATAATAACTGCTTCAAATACAAAATATGCACATTTTCTGTGTACAATTAGTAGTTGAGTGTTATCAATAAAAGGAGAATTCCTATGCCTGCATTGGAAAGTAAAATTCAATAACATGTTTGCCAGGTCATAAAATTATAATGCCTTCAATTTTTATAATGCTATAATGCTCCATTAGGGCAAAAACCTGTAGTTTGAACTGACCACTAAGGCAATTACTGTCTTTTAAACAAATATTTTAGTCATGCATTTAAAATTGAAGTGATAAGTTGTTCAGGTTCACTGCCAAGCACTGTGTACAGAGATGACCAAATCCTACACACAGTCCTTACATGTACTCTTTCCATGTTTCAGTGCAGGCAACAGACCATCCAGCCACCAGTAAACTGCAGTACAGTGAGTGTTGCAAGTCTGTGCTCAACCAGACATAGAACACTATGGGTGCTTTAAAAGAAAAAACAGAAATAAAAATGAAAAGAATAGAGATAAATCAATAAACTGTGAATGACTAATTGTATTTTCCTCTGTATGTGTTATCTTAATTGATGATCTGTATTATACCTCCCTGGGTTCTAATATCCATTGCAGTGGCTACACAAAACTCACAGACAACTTGATTAAAGGGTTTATTAAGGAAGTTAACAAGTTGTAATGCCAGTGAGAAATGCTCAGGGTAGAGTTGTTTATCAGGACATGTTACAAAATTCTTTCAGGACAGCTAATAAATGCCAAAAGGGGTATACCACCCCACCGTCACCCTCAAAACGAAGGTATTCAGCGCTAGCTCCAAGGGTCAGCAAATCCAGCTGCAGGAATGAAGTGCTCAGAAACACTGCACTCCAGCAAGTCTCAGCGGGAGGCACTCAGCCACGGTGGATCAGCAAGCCCAGCCTCCCCAATTAAAAATCGGAGGCACTCCACTCCACAAGCCAGGCTCCTGCACAAAAGCACTCAGCTTGACTTGCTCTGTGGGTTGGGAAAACATCACTCTGTTCCAGGCTCTGGCTTCTGGTTCTGCTGCTGCTCCTCTGATGTTACAGCTGTCTTCTGGATCCAGGATTTTCACGGCACAGGGATCTAGGCTTCAGGGGATGCACGTGGCTTTTGCTGATAATGAGCTCTCTCTTCCTACTTCTCAGAGTGCTCATTTATACACAGCAGGATGGCACTCCAGGGAATCTTGTGCACAGTTCCTCATAGGTGAGTCCTATCATCATCTTCTCCCACCTTCTTACCAGACACATGCAAGAAAAGATCATTTGGTAGGAGGCAGAGACTGGGGCTAGAAGAACTACCTTGAATAATTACTGCCTCTGTATGTGCATTTATATACATAGGCTGTACTCCAAATCTCAAGTGATCAAGAATGTTAAAGTGAACACTTTGCTAGACAAAGTCATTGAAACATATGCAGATACCTTCGTAAAGAGTGTTGAATCAGTATTATTCAGAGGAGACAAATGGCAGACAACAGTAAAGAACTGGAACAGATTCGAGGAGCACTGATCTTCTCTATCCCGTGAGCACATTACTTAGCATCAGAGAAAAGCTTACTCATTTCCAAAGGGGCACCTCCTTCCCAAATAACCCATGTCCCTCTATATGTCACTTAGTGGCATGGCATGGATATGGTGTCCGTAGGTGTGTGCCTTTCTCAGAAGTTGTGCTATCAGTTTAAGGAGGTGAATCACATGGTGCTGTGTTCATTCTCTATCTCTCCCTGTCCTTTTTTGAGATATTTCGTGCCTGGGTCTGGTCTCTGCTGTGTTTTCCATCCCAGTTCTTAACCAGTAGCTTCAGGACAGCCCGTCTTTGTAGACACGCTAGGCTGGCATTAAAGGAGCTCTGGAGGTAAAACTGTATTAAAGGCAACCCTTATATGATGTATGCCCAAACCTTTGTAGGCAACTTCTTGACCTTTAAGACATGCCTCACCCACCCCCACCTCCCCACCCCCCACATATAACTAGCCTTTTCATGGCCTTTAGGGCTGTCAATCTCACAGATTTAGTTTTATAGCTTTAAGTACATCTGAGTCATCAGCACCTGCTAATGTCAGGCAAATTCTGCCCCCAGCCAGCACTTGTTCTGCTCCAGGGTGGACCTACCTATATGGGTCCAGACTGGAATTGCTTGCCCTTCATGGAGACGCAGTTCTTCTAGAGATCTTCTAACTAGACATTGGCCAGCTCCGCTCCTTGGGCAAACTCACCTGGGGTCAACACTCTGTTGCTTGCTCTGGCCTCGCAGTGTCTGCCATTTGCACCACACCAGGATCTCTGCTGCTTGGCCACCCCGAGTCTTCGAGTCTTCGAGTCTTCGGGCCTTTTGCCGCTGACTCTGCTGCTCACTCCTTCTGGGCTTTCGGCAGTCTCACCGCCTTGGCTCGGCCCTTAAACCATCTCGCAGCTCTTTTATTTGGGTCCAGGAGGTTCTCAGAGCAGGAACCCTAAGTCCAAACTTTACATTTCTCCCAGGCTTTTGTTCATCAGAGGTTCCTCCCAAATTATCTGTGAGATTGACTGCTTACGTGGAAACATTTTTCAAGTCTTATCTTTCCTAGAAGAATCACAAAGCTGCTAATCTTTAGGCAAATAGCAAAAATGGACCAATCGTATTAATTGGATTGCAAGCTGCGTAGGCAGATAGCAAAGCGACCAATCTAGAAGGCAATTTAGGTGGTTAACAAACAGACCAATCACTTCAGGTGGGTTTCAAGCCTGACCAATGATTTTGAGAGAGCTGCAAATGCAGGGCCCCCAAAGTCACATACGAGAAACATATTGTAACATTCACTACAAGCGAATATTCTACATTCATGAAATAGAGTGGTCTCTTCATGAAATTGAGTGATCTCTTCTAATGTGAGTACTATGAGGCAAGTACGAAAACATATAGAAAAAGAGTACAATCTCGTGAATTCGGTTTTGTTCCGTATACAAAGACACGACGCAGAGCAGAGGAGGAGAGCGAGCCTTGATGGACCACAATTCAGCGCTCCATTGACCATGGAGCAGGCAAACCCACTAGCGACTCCGTGCTGTGACGCTCTTGGTCTGCAACCTGGCAACCTGGAAGACACTGTGGGAGGTCCTATCGTATCACATTGGATCACGAGAAATCATTACTGGATTAAGGGCACGGAACGCACACACAGAAAAGGGCTTAAAACATTGAGGAAATATCTTGTTATCTTTTTCATTCCATATTTCCACGATCTTTTTGAAGGCCCTTTGCATATCAAGTCATCAACTTGATGTAAACAAATAAGTATTTATCAAGCAGATTACTATTTGTTTAAAAAAACAACAAAAAACCCTAATGCAGTCTTTCATTTCATAATACAATTCATTTTGCTTCAATATTTATTTTTCTATTAACAACAGTGTTCCAGTCTGGAAATATCAAGAACTATTTTATATTATTATTTTTTTAAAGTACATTTCAAGGTCTTTGCTGGAAATTTTGTCTTCTCCATCTATGGTAGCTAAAAATAATAATAATCACTCAAACAGCCATGTTTATGTTAGCTCTCTCATAAGGAACTGTCATAGTTTCATACTTTAAACTGTATTTTATGAATCAATAATGTTATATTGACATGTCACTGTAATGTACTATGCACTAAACATTTTAGAAGAAGAAAAATAACTTACAAGATCCGTTGACCTTTGTGTGGGCCATTGTTTTCACTTACTCTCCTGTAGGAAACATTTGTATTTGCATACATTGCTGACATGTGTCATAGAGCGACGTCACATTTTTTTTCTTATTTCCATCTGGGCCTCAGATATCTCCACTTATGTAGGCAGTTTAAATATACACCTTACAAATTAAATCTCTAAAATTAAGTTTTGTTTTATTTTTCTTAGTCACATAATTTTTAAAAATCTGGAAAATTGTTTGGAAATACTATTTAATGGTATTATTCCTATTCAACAAAACAAATTAAAAAGAAGGAAAAGCCAAGTAGTATGTGGGAAAAGTAAAGAGAAGACATATGCAGAGAATACAAGGATGATAAAGCTCTGCGACTTCTAATGGAATAACTTTGTTAAAGCAATCACATACAAAGGAGCAGGGCAACATGCATACAAACGTACTTGACTAGATGGATGTGTGGATTGTTGCAAGAGCTGTTAGAGCCCCAATAAAATGATTAAAAAAGGGAAAGAATCAAATACATTTCAGAATAGTATCCAAAAAGTAAATTGTAGTTGATAACCATCATTGATCAAATACAACTCAAATATTTTAAACAGTACTATTCATCTCAAGAAGTTTCTTAAGCATACTTATAATAAACAAATACAGTGAACCCTCACCACTTCGCGCTTCGACTTCCGCGGCTTCACTCTATCGCGG
>NW_022111369.1:26896827-26907029 GCF_000313985.2 Echinops telfairi | reverse complement strand
TAATAAATTGGGTAATACGAGTGTAATGGTGACTAAAGGGTGTTTTTTCATGTCCTCTATGCTCTAACTACGAAAATATTTGATTTACAAATAAAGAATCCTACTTCGCAGAATTTCATTTATCACGATAGGGTCTAGAACCGATTAACCGCGATAAACGAGGGTTCACTGTAGTAAGTACATGTAAATGTATTTTTAAAAAACAGTGTTGTGTAATAATTTCAGTGAGAGCTACATCAGTGTGGGCACATGCACAAATGAAATTTAGGTAGAAGACATATATAGTAGAATAGAAGACATAGGATTTATAAGGGATAGCATAATGGAGTAAGGAATAGACCTGCTATATAGGGTTATACAGGTTGTATAGAATGTACAGATTTCATTGATGCAAAGCTGGAAGAGAATGATTGGAGATATATTGAATTCATTAGGAAGTACAAAAGAGTTTCTGCTTTATTGTGCAGGTAATGTGAGTCCCAGATGTGTTAGAAAGCACTGAAACTTACAGGTAGTCCATTTAACAGATGCAGATATGACTACTGTTTCTGCACTAGTATTTTTTTAAGAATTCTCTCTCAAACAAAAAAGAATTTTCTTCAAAACCCCTTCAAACTTAATATTGTTTTTTAATAACAATAAAGCTGATTGTCTCAAAAAACTGAAATATTTGTTAAGTATTTTAAAAATATAATAAACTCTTAAAAAAACTTTAAAAAGGCTTTTAAAATAGCTTTCATAAATGAAAGAAAGCCTTGGATGCAGACACTTCATCAGTTGATCAATGCATTTTTGTTTGCAGCCCCCACCCCCTTCCCCATTTTGGGATGGATAGAGATTAGTGATTGAGTCTCTCCTAAAAATAACTTCAGCATCAAAAATCTAGCTAGTTCTTATCTGTTTGAAACATTAGCTTGTTGCTGTTGTTTACTGATGTTGTTTGGTAGGTTCTGACTCAGAGTAACGCTGTGCACAACTGGACCAAACACTGTCCAAACTTGCTCCATCCTCATCAGAGTTCTTATATTCGAACCCATTGCTGTAGACAGCGTATCAATACATCTCACCTTATTTTTCCTCTTTTTCACTGCCCACCTACTTTACAAAGCATAATGTCTTTTTTCAGAGACTGATCTCTCCTGATGACCTGTCCAAATTACATGAGACAAAGTCTGGTCATCGTTGCCTTTAAGGAGTATTCTGACCACACACCCTTCAAGGCAGATCTATGTTTTCTTTTGGCAGTCTATAGTACATTCAAGGTTCTTCATCAGCACTAGAATTTAAATGCACGGATTCTTCCTTGATCTTCTTTATTCATTGCTCAGCTTTCATATGCATATGTGCCATCGAAAAGACCATGACTTGGGCCAATTGCATCTTAGTCCTCAAAGTAACCTCCTTGCCTTTCAATGCTTTAAAGAGGTCTTGTGTGGGAGACTTATTTAATGCAACACATCCTTTTGATTCGTTGACTGACGATTCTATGAGCATCAATTGTGGATCAACACAAGACAAAACCCTTGTCAACTTCAAACCTTTTCTCTTTTATCATGATGTTACCTATGGCTCATCATACCAGTGAGGATTTTGGTCTAATCAACATGGAGTTGTAATCCATGCTGAAGGCGGAAATCCTTGCTCTTCAAGTCCTCCTCGCTTTCAGCAAGCACGGTTGTGTCATCTGCAGATCATAGGCAGTTAATAAGCCTTCCTCATATCCTGATGCTGAATTATTCTTCATATAATCCAGCATCTCTTGATTATTTGCTAAACATGCAGGTTGAATAAGTGTTTTGAGAAGATACACCCATACCACACATCTTTTCTGACTTAAAACCATGCACTGTTCCCTTGTTCTGTTCCCACAACTGCCTCTTGATCCAAGGGTAGGTTCCACATGAGGACAGTGAAGTGTTTCGGAATCTTTAATCTTCTCAAGCTTATCCGTGGTTGTTGTAGTTCTCTTTAATGGTCACATAATGGAAGGCCTTAATTAGTCAATAAGACAAAGGTGAACATTTTTCTGGTATTCTCTGCTTTCAGCCAAGAGTCATCTGACACTATCAATGATATCCCTAGTTTCACATCCTCTTCTGAACCTGGAATGAGCCTCTGACAGCTCCCACTCAATGGGCAGCAGCACACCTTGCTGGACCATCTTCACAAAACTGTATTTGCATGTGATATCAATGATAATGTTCTATACTTTGTCCATTCAGTTTGATCACCTTCTCTAGAATGGGAACAGATATTGATCTCTTCCATTCAGTTGGTTACATAGTTATCTTCCAAGTTTCTTGGCATAGATGAGTGAGAGTTTCCAGGGCTTCACTATTAAACCTTCTTAAACTTAGCTAAACATTGCAAATTAATATTGCTTCAAATTCCCTCACATCATCCTGCTTCTATGATACCATGCTGCTTACATATGCATAACTAGTGAAATTTTTATAGGAAAGCATGCTGCAGTCTGACATAAAAGTCATAATAAAATTCTAAATATACTAAGCTATGAGGTACATATTTTAACATCAATTCTTAAAATAAAGTTAAAGAGTATAAGATGTTTATTTTAATTTATTAGATAGCCAATCTATATGAAAAATGCCAAATATGTCAATGATGAAAACATATGAAGCCCTGGGTGTAAGTTTGGCAATTAATAGCATCATATTCCTGTTGGTCTGTAGTATTTTCCCCTTTAAATGTATTCAACCTGTTCAAAAAAATTAAATACAGAGAATATTTGCTTTGAAAATCTGTATTATTTATTTTTATATTGACTTTGTATTTTAAAAACAATGAACTAATTCCTCAGGCGAGACTGAAAGGAGAAAACAAATTTAATAATACACTTGATATTGACTCACACATGGAAGGAATGAGTAATATGAGCAATAGATGAACGTTAAATTAAAAAATACAGTGGACTCTTGAATTGTACTACTAAATAGCTTTTCTCTGGAAAATAATTATTGTAAATCAAATCAAAATGTAAAAACATAAAATTTCTTAATTAGTTTTATGTATAAAATTTAAAAACTTTGAAAGTGCATATCTCATTGGGATAGAAATCATAATAAAATATGGTGGGAGATTCTGTTCATGAATCAAAAGATCATTTATATGTATAAATTTAATTTATAGTCATGGATTATATGAATTGCAAATTAAGATCTAGTAAGTCCAACAAAACCAAACCTGTTGCTATTGAGTCTATTTCAACTGTCTTTATGATTCATAAGGAAAGATTTTCTTGGATGATGAAAGGACCATCAATTACTCTGCTTTCTTTTTAAAAAGTATAGATAACAATTTTTTGACTAATTATGCAAGAAATTAAACATTGGAACACAGAAGAGCTGTTTTCTATTGGTCCTCTACCATTCCATTCATATTAAAGATTTTAAAAATGAATCGGAACTAAAATCCTAATATAAATAAATAATGAAAATGAGTAAGTAAATGAAGACAATGAAAGATTTTAAAAGAATAGTCAAGGAAGGAATTAACTGTTGATTGTCCATAAGTAAATGACCTAAATGTGTTGTGTTACTTAAATCGGCTGCACCAGTCCCCTTTAGAGTATTGAAATGCAGTGCTGTTACTTTGAGGACTAAGGTGCCCTGACTCAAGGCATGGCATTTTACATTGCCTCATAGGCATGTGAAAATTGGACCAAAGAATAGATGCACTAAATTATTGTATTAGAAAATAATATTAGAAGTGCCACTGTCAGCTAAAATGACAAACAAATCGATCTTGGAAGACATACAGACAGAGGGTTCCTTAGAGGCAAAGATGCCAAGACTCCATCCCACGTACGTTGGACGTGTTGTCACGAGAGACCAGTCCTGGAGGAGGACATCATATTTGGTAAAGTAGGACAGTGCAAAAGAGGAAGGCCCTCAATAAATGGATTGGCACCATGGTTGCCACAATGGGCTCCAGCACAGGAGCAATTGGGGTGAGGCGGAAAGACAGGGCAGTGTGTCCTGTTGTGTGTAGTGTCGCTATGGGTTGGAACTGACTAGATGGCACCACAGAACAATAGCAGCACAACAAAGTCCTCAAAATATCTGGAGGAATGCATTGGTCATTGTCTTGGTGTGTTTTTATTGATATTAATTAGTTTTGCATTTTTGATGGGATATAAATATTTACATTACGTACCTATGGTACCTTGAGAATGTGAAAAACCTGAAGAAGTTTGAAACTTTGTAAGTGGAGTAAAAATTATTTTGCATCTCTGTTTAAATGAAAGATTATTATCTTAAATACAAGGAGGCCAGAGTTCTTCAAAGTTAAATATATCTTCAATTTTTAGAGTTGAGGTTGATGGATGAATCTAAACACAGTTGATATAGTAGAGCTACACTAGGAAGAAATAATCGTGCGGAAAATACTTTGTTGTAGTGATGCACAATATACATTCACGTAAGACTTCCAAAGAACCCCTGCCCTTGAGTCAATGTTGTCTCATAGAAACCTTACAGGATAAAGCACACATTTCCCTTTGGGTTTCAGGGACTTCAAATCTGTGAGGGAGTAGCCCTCTTTCTCCTGTAGAGCAGTGAGTGGGATTGACCTGCTAATGTGAAGCTTCTCAGCTCAATGTGCAGCTCACTATGTCACTAGGGCTCCGTGATGGATCCAATGCCCTCCACAAAGTGTCTCCTATTTCCTGCCTTTCTCTTTACCTTAGTATGGATCTGTTAGATCAATCTAATGGCATTTTTATTTCACATTGGAGTATCGTTTTTTGCTGGAATCAGATACTGGAAACCATTATTTAGTCCATCCTTAAAAATATCAAACCCTTTAGAATAGCATGATCTCAGTTTGAATACTACTCCAAGAGTTACTAGCCATTCACTCTTTAAAAAGTATGCCTCATTGCCTTGATCTTTAAAAAACTCAAAAGAGTATTTTAGAGTTATCATAGGATTATGAGAATTGGATGAACTAATACATATAAAATTAATTTAAAAAGCAGGAGCTCCTGACAAACCTGCATAGTGAAGATTCAACCTCCTTTGTTACCATAAAATATAAAGCTGCCCACTAGTTTATCTTTATAAATGTTTATGTCATTTCATAAAGACTCTCAAATTACTAATACATTATTTTCCACAATTTGTTTTTAGTCAGTTATTGAAAACATAGAGTATATAATGCTAGTTCACAATGAAATTACATATCATCAAAGACTTGAAATAGGTATAATTTATGACAACACAAAATACTTAGGAGAAATAAATGAAACCAGCAAACAAGGAAAACCTATATGTCAGCATATAGAGTTCACAATAAAGAAATGACACACACTGGGTTTTGCGATATGGAGCCTCTGTACTCACTCCCAGAAGTCCTTAGGGGCAGGTATATATTTTTTTCTTGGATTTGCATAGCATTTTGATATTTATGTATGTAAAAATAAAATGTATCTTTTGCCATATAGCACATGGCAAAGTCATTTTTTAAAACATTTTATTGAGGGCTTGTACAATTCTTATCACCATCCATTCATCCATCTATTGTATCAAGCACATTTGTACGTTTGTGGCCATCACCGTTCTCAAAACATGTTCTTTCTACTTGAGCCCTTGTTATCAACTCCTCATTTTTCCCCTCCCTCCCCCATTCCTCACTCCTTCACGAATCATTGATAATTTATAAATTATTATTATTTTTCCACGTCTTACACTGACCGATGTCTCCCTTCACCCACTTTTCTGTTGTCCATCTACCAGGGAGGGGGTTATAGGTAGGTCATTGTAATCAGTTCTCCCTTTCCCCCAAATTTCCCTTACCCTCCTGGTATTGCTACTCATTGTTGGTCCTGAAGGGATCATATGTCCTGGATTCCCTGTGTTTCCAGATCTTATCTGTACCTGTGTACATCCTCTGCTCTAGCCAGATTTGTAAGGTAGAATTGGGGTCATGATAGTGGGGAGAGAAAGCATTCAATAGCTAGAGGAAAGTTGTATGTTTCATCGGTACTCTAATGCTCCCTGACTGGCTAGTCTCCTCCCTGCGACCTTTCTGTAAGGGGATGTCCAGTTGATGACAGATCGGCTTTGCGTCTCCACTCCACATTCCCTCTCATTCACAATGATATGACTTTTTGTTCTTTGATTCCTGATCCTGATCCCATCAACACCTCGTGATCACACAGGCTGATGTGATTCTTCAATGTGGGCTTTACAGCTAGATGGCTGCTTGTTTATGTTCAAGTCTTTAAGATCTCAGATGCTATATATTCTGCTAGCAGGGCACCATCAGCTTTCTCCACTCCATTTGCTTATGCACCTGCTCTGTCTTCGGCAATCTTGTCCTGAAGGTGAGCATCAAGGAATGCCAGTTTAATAGAACAATGTGTTTTTGCGTTGAGGGAGTACTTGAGTAGAGGCCCAATGTCCATCTGCTACCTTAATACTAGACCTATAAATATATGCATACAGAGCTATTTTCCCATCATTATTTATAAATATATTTACATATGTACATTGCCTGTATCTAGACCTGTATAAAATGGCGAAGTCATTTTTATATATCTTTACATAATTGTGGGATTCTTAAAGAGGGATACACTTATTTATTTATTTTCATTTGCTTCTTTTAAAAATGTATTTATGTGTGTTTGAGAAAAACAAACACAAATTAAATTAAACTCTTTTGCTTAGTTGGTTAAGATTTTTTTTTATATTATAGCCATGTGAGTGGAAGTGAGGACAAGCTGTGTGTATAAGCAAAAATAAAGATAAGAATTTACAGACTCATCATCATCCGTTCTATCTTTACTACCTTTCCTGTCAGTATTTTCTTCTGGACTGATGGTACTGTGGTCTTCTAACAATATCTGCCACAATTAGACTCACTCACCCACCCAGAAACATCCTAATTTCTCACTGCATGGATTAATAACATCATATAATACAGTAATATTATATAAAATGTTATATTAAATAAGTATTTCCAATGTGCCTTTATATATGACATTTGGGAGTGTGGCAAAGAAGATCCACACAGTGAAGTCCTGGTTGCATAGGGGTTTAAGCATTTGAATTCAAACTACAAGGTCAGCAGTTCAAAGTTAGCAGCTGCTCCGCACATGAAAGACAATGCTTTCTGCTCCTGTTATGATTCACTGCCTCATAAACCCTGCGGATCTGTTCTAGGGTCTCTGAATCAGAATGCATGCCACAACCGTGAGTCCAGGTTTGTATTTTGTGTTTTTTATCCCCGCAATGCGTTATTATTGAACGTTATTTTAATTATAGGTGTATTAACTGATTAGAGATGTTGTTGTTGCTGTTAAAATCTAGAAATAATGGAAAATTCTATTTTTGAATACCAAGTCATATATCCTTTGTGTGTGTGTGTGTGTGTGTGTGTGAGTGAGTCTGTGAGTGTGTCTTAAACAGAGATAGGAAAGGGCAGACAGTGAGAGGGAGGGTAATCTTGAATAACCATGAAAGAAAATATGCACATAGGTTGTTCAGATGAGTTATTCCTAGGGGAGAGGAGGTGTTGAAGATGGAGTGTAATGTTCATGGAAGAAGACATGACAGAAGGTTCAATAAAGCAGTGGGTCTCACCTTCCTCCTGCCGCGACCCATTCATACAGTGCCTCAGGTTGTGGTGATGCCCAATTATAAATTTATTTTCATTGCTACTTCATAACTGCCATTTTGCTACTGTTATGAATCGGGAGACCCCTGTGAAAGGGTCGTTTGACCCCCAAAGGGACCGTGACCCACAGGTTAACAACCACTGCAAAGGAAAGAAAAAAGCCTACCTCTTCAATGACATCTTACATGATCTCATTTATTGAATTAAGTAAAGCAATACATGTATTCTATATGTGAATTTAAATATTAAAAAAAAACAATCATGCAGGATAGTCAATGTCATACCAACCAAATGCAAGCAAAAAGAAGCCAGGCTTCTTATTTTGATGGTGAATGTAGTTTAATTTCAACCAAAAAAAATTTGGGACCCTACAAATGGATCTTAAATATGTCAAAAATGGTTCCAATTCACAAATGAATAATAAATGAAATTAATCATAGAAAGAAATATAATTTTTGTTCATATTATCAAAGACTGAAAAGTTTTATACTTTAGTCTGGCTAGAATATAGTAAATGCTGGTGGAAGTTTAACATCCCTGGAGAAATGTCTACTATTGTCTTTCAAAATGAAAATATAGACCTACTTTTAAACACAGGAATTCTCTTTCCAGGCATTTATATTTCAGTTATACTTTTACACCTGTGAGATGATGTGTGTATAAGTAAAGTCAGTACATCATTTGTATGCATCCATGAAAGTCTAGAAATGATCTCAGTGTTCATTGACAGGGGAAGGCTTCAATAATTGATGGCAACATCTGTACAGTAGATGCCCTACAGCTTTGGAAACAAATGAGGTGGATCATATGTATTGGATCTATCACTGAGACATATGAAGTGCCAATATATGGAAGATATATGGAAAGGAGCAGAACAGTGTGTATAATATCATTTGGGTAGAAAGAAAATATACAAAAATTCAAATATTTTGGCAATAACAATACTTGCTCCAAATTAAGCAGCCACCTGATTCCTATAGAATACAGAAGTTAAGAGGGGGAAGGAAAGCTATTTTATGATAAATATTTTATGACTATTTCATCTTATATAATAAGTATGTATTGACTTCTTCAAGAAATTGGAAGATGGCTACCTGGCAAACCATGTGGAAGAGATCTATAGGTATGCCAATCCACCCCTCCACCCACCCAAAGAAAGGTAATCCAACATAATGTGGAAATTATTGTACTAAATTATTTAAAAGTATAGCTGGATATCATTCAAATGTACCCAAGTAAAATTCTGCTGAAGATGATTTTAAATGGAAAAAAAAAAAGATGATTTTAAATGGTTACAATAACATATAAATAAGGAGCTGTCAGAAGTTCAATCCATATGCAGAAGAGAATGTGAAATGAGGGCTGTCTCACATCGATGTCACATGGATCTTGACTGATTCCTGAACATATCAAAGAGAGATGTCCCTGCAATTTATTGCTTGCATACACAAAGGCATCTGACTGTACAGCTCACAAGACACTATGGAGAGTATTGCAAGAATGAGAATTCCACACTCCTTAATTGTGCTCATGAGACACCTGTCAATAGATCAAGAGACAATTGTTTAAAATTAGAAAACATGTGTTTCAGGGTTGTAACATGTCACCATACTTATTTAGTCTGTATGCTGGACATCTAGTTAAAAAAAAACCAACCAAACCTGGAGTGGAATGAGATATCAGGATTGGAGGAAGATTAACAACCTGTCATTAGTAGATGACATCCTGACAGTGAGCTAAGAGAACCTGACTTATTACTGATTAAGGTCAGAGATTACACCTCAACCTAAAGATTACAGATTACAGCTCAACCTAAAGCAAACAAAATTCCTCCTTGCTCATCCAACCAGGGTCATCCCATCCATTCCGACTCATCCTCTGCCCCATCGGGTAGAGTAGAACTGCTCCTACAGCTTTCGTAGGCTATGAGTATTCAAGGACCTGGACAACTTCATATTTCTACCTCAGCAGGTAATATCTCCATGTTAAACCACTATCCCACCGAGGCTACATCTTCCGTCTTAAAACTCGGCCAATATGCATGATCATCATAAACTGACAAAGGTTGACATTGTCAATCATTTCCTTCTTCTTGCAGCCACAACTGTGCCCATGAAAGCAGCAGTCAGGAAATCAAATTATATTACCCTGGGCAAATCTGCTTGGAAAGAACTCTTTAAAGGGTTAAAAAGAAAAATCACTTTGAGGGGTGTAGTGCACCTCGCTCAGTGTTGGTATTTTTAATCTCCTCATATGTATGCAAAAGTTGGACAATGAATAATGAATACTGAAGCAGAATTGATGCATTTCAATTATGGTGATGGTGAAAAATGCTGGATTTGCTGAGGACCACCAGAAGAATGAACAAATCTCATAGACTAAGTATGTCTGTAATTCTTCTTGGAAGTGAGGAGGGTAAGACTTTACTTAATGTCCTTTGGCATGTTATCAGGAAAGATTAGTCCATGGAGAATAACATCAGGCTGGGTCTCATTGAGGGGTGGATTGGTCTTGATGGGGGGGATTCACACAATGGATGCAATTGTGGGTTCCAACATAGAAAG
>NW_022111369.1:26868400-26893203 GCF_000313985.2 Echinops telfairi | reverse complement strand
CCCCCCTAGTATCTGTATTAAACCTGCACCCACTGCCGTAGGGGCAATAATAACTCCTAGTGACTATAGAGGACATAGTAGAGCTGCCCATGTGTTCTCCAAGGTTAAACATGTTCACAAAAGTACACTGCCACATCTTTGTCTCTTAGAATGCCTAGTAGATTCCAGCTGTGAATGTTTTCGTTAGCAGTGAACACTCTGACCACTGTAAAATCAGGCCTCCTATTATCTGTAAGAAGTCTGAACTAAACAGGATGTCAGAGAGTAATTTGTGTGAGATTAGTCAGGTAGACTTAAATTGTGGTTTTTACCATTTCTTTCTATATGAAATATTGAGGATTTACACGCAAAAAATAAAATATGTATTATGCTAATATCATATTTTGAGTAAATAAAATCTCTATCATTATTCCCTTCAAATATATGAAAATCTCCCTTTTGAAATCTGGACATCTGTTATTTCCTCCTTACACTCAGTTGACATGGCTTCTAGATTTTTCACCTTGCTTCTTTAGAAACTACCATGTAGGGTGATGGGATGCAGAATTCAGAGAGCATGTGTGGCATTATGTGTACACAGTTCCATGGAAGCCATCTCATCTCCTTGAAAGATATTATAGCCTAATGGCTAAGAAAACAGGCTCTGGGGTCAAATTCATATGCGTGGACTCTTGATCCCCCATATTCTAGTTGTGTGGTTTAAAATTTTTTCATTTGTGAACGGTATTTTAAAAACAGCATGCAGGTTGATGTGAGGATGGATTCAGTGGACATAAACAGAATGGCAGTAAGCATTCAGCAAGAACGTGTAACCTAAGGAGACTTGATAGCCGAGTGGGCTACCCAGTGGGCAGCTAACCACATGCTCAGCAATTTGAAACTACCAGCTTCTCAACAAGAGAAAGATGAGGCTGTCTGCTCACCTCAGACTTACAGCTTCAGTAACCACCGGGGCAATTCTACTAATTATTTTAGGGTGCTGTGAGTCAGCATAGACTCAGTGGCAGTGTGTTGAGTTTCTGAATAGGAATTGACTCAGGGGCAGTGAGTTCCATGTAAGCTTCCTTTTCATCTTTTGTCTCAAGTATTGTATTTGTAAACTCCAAATGAAAATAATCATAATTGTTTTACTGCCTTTTGGAGAAGAAGTATACTCATGAAATTCCTAATGAATTACGATATATTTGTCGTAAATAATCTAAAATTCTCAGCACCTTTTTACAATAATTATTAGCAAGTCACAGCTCCTTTTGTAACACACAAAATTTTGTGTACTTCTTGATTACTTAGAACAAATAGAACTTTTAATCTAGGTTCACTTGAAGTCTTCATGATAGTTTTGCTCTCGCCAAAGTTTGATAACAATACAACTGTTAAATTTTAGTAAAATATATGGAACAGAAGCAGTTTGATTTGATTTGATCTTATTTGTCTAGAATAGTGCTGTGTGATAGATTGGCTTTAAATTGGGACAAAAATCTGCATATCTTTTTATAGTTTGAACTAAAGGTGCATGTCCTACAGTTCCGTAAAGTAGGGCAACCTCATTTTGTCTCAATAGAAGACAGGTCTAGTGTAGAAGCTTGTACTGAGGCCACTTGGGAGTAATCAGGTCAAATATTAACATCCACTTGTTTGAATTCTGCATAATTTCTTATTAAATTACAATTTGGTAATATGTAACTATAGGAAATAAATTATGCTTTCCTCAAGTATGTAATGTTTAGAAATATCAGATGAGAGATTGTTTCAGGTATTGATAAGTCAGATATAATTGTACTTTATAGTGATTAACAGCAAATCAGTATTTATGAGAATGATTGATTCTCTTGCCATCATAGCATTAGTTTAATGGTGAGACATATTTTGATTGACATTATGAAGCCAATCATCAAAATTGTTAAAGTGATATAAATGATTTCTCTAAATGATATGTGAAAGTAAAGAGACTTGATACAAGTAGTCCCCAAGTATCACCCACATATCTTACAAATATCCCACATGTAGCAATAGCCAATTCCATGGCAATTTCTACTTTGCTCAAAGCTAGTAATATTGTGGGAATATGCTTGTCTATGTCTCTTTCCATATTTTTTTCTTTTATTTAAACCATTTTTTCTCTGATCATCTTTTCTTTCTTATTTTATAATTTTCTGCTTAGTCAATTCCACTTTATGAAATTTATTTCTTTTAACTCTGAAACCAAAATCTTCTCAAGTCAAAATCCTGGTGTAGATCATGGCATAAGCATATGGATTGTTCTCTGTGAGGAAGCTGAAGTGAAATAATTGTCTGCAATTAAAATGTCAGTCTCTGGCATTGAGCCCAAGTCTTTTTTTAAAATGAAACATGATCTTGCATAAAAATCACTGGAAGAAGATATTACAATGTAGCTACAATAAATTCTGCTATAAGTGGCTTTGGATCAATCAAATTGGGAGAATCTGGTAAATTAATTTTAAACAAACTGTAGACTTTATTGTTCAGTACCTTTTAAAGACAGGTACTTAGTTTAAGGTAACCAACCTCTGAAATTGGCTAATCTTGATAAGCTGTCAAGTAGTATATCAAGTAGGACTGATAGTACACTCTGATTCTTTCGGCTTTTGACCTTTCTTGATTAGGAATATGCAGTACGAAGGTCAGAGGAGCCTTGGTGGTGCAGGAGTTACACATCGGGCTTTGAACTACAAGGCCAACAGTTGCACAGCACAGGAGAAAAAGGGGGCTTTCTTCTTTGGTAAAGAATTACCCTCTCAGAACCCCCCAGGGGCTGCTCTAGCCCTTCACTGTGAGCCAATAACCTGATGGCATTATGTTTGGTCTGCGTTGGAATCTGAAAGTGGAAACACCGAGATCATTCTAGTCCCTGAAAATTGCTCACTATATTTCACACACTCGTAGTTTATCTTTACGCAGAGGGCATTGATCAAGTTATTGTTTCAGCCTCAGTACGAGGTATGTAAGAAAACAGAAAAATGAAGCCTCTGTAAAGCATTTTTCATTTGATGACTTTTTTATTAAAAGATCATTTTATTGGGGGCTCTTACAGCTCTTATAACAATTCATACATCAATTGCATCAAGCATATTTGTACGTGTGTTGCCATCATTATGTTCTAAACATTTAATTTCTATTGAGCCCTGGTTTCAGCTCTCATTTGATAACTTTTTGTGCAATTCCAAGCATCTTTGAAAATTTAACTACTTAGTGCATTTCTGGGCATGAAACCTAAATGTATCTTCAACTATGCACATGATATAGTGTTTACCACATTAGAATATGTCTTGGGAGGCTAAGATGAGTCAATCATGATGTTGAAATGATTCAGAATATAAGATATATGTAACTCAGCACTTACTTAAGCACTTGCCTGAAGAAAAGGAGATGCCATGTTTTCACCAAATTCTTTGTTGACATATATTGGTTTGGGTTGAAGAAACATTCATTTCAGGCTGAGAATAAAGAAGGGTAAATGGAACATATGAAGATATTGACCAGGAATATACTTAGGTTGCATTATCTATAATTAAAAGCAAGTCAACAATTAGTATATATCATACCAATACAGTGATATAAAATCAAGTATTAAGAAATAGAAGAAAATAATATCTGTAATGCATAAATTCTGATAGTCATTGTAAAGTCAGCACCCAGAATAAAATATGTGAACCTAGTAGACCTTCATTTGCCAAAGGAATTTTATTGCTTTCTAACTATGCAGACTAGCTACCAAATGTGTGATTTCTGGTCCCCCTTTTGTGATTTAAGTTCCCCCCTTTTCCCCCTGGGTTCTCTATTTCCATCTGCCCTTCTTGTTTTGGGGCAAAAGCTTCTCCTCTGGCCTCATAAAGTTAATTGTTCTGAAGAGTGAGTTTGACAATACACGCCTGCTCACTCACTGCCGTCTGGTCAGTTCCATGTCACAGCAACCCTGGGGGACAGAGCAGAATTGGCCCTTGGAGTGTCTGAGGCTGTAAATCTTTACCACAGCAGAAAACTTCATTTTTCTTCCATGGAGCGACTGGTCGATTTGAGCCACTAACCTTGTGATTGGCAGGCCAACAGATCGTCTGCTGAACCAACAGGTTACCTTGGATAATACACACAGGATGGTAACACATGATAGCGAACCTACTAAAGAAATGCTGACAATGACTTCGTTATTCCTAACCCTTTGAATGTCTCTTGCTAAATGTCTCCAGCTAACTCATGTGCAACCAAGCTTCTTTGGGAGCAAATGTGATGAAAATCCCCCCTCTTAAATCGATGTGTCAGCTCTCTAAGCTGTGATTCTTGGTCTCTTCCCGCCCAGAGCAAAGAAAAGTAAAGGGCAAAAAAGATCAAGAAAGCAATTAGTGTAAAAAGAAAAAGACTCGTTCACGAGAACCACTGTCACCCTGAGAACTTGGGAACAAAACTGCTAGATGGTCCCCGCCACAACTGCCAACCACTCTGATCAAGAACGACAATTAACGGCCCTGAGAAGAGTGGGAGGAAAATATTGACCAAAACGGAAAATCCTAAGAACAGATAGACTTACTGGTCTGATAGTTTCTGGGAGGAACCTCTGAGAGTATAATCCCTTCAAACTAGAACTGAACCCGCTCCGGTAGATCACCTTTCAGTCAAACAATAGGTTAGATTTAAAGGATCCTGGTAAGGATTCTACTTCTTTTTTTCTATATTGAAGATGAAAACCCTTATCCTGGAGTCATGGGAGTCAAACTTCTGTTTAGACTCACTAAGCCGAATTGGCTCAGATTTAGATATGTTCATCCTTCTTGGGAAAGGGACCAGAGATAACTTTTGAGAACTGCTATAGATAATTAATTCTATCCTCGATATGTAGATTTTAACACTTGACATCTGAGATTAATCGGAATCATGCTGAACATTTCCTTGCTAGTGAAATTCAAAATAAAAATGGCATTTACTCATGGATCAGAATGGCTTAAATGAAATCAGAACTTTAAAGTTTAAATACATTACATGATTACTTTTGTCTCTAGACAAGTAAAACACAAGTCAATAAGACAGTTATTCGCCCAATGCAAACATAGATGGATCATAATTGGACTTCAGCTAGGCACTGTGTTAATATTATTCGATCAGGATGATGATTTGGAGACTAACCTTATAGCCCATCGAGTCCAAGGACTCTGTTTTCCAGAAGTGGGAAATAGAGGCTTTCCTCAAATTACAGCGTTATCACAATCAGGCTTGCATGGGAACTCCTGATGGCAGTTTTAGTTGTTTCATGTGACACATTAAGGAGGCAGAAAGAAAAATACATATACAATGCAAAACGGTTTTTAAAGCTAAGTGTAGTTTTCAAGTGGCGTAACATTCTAGTTGTATTGACCTATTCTCCAAGATAATTTCAGCATGGACACAAGGAATTGGGTTTTCAAGTACTGCCTTTGGTAATTTTTTCCGTAAAAAACCATTAAGTTGTATGTCACTCAAAACTGAGCTGTGGGTAGCTCTATAGAGATAATAGCTGCATTGATGATCTGACCGTGGCACAGAGGGAGGGTGCAGTGAGGAGCTGAGACATTGAATGGAGGGAAGAGGCCAATGTTCTAAGATCGATGGTGGAGATGAGTGTACGGCTCTCTTCAATACGATTGAACTCTTGGATTGCAGGATGTGTAAAATATATGTCAACAAATTTCTTTTAAAAAGGTGGTAAAATTATTGCAGGCAAAAGTTATTATGTATTAGGAGGAATTCTTTGATTTTTATAAGTAAATATGTTCCTGAAATTGTATTTTAAAACATTGGAGATAGAACTTTAAAACAATATATTCAAATGTTACCTACTTATTGATGATGCCTAGTAAATAAATTAAGCAAACACTCATATTAAATGTTTATAAAATATTATACCATGCACTCTAGGGAATGGGTGAATTAGACTTTGAGCCCCAGAGTGGAAAATAAATAGGCAATTTAAAAGTTTACTTCTTACACAAGTGAGGACTCCTCTCTCTCTTGCTCTCTCTCTATATATGACAAATTATGTAAAATTTATATAATTATATAAATGTAAATAATTATATTTAAACAATTTTTATAATTTTATAGTTCAAAAACTCAATGATTTAGTTTCCTTAATATTTATTGTTCTATCTTCTATAAGAAGATAAAGCATTTATAGATATTTAAATAGAACATACATCAATGTATGGTGATTTCTATTTGATAGATAATAGTAGATATGAAAACTCAATGAGTGAGAGATGACTTCCAACTTTCCAAAAATTGGGAGAGCTTTGTGTGTAAAATCTAGACCGAGAAATCTGCTGTATATACATAGAGAAGAAAATATTCCAAATAATGAATTGTTCATTTGCAATGATACTAATATGACCAAGAACAGACAAATCAGATGTGGACCAATGCAGGGCTTTGAATTCTGAGTTTAGATTTCAAAATTTATCCTTGAAATTTTAAATTTAGGCTGAGATAGATTGTTGAAAATTTAACGTTAGAACTGAATATGTTTTGAATTTAAGATTTTTATTCTTTATAGATAATAAGTCCATCATATTTAGCATGTGTAACATTTTTATTATTACGAAACCAATTAATATCATGCATATATTCGTTCCTTACTGATTATTTTTATGCCTGACAATTCTTGTGCATAGACCAATTTGTCTATACTGTAAAATAAATTAAATTTTGGGGTATAAGAAAATAATATTTGACATCTTTTACAATCACTGCAAGAAATATTGCTGGTTTCCAATTCATATCAGAAATCAACAAACTTGAGAAGGCATGACTAAAAAAACAACTTTATCTGAAAATATCTTCTACATATAAAATTGATTTTTTTATTCTCCTACATCTCCCATGGGAGGAAAAGAGCTTAAGGAAATTAATGAGTGTCCATGTTCAAAGAAAAGTGCCGGCTTCCATTCTGTGATTTGTACAAAATATGTTTCTAACATTAGACTAAATGGTCCGTTTTGGTTTCATTGTCGTTTGGGTTAAAGTTCCAGAGCACAATAATTTTCACTCAACAATTCAGACACACTTTGTGTTGAGACATTGCTTGCAATCATCTCAGTGCTAGAGCGTTCTTCCTCCTTCATCCCAGGATGGCTGTTTCCATTCATCCATCTCTTCTGTCCCTTATGGCCCTGGTGGTGTAGCGCTTCTGCGTTGGGCTGTGAGCCTCACAATTGGCAGTTTGAAACCAACACCAGCTCTGTGGCGGAAAAACTGAGCTTTCTACCCTGGTAAGCAGTGACAGTCTTGGAAACCCACAGGGGTCGCTATGAGTCAGAGTTGACTCGATGGTAGTGAGATTTGTGTGTGTGTGTGTGTGTGTGTGTGTGTGTGTGTTACTACCTTCTGGGCTTTGTAGGACAATTCTGCCCTTTGGTATTCCATAGTCCACTGTTTTGAGTAGTCCATGCCTCCCTGGTGTTTCATTCCCTTTGCCCTGGTGCCAAAGTGGGTTGTGTGTTGAATAGTTCACAGTGAGTTGATCCCTAGAAGTGGGTGCAGTTCTTGGTTTGAAAGGTGTCTAAGGTCCATATTCTGGGGTATCATTCCAGTCTTTATCAGGGACCATCTACTCTGGTCCCTGGGTTGTGAGGGTGGTGGTTCGTGTGGTCTCTTAGTCCTTTGCTTTTTTAAATTGGGTGTTACATAGATCATATAATTCCATAGTTCAATCACAAGAGGCACTAATGTACAATTGCTACCACAATGAATTTCAAAACATCCCTTCCCTTCCTAGACTCCTTGACATTGGCCCCCTTTTGATTAATTGTTCCTTTAAGTTTTAAACTTTTTTTTCATTAGCTCCCAATTTTCCCCAACTTCCCATGCCATATGTCCAAGGAGCCATTAATTCAGTTCCTATCTCTATGGATTTATCTCTCCTGCATTTCATATAAAGAAAAAAACATGGACCCACTGCTATCAGAAAAACACCAAAATGCAGGCAGGAACTGGACCCAAGGTATATATTCTCCTAACTCCATCCCCTGAGCAACCGAGCAGAAAACCTGCCTAGCAGCCCTGAAACAGCTGCAACACCAGTTGGGCCCAGGAGACCTCACCTCAGCTGGGGTCAGGTTTTCATGATGTGAGATGAAGGAGTAGATTAGTTGTTACTACCAAACTTTTGTTGTGGTTGTTGTTTTGTTTTTCACTCTTGTACATCTCCCAGTGATTTCCTTTGCCATTGTTAATGTTGTGTTGTCTGTCTACCTCCAATTATTGTATATAAGCTTACCTTCACCATGTGAAGGGTAGCTTGCTTTCTTGTAAGGAGCCCTGGTAGCACCGTGAGTTAAGTGTTGGACGTCTAACTGCCTGGTCAGTGGCTCAAACCCACCAGGCCCTGCACTGGATAAAGATGAGCTCATCTGCCCCAGTAAAGACTCACCGTCCTGGAACCCTATACAGTGTCCAGTTGGAACAGGTTCAATGACAATGGGATACTGGTTCCAACTCCCTTGCAGTGCTAGAATTTCCAGAACTCAGATACAATGCAAGCTTTAAAAACCTATGTATCCCTAACGCTCAATGAACTCCTTTACATATTTATATCTTTATACAATTTCTAGTCTCTCTTTACATTTTGGACACATTTAAAGAATAAAGTTCTTGAGAAGAGGAATCTAAAATCTTCACTTCCAACTCTTAGAAAGAAGATGAGCAAATTAATAATAATTATTATTTACTAAATATTGATGAAGTACTAGATTCTGCCTTAAATATTTCTCATGTATTAATTCATCTAAAATTCATAACCATTAAAATTAACTTCATTTAATAGACGGGTAATGAGAGAACAGAAAACATAACTAATTTGCCTAAAATCACATAGCTAATAAGTGATAAACTGAAGTTTAAAAAGCCAGCTAATCTGGCTTCAGCCTGTACGAGTTTAACATTTACATACTGACTCTCCTGACACATCTTTTAGAGAATATTTCCTAAATAAGTATGAGCTACATTTGGATGTGTCACAGTGTGAAGTCGTCAGCTTCCTAAAGACTCAGGTAAATTGCAGAGGTTGCCCTTTGCAGGACCACCTTACTACCGAAGGAAGACTTCGTGTTTCTCACAATGGTTAATAAATGGGAGGAGCGATGCCCTTGCCCACATGGCAGGTCTAGGAGGACTTACAGGAATTCAGTGCTTCTCATGGATGAACAATCAGTGTTTCTGCAATTGTGTGGTTAAAGACAAGTATTCTTAAGAATTACATGGGTTTGAAATCTCAATGTCCATCATCTAAAATTCCACATAAGCATTAGCAATAAGAGCAACAAAAAACCCACCTTCAACTGAGGTGGAATGAAACATCCCAGTATTTTCTTTACTGGGACTCTTTTGGTCAGTGAAGTAGAATGCGAATGAATGCCTATGCATACGTGATTTTCAGAGGACCTATTTTAGACCTTTCTAACGTGCCACCATGAGTTGTGATCCATTTTCTTGCTTCCGTGGCTTTCTGTGTTAAACTTTTTCAATGACTATCAATTAATGAAGGTAAGAAAACAATCAATTTGTAGGGAAAGACAGTACACACACAGATAACTTCTATTACTGATATATTCATAAGAGCATATCAATTTGATTCTAGTAAAGCAATATGGCCTTGTCACTAAATTAGAAAATATTTGGAGTACATCCTTTTTTCTCCTATTTTGGCTAATAGCTAATTTTAAAATGGTGGAATATTTAAACCTCATAAAATGTACTTTATATATTTTTGGTTGGTATCATAACTATATCTTTTCTCTCATTGGTTCTAATTTAATCTTGCTAATATTTCTCCACATTCTCTTTGAAATTTTACTTACAAATTAATGTTTGCATTTTGCTTTACTTTACCTTTTACATTACATTTTAAAAGTGAAAATGCAATTAATTCATGTATTATAAAAACATTATATATATTATATATGCTAGTTATATTGTAATATATTCTAATCAAAATGCATAATGCATAGCATGTTGAAGTTTTCATCATAGAAGAAAATAGTATATGTATGTGCATATATTTACATGTGGGTGTGTGCATATTTATGCATATATATATGTTTATGCAAAAACATTCCGAATACATGGTGTAGCAGCCATATCTACCCTCCTCTGGAGAATAAGAATCGAAGTCCTCATCTGTCTAAGGTCTGTTCCCACAGGGCAGAGGTCAGACATCTCCACCCTCTGTCCTCTTTTACCCCACCTGACACAGAACATTCTCCTCAGTACTCTCTTTTTCTTGTTGCTAATATTCAAGTTAATAATATTCTAGTTAAATTGAAGTTAAATATTCAAGTTAAAGACATTTGTGAGAAAGCTTAACAGGTTATCACACATCAGGATCAGGAAATATTAAGGATACAGTTATGGGTCCACAACACCACCTCTCTTCAGCTAGTAGACACGTCTCTCTCTAGTCTCAGCCTTTCAGCCATGTGGTCCCTTGGCCTGTTCTTCCAGAAGCCAGAAAGGCAGCCTGCTGCTCTACTTCATGGTCTCCACGCTGCTCTTCTGTTGTATCTCAGTCTGCTTGCCTCAGCCTCCCGTCTCCCCCGCCCAGTCCCTTTACTTTGTCCCCCTGGTGCCTGTGGTCTAGGCATCCCCCAGTTCAGAAAGGAATCTTCCCTGGTGGCTGCTCCTCTGTGGTGGTCCCTGAGAAACATTATTTCAACTAGGTACAAAGGGTCATTATCAACAGAGATAAGTCGTTGTTAGCATGTACTATTGTATGTTAGGTAATAACAGTGGTATTTACCTCTGTGGTTTTCTTCCCCTAAACCAGGACCACAATCCAATCATGAGAAAAACATCAGACAGAGTCCCTTAAGGAATAGTCTATGGAATACCTTGAAGTACTCCTCAAATTTATTAATGGTCATAAAATACAAGAGAGCCTAAGAAGCTGTCTCAGCCAAAGACATATGATATATCAATGTACTGTGCTATCCTAGATGGGCTTCTGAAAAAATAATTATAAGCTAAAAATTAAATATCTATGGGTAAAATAATTGTGAATAAATTAGTGCTTAAAGAAGACAGAAATATATAGAAATTTAGAGGAGATGGATGGGATTTTCCATGAACTTTTCTAAGTGCCCTAGTATTTCCTGGCTTACTCTAGTCTGGGATGCATATTAAAAGAGAGTTTCTAATAGAGTGGCTAAGAGTTTCTCTTTGTTCTTTCTTCAGACTACTCGGTGGAATTTTTAAATGTGGGAAGCCCACTGCCAGTGAGTGACCTTGTAGGACATAGTAAAACCACTCCAGGTTCCAAGGCCACAATCTTTTGGGGGAAAAGACTGCCACTGGAGCAACTTTTGCCACTGGAGCAACTGATGGGCTAGAATAGCCAACCTCTTGGTTAACAGTCAAGGAATTTAACTAGTATGCAATCAAGCTCCAATTCACATTATAAAATCAAGTAGAAATTATCCTGGATTTTCCCCCCATAAATCTAAAACTATATTAATATTTTTATTTTAAAACATTTTATTTTAAAACATTTATTCAAAAATGTGATGCTGTTTTGGTTGGTTGGCATTTTAAGCCATTTCCATTTTAGCTGTCCCATCACTTTGAAACACCCCGTGACAGTGCTATTCTTGTCACCAGGGGAAAGAAATTCATCTAAAGAAAATATATTCCCTTGTTAATCTTAGAAAATCTTAAAGTAAAAAGTTATTAGATCTTAAGAACCTTAAGAAAGTTCCAATTTCTACAGCCATTTCTAGAAGTTTTGCTCTTTCAGGCAGTCTGATGCCAATAAAAGGGTCCTGCCAGAGCAGTGGGTTATTTAAAAAAAATTATTTGGGGAGGTGGCCATGTCTGATCTCCTGCTTCCTTGTTGCCAGGAGGCAGGGTCAGACAGGCCTCTACCTTTCTTTACCTGTTGTGACACCAATGTTTTCTCCCATGACACTACTTCTATGTGTGTTCCCTAATTGGTTTCAATTATCACATAGATCTTACAGACAATATTCATCATGATGGGGGTTTATTATGGAAGTTAGTAGGTTACCACAAGTCAGCATCAGTCAACAGGAAGGAGAATGCCACTGGTCCACAGTAACACCTCTTCTCAGTCAATACCCAAGTCTCTCTCTGGTCCTCAAACTTCCCGCCAGAAGTCTCTTGGCTTCCCTCTCTGCCGAGGCAGAAAACCAGTCACTGGCCAGATTAAGGAAAATTACCCTACATTCTCAGTGCGGTTCTCCTGAATTTTCATGCAATAGTCTCCGGCGTCTCTGGTCTTGACACCAGGCTCCCCCATTTCAGACTGCAGCATGCCGATGGTCCTGGGATTCCTCTCCATGTCCCAGATGGCTCTTCTACACATCCACAGTGGAATCATTTTGATGGACTTGCAGTTTTTGTGTTTAGCAGACCATATCCCCAAAGAAACTAAGGGTGTAACTAGGTCCACAGCCTCTGCTGACATCAGGACTAATCCCACCTTCATTATCTCCATTATTATTCTAGAGATTCATGATTCTGAGCACACTGAACAACATGTTCTGTATGTTGTGGAATGGACATCTACTAAGATTGTCCCTCTGTCTTAAAATTATCTCCTGTCTTCAAAAATTCGTGTTTGCTGAGAAGTCTTTCCTGAGGTCAAGGTTGGTCTATAATGTTTTCTGCTATCTAGGTACTGACTAATTCATTACCATTAATTTATTCAGTCAATATTTATTGACTTCTTACAAGATATCAGTGTGCTGGGTATTCCTCAATATTCAGTGTATCTGTTATGGCTTTTTATCTGGAATTGTTCGCTCCTTATGTACAGAGAAGCTAACTGCAGTCTCTCAGGGTTTGCATGCCATGTTGGCATGTGGAAAATCTTCTGGGCTGGAGTGGGGCTTAAGGTCTGGGGTAAAAAGCAGCTCATTCCAAATGCAGCACTTCAAACTGGACATTTCTTTCTAGGATTTGCTCATTTTTAGGTCTATGATTCCTAAGTTTCCCTCAAGCTATGATCTTCTTGAAACTCTCTTTCCTTTAAAATGCCCTTTTCCACCTGATGGCCCTTGGGTGAACATTGCCATATGAGGGTAAGTGAAAAAGTATTGCTGCTGAATCACAGAAACTTTTGTTTAATGAAAGTGTGAACCTATCACGTCTTGACTTGTGTTCCCTCTGGGTGTGCGCACTTCCGAAGGCAGCGTTTCTCTCTCTTCCACTTTCCCATGCTCTTTGAATTACACCATGTCATGATAGTTTGATACATACTTGGGGTCTCAAATTGTGTTCTTGTTCAATGTACTCTGAGTTTGAGGAACAAAAGAAATCTGTCATAGCAAGACATCATGGCTATAGTGTGGATGGGTTATGGTTTCCAGTGAAAAGGCTCTCAGAGCAGGTCCATTGTCCTGATTAAAAAACAAAACAAAGCAAAAGCCTCAGAAAAACTTTTCTGACATTTTCCCCACCCATGAAGTTTTCTTTTTTCTTATATATTTTTTTGTGTGCTACTAAGCGCCAATGATTTTCCCATGTCTCTAAGAAAATCGATGAAGGTTAATCACCCCTTTGGAATTCAAACACAGTCTCCATGACCCTATGACCTGATTTCTCCTCTTTGAATTGAACAAATTCCTTTGGAAGGCGCTGATTTGATTGATTTTATATTGAAGGCACCCAATGAGACTAGGACAATAGTATAACAGAAACATTGTCTGCAGCCCTACCCTGATCAGAGAGACATGCTTCAGTGTGTTTTGTTTGAGATAAACCTGTGCATGCATGCATTGGGACCCTGGCACCCCCCCAGGAGAGATAGAAGCATAATGGTGTCACCTAAACTTTCACATATTCCTGTGCCCATAATCTTCCTTGTACTCCACTGAGAAATGAATGGAAAGCCCTCTCTCTTTTTTTAAAATAGGCTGCATTTTATTTCTTAAATATTATTAATCTTATAATAGTGTAATCCATGCTTGAATATACAAATGAAAAGCATTTATATGATAAGGTGCATGACAGTTCATTTATCGCCATATACTCAGGAGGGTTAAATAGCATTATAAAATACAAATGAAAAATAATCAGTTTGATTTTTATGTATATTATAATTGCTAAATTATAATGGAAAGGCTTATTATGGCTCTTGAATACATGGGCTGAATAACTCTCACGCAGTGAATGTGTGGGGCCATGTCAATAAAGTGTCCAGGACTCTCGCTCGAGGATGGGTCAGCCTTTCTATTCTGTGGGTTCGAAGAGGGGGCCATCTCAGAAGTGGAAGAGCAGCCCACGATTATGGAAGAAGAGCCATGAGGGAACACGTGTGAGGCCCCTGCTTGAAGTGGAGGGCAAGCTGAGGCACCAGAGCCACAGCCACGAGATCATGAAACCGGGCAGAGGAGTCATGTAATTTTCCATACAATTTTGGAATAGCACGGGATTGTACTTCTCATTGATGAAAAGCGGTAAGATGGAAAAGGTACCTAGGTATATAAGCATGGTGCCCTTTGCCGAGCACTAAAGTAAGAGCAGCTGCATCCCAGGAGCAATACATGCTGAGTGCTTTACCGCTTTCTTACACGTACCCCAAATCCTGAAAGGGATCTCCGCAGAACGTTCTAGATGGCGATGAAGAACAATAGGGTACAAAACGCAAATTCATAAAAGTAAAACAAAAAGGCTTACTGGTCTGCCAGAGACAAGTGGAACATTGAGATGCTGATCTTTAGACACAGTTTAATCTTGGAACCAAAGTGACTCTCTGACTCAACCTTCACACGGGGGCAGGCTTATAAGATGAACATAACGCAAGGCAGGGTTCCAGTCTTTAGGGCAATCAACCATGTGGATCAGAAAGGTGACAGGAGGCAGGAAGCAACAGAAAAGAAGGAAACTGGAATGTTGAAACCTATGGAAGAAGTGGGAAGAGTGCTATTATATTGTGTGGATTACGATCCATGTCACAAAATAAATTATGCATAGATTGTGAAATTGAGCACTAAATTGCCCTGTGAGTTCACCCAGGTCACATTTAAAAGAGAGAAAGAGGGAGAGGGAGAGGGAAAGGGGAGCAAGTGGGCGGCAGGAAGAAAGGGGCAGAGAGAGAGCTGGAGAGGGAGAAGGCGAGGGAGAGAAAGGAAGTTGGGTTTTAGCCAGGGGATCAGAGATAATTATTCGTTGTATTTTACTTATAAAAATAAATGATAAATACATGATCGATAACTGAAAATGAAAGAAACAAAGGAAGAGAAATAGGGAAGAAAAAGAAAGATAGGAAGAAAGAAATACTAGTTCTTTCATGGTTGAAAAAGTATTTATGAAGTAAGCACATTTGTTATCTTCAATGTAGAGGTGGGAATAGTGAAGAGAATTTATCAGTGATCACACTGCTAGAATAGTGATGACAATGTTCTGCTCTTGCAGTCTGAACCTAGAACCCTTGTTCTTAGTGACCACACGATACAGGCTCCTGAAATAGTACAAAACCAGACTCAATGCCCTACAGCCTGATTCTGACACAAGTGACCCTATAGAACAGGATAGAACTTCTCCTATAGGCTTCTGAGACTCTCTGTATAGGAGTAGAAATACTCATCTGTGTCCCCCTTTCTCCCTCAGAGCAGCTGATGGTTTCGATCTGCTGACCTTGCAGCTAGCAACTCAATTCATAACCACCCCACCACGAGGGCCTCTAGGGCTAGTACAGAATTCTAAGACTTTGCTTGGTATATAAGCTGTACTGAACTAGATGGCTGTAGGTGGATTTAATAGGTGGATAATTAAAGGTCTACTCAATGTATACTGTGTTTAGTGCGTACTTATGGGTTCTAGATATTTTTTTTTGTAAATTATTCAAAATTAAATTATTTTGTGAGGGTAATTCAAGTGTCTAGATGTAATAGTTTCTCATTTATACATCTACTTTAACTGGAATTATGTAAATATCTCAAGTATAATGGTCCTAGGTTTTCTTTGTAATTTATAAAATTTAAAAAATATTAGTCAAGCCAATCACAGTAACTATCATATCTTCTGAATTCCATATAAAGATCATGTTGCTTACTCTCACTCCTAAATTCCAAGCTCTTATTACAACTCACGTGTCATTTTCTCCTTCCCTCCTGTGCTTATCTTAGAGTTCCATCAAATAAGGCCATGCACTTGTCTCTAAATGCCCTCTTTGTTACTCTGTCTCCTGACTTTCCCCCCAATCCTGGTAAACACACTGGTTACGCTTCAGGTTTTTGCTTACATTACATTTTATAAAAACACAAAATGGAACATAGTTTTATAAGAAGAACTATAATGAGCTCTTCTTATTCAGCTGTTCATCTTTGGCCAGGTAAGGGCTTCTCCAGATGATACCTGAGCGGTCATTGCCTTGTTTCACTTCGTTCTCCCTTCTTTCTGGACTACTCTAGTAGATGGACACTTAACACATCCAAAAATGTTTTATATTAGACAGGTTTTTATGTTATTCCTTTTCTCACTAGAATCCGCAGTAAGACCCATGAGCACAATTAGTTTCTTACCGTTTGCAGATGAATATCATTTCTTCCAAACTATGACTTGCATCAAAGCACATTACTTGTTTGTTGAATGAATAAACATTTGGTCAGAAATAATCCTCAATCAACTCAATTGCAGTGGGTTTGGTCTTTGGGTCAGTTTTTTATACCTTATTAAGTGATGTTATTATTTTTGTACTTGTACACTATGTTGAAATAGAAATTTTAGTGTTTTATTCCACATATCTAATCCTGCAGATATATGTTCCTAGGTCACAGAAAGCATTTTGATATGTGTTCCCTAAATTAATTTAAATATTAGTAAGGATTATTTTGAGACACTGAAATATAAAGGGGTATTAATTCATCCTTCTAGATATTATTTCTTCATTATTCTTAACGATAAAGCTAAGGTAACTTACAGCTATTCCTCATATACTGGCAATGATAGTGATAAGTAATAGAGGTGTGCCTTTAGTCTGAGAAAGTCCCTGTTTCCCAAATAAGTCTGTTTAATTATTAAGTTACATTAGGTAACTTCTTAATTTTAATTTATTTACCCTAAGAATCTGCCATAGTTAACATTCTTGGATTATTTTTGTTTTGCATTCTCTTAAAATATTAAAGGAAATGAATCCAAACATAAAGAACCAATAGTGGCACAAAAGCTTAGTTTTTGGGCCGCCAACTGAAAGGCTGTTGGTTTGAACCCACCAGCTGCTCCACGAGAGAAACAACCAAGCCATCTGCTTCGGGAAGGATCACCATCTAGGAAACGCTATGGGGCGGTTCCAGTCTGTCAAGAGGGTCACCGTGAGTCAGAGCAGACCCAAGGGCACACAGCAACCACTATCCCGGAATACTTTAAAATGCATTTCAATTTCCTAAGAAGTTCAATGTTGGTCTGGAAACAGCTCTTGGGAGGACTTCTGTTGCTGTTCTTGGTTGCTGTCATGTCAAGTCATATTCACGGCGACCCCATTTGTGCAGACGATGACTGTCCATAGGGTTTCAAGGCTGTGATGGTTCAGAAAGAGGTCACCAAACCTCTCTTCAAAAAGGCTGCTTAGTGAGTGCCAATTGCAGTCATCCTTCTTGGCTAGCAGCCAAGCATTTGTGCTATCCTGGGATGCCAAATAAATTACTACATAATATAAAAATAATACTTTAATTGCTATTTGTCTGGTTAAATATATATTTATCTTTGGGAATTTTATTTTAACCAACACCAACGATGAAATATCACTAGGCAATAGTTTTAACACTAATATGAATAAGTGCTCTAGAAGTATTCTAGCACATGTTGACCAGGGGCTGAAACTGAAATTCCTGTGTTAATACCTGCTCTTACCAATTATTTTATTGACTCAATTTTTAAGTCAGAAAATAGGATATTATAATGGTGCTTAATTTATAGGGGTCTAATGACCACATAATACGTTAATCTATGTAAATTACTTACAACAGCATCTCACTTATTGTACCTCATCAGTGTTTGCGAAGGTCAATATTGTTATCAAGGGGGTGTCAATGTCGATTGTGATCTCCCTAAAGTTTAAATGTGTGGTTATCGGCCTTGCAGGATGAAGAAATGGTTTTTTATCAGATAAAGCAGACTGTCTCCTAGATGGCACATTGGTACTTGAGGTTTATGAATATAACCATCTATGATACAGCCTTAACGTAGACCGGACTCCTTATCATTGGGTCACTATGAGTTGATAGGGTCCCTATGAGTGGAAATCCCCTGGACGCAGTGAGTTTGTTCCTTTTCTGGTTTTGGACTCATGGCATGCTATACTGCAAAGGAGAACTGCCGGCTGCCATACATGGGTTATAAATTTGCAAATCTTCATCAAGTCAACCTGCTATATCTTTCTCCAACCTTTCAATTAGAAGCCTAGGGATTAACTACTGTGCCATCATGGCTGCGGTGGTAGAGTGACTACCATCCTGTGAATGAGTGGGAACATGTAAATTCAGTGTAGAGGACTCTAACTCAGGGATGGGTTAAATTGCTATTCTCAGTGTGAACCATCTCGCAACAACAGAAAATCCTGTGATCATCAGGAAAGAAGAACCACTATTGGAGGGCGCGCCGGATCTCTGTCTGAAGTGGTATGGCAGCAGAGGCTAAAGCACCAGACAATGAGACAGAGCAGAGGAGCAGCACTGGGACCTTCAGGCAGCATGACAGAGGTCAAGGGACCATGTGCCTGAAAAGGAAAAGACCAATATGCCGAAGAAGATGATGTGCGCATGTCAGAGCAACTTGGTAGTGTTCCTAATAACTGCCCAAGTGAGGTTAGTCTGGGTGTTCTTCGCGGCCATTGCAGAGAAGGTGTCATGGCAGGGGTGCTGGGGTCAAGAGTGGGGCCTGTGTGATTCCACTTTGTGACAATCAGCTTTGGGTTGGAAGGGAGCTGGGTTCTCCCACTTTGTGCAGCCAGTGGAGATCAGACCTGTCCTCCTGCCATTTCCCTCACTACTGAAGACAGAAAGGTCTAGGAATTATATCACTTTCTGTATGGAGACGTTTCAATATGCCAGTCTATTTTCACATTTTGAGAACTGGAGTTTGTTTTATTCTTTCCTGGTTTTAATGTGAGGGGAAGAAGCACTGTAGCCCCTTCAATATAAGCAGCATTTTCCATAAATACAGTGAGGAGAGATGCTCCATAAAATGTAAAACGACATGATGAAATACTAGCATTTATTCAAAAGCAGCAGTAATCAGATCAACTAACATATCATACAGTATTTCATGCTAATAAATGTTCATAAATTCCTAGTGACACAGAAGAGCTAATGTGACATATAAGTATATATTTGTTTCATTATTTTCAGAAAGAAAATTCACATATCAATTAATATTAAATTATTTAACATAAACATGAAAGTTATATTTCAAAAATCATAATTCAATGGATTTACTGTGTTTTAATCTAGTGGATTCAAATACACACCCACACATTTGTGCAAAAGTGGAATCATACTATACTAAAAACAGTTAAACATATTTATTCTAAAGTGGTTAAAAAGACTTGTTAAGTACTATATATGAATTAAAAGACTTAGCAAAAAGTGTCATATTAATATAATAAAGACTATGGGCATATTGTCAGAATAAACATTTTGTGCTATTGTCTTGCTTAAATTTAGATTTGGATGTTTGTTAAGAAAACATTCACCAAAAAAAACAACTAAAAAGAAAACATTCACCAGGGCAGTTGATCCCTACAGGACCAGTGGTGTGAGTGGCAAAACAGGGAGGGTAGAGGGAGAGTGGGTAGGAAAGAGGGAACCGATTACAAGGAACTATATGTGACCTCCTCCCTGGGGGACGGACAACCGAAAAGTGGGTGAAGGGAGATGTCAGACAGGGCAAGATATGACAAAATACCAATTTATAAACTATCAAGGGCTCATGAGGGAGGGGGGATCGGGGAGGGAGGGGAAAATGAGGACCTAATGTCGGGGGTTTAAGTGGAGAGAAAATGTTTTGAGAATGATGTACAAATGCGCTTTACACAATTGATGTGTGTATGGATTGCGATAAGAGTTGTATGAGCCCCTAATTAAATGATTTAAGAAAAAAAGAAAACATTCAGATATTTCTGAATTAAAAATTGCTTCCTGATATTAAATGCCCATATAGAGACAAACAAACAAACAAGAAGCAAACTCCTTGCCACGGAGCCCATGCTGACTCACAGTGACCCTGCGGCAGGGGGAGAACTGCTCCTGTGACTTTCTGAGACTTTAACTCGTTAAAGGAGTAGAAAACCTCCCCTCCCCTCCCCAAAAGAAGAGTATGTAAGTGTGTCTTTTGTAAGAGCTTCAAGGGTGTCAAGAGACCACAAATAAAACATTTAGTGCTAACTTTAAGGTGAAATTATATCTTCTTTATTGAGCTATAACTTTATTCTGAGAATTATTTGTGGGGGAGAAAATATTTACTTTAATATTTCCACATTTAACTATAAAGAGTTTGTGATGAATTATTTTGCTCTAGCAAGGCATCATCTCAAAAAGAAAGGAGGAACAAATAGGCGAGATTTCCACTGGGAAATGAAACGTGACATCCCATACTTTAATCCACATAAATGTCTGTTATTACTTTATTTGTGCAGGAAAATTCTATAGCTACATAATTGATTTTATTATTTTCAATTTCATTAATTAATACATAGTTGCATTTATCTGGATTTAAATATGTATTTTCACTAAGTGAGGTGCAAAGTAGATCATGAATACATTAAATTGCTTAAGATAAACAAAAATGTTGTATATCAACAATTTTGTGTGGAAAATAAATAATATAACAGACTTCACCCTTTTGAAGCAATGTTCTATTAGCAATGTTTCTGGACAGTACCAATGGCACAGAGCACCCTCCTCCTGGCAGGACTTTCTATTAGCTTTACTGGTGCTGATTCCGGGGCCCCGGAGTGAAACAAACACTTTCCATGATGAATAACTTGTATTTTCAGGCCCCTGTCCGGGTCAGGTGGACACTGGACTACTAACGACGAGGTTGGGCTTTACAGCCACTAGCTTTTCCCCTGCAGAAGGATGGCGACGGTCCGCCCCCTGATGACGTTACAGCCTGAGAAACTCTGTCGCTCTTGGTTAGAATGATCTCGATGGCAGTCAGTTGATATTTTTTTTTTTGTATTTGTAAAGCATTTTGTCTTTCGTAAGTTGATCTTTGAGATTGAGTTATTATTATGTGGTTGATATGGAATCTGTGATGCAAACGAGGCCTTGAGAGTCTTGCGTTGAAAGAACGCCACTGAGCTCTAGAGAGATTGTTATTGTCCATAACCAATGGTTAGAGTGGCTGCCCTCAAATTTCATTCAAATTAACATTTGTTAGGTCCTATGTTAATATTGAAACGCAAATGTGTTATGTTTACTTATATACCAAACAAAATCCATAACCAGTTGCTGCCCCAGGCTGTCCTGAGTCTTGGGTACTTGCAGGACAGAGTTGAATGCCCACAATAACTTCCCCCTGAGTTGTGTCTTCTGCAGGGCAGCAAGCTGCCACCTTGTTCTCCGTAGAGCAACCAACCAATGCAAAAGTAAGGGCAAGCCCTGGTCAATACGAGGCTGCACCTGGAGAATGTCATTTATCGATTTTACAGGTGAGAAAGGGAAGCAAAAAGAGGTTATATAGTACTTGCATCTGTCAACTGGGGTGACTGGCTGAAGGATCAAATACCATTTACTCATGAGAGGAGAGCTTTGGACTCTGTAATACTCGCGTCTTCCATTCCATATGCCTCTAATACAGGCCAGAGAGTTACATTTGGTATAATTTTAAATTCTGAAAATTAGATGCAAATAGAATTTAAATGAACTAGTTGTAAAATAGTACATTGTAAGTAAGAAAGAATTAAGGAAATTTTTAAAAAGGCTTTGTTTAAGAACTAAAAATATGAGCATAAATTGGAAATAAAATAGCACAATTAAGAAAATAGTCTTAGATGTAAGAAAAATCCCAAAACATCAGCAATGAAACTAAGTGCCCAATATAAATGCTATCTTACAGATCTACCTAATCTAAGGACTTGTTGAATTCATTGGCATATTTTTTTCTTTTGTTGTTGTTGTTTTGTTTCTGTTTTTATTTTTATTTGTTTATTTATTTAATCATTTTATTAGGGGCTCATACAACTCTGATCACAATCCATACATACATCAATTGTGTAAAGCGCATTTGTACATTCATTGCCCTCATCATTTTAGAGAAAAACATTGCTTTCTGGAAACTTTTAATTAAATTTGTCATATGGAAATGAAACAGGAAGCATATTTGTTCTCAAAATAATCAGGTAGGCCTGTTTTCTGATATGCACCCCTTATGGTCCTTAAAGAGTCCATGATCACGAAAGAACATGTGCTCCGGTCTATATTAACAAACCTCAATATGCTTATAAACGAGTTTGCTCAGCGTCCAAGCATTTGGGAGAGGGTGCCGTGGCAGGGACATGAAAAACAAAACTGGAGCATAGCTGAGTATTCTAAGGTGTTGAAACTACCTGGATAGTATGTTATGCCTGCTTCCAAAAGCATGCACTGTAAAGTTAAGTCCCTTCGCAGCAGGACCGATTTCTGGAGTTGCTGCAGACAGGCAGCTGGGTGCTGACGACCTCGGATCCTACGTACGATTCCTTTTCCTCATCCTGGTGAGCTTGCAGTTTCACTGTTAAAAAAACAGCATAAGAAAACTTGAAGGGTATGAAAAACGTGCAATAGACAGACAAGGAGAAAGATGCGAATAATTCTCTAATAGCATGCTACTACTTAACCCTCTCCAGCATCCCCTTATCTCCACAGACACTTCGTTGCATGAGCAAAGGAAAATGAGAACATCCCCACCCGGCCCCATATTTGTTCGACAGTGCTTTCTGCCTCGCACACAAGCAATCCAAATCTAAGTGACTCGGTGACCCACTGCAGGGCTTTTCCGAGACTTTAAGCCCCATCTTTCTCCCTTGGTGGTTGTAAACTGCCTACCATGCACCGCACAGTCCAAGGCAGAATCATGATACCACCAGGGCTCCCTTATACAAGTACTAACAATGGATTGCTGCTGTTGTTGTTGTTGTTGGTGGTGGTGGTGGTGGTGGTCATGGTGAGTGGTTAAGTGTTGGGCTGCTAACTGAAAGACCAGCCGCTCCTTGAGAAAAAGATGGGGCTTCCTACTTGTGTACAGAACTATAATCTCAGCCACCTACACAGACCGTTCTGTCTTGTCTTGCAGGGTCGCAGTGAGTCGGCTTCCTCCCCAGGGCAGTGAGTGGTGTGGGTTTTGTTGTTGTTGCTTATTTCTTTTTGTAAAGGAACACCTATAGGGTACGGGAGCTGCTGTTTCTTAGCCGCTATGTCTCACTAACATAACACTGTGAATGAAGTAACTGAGATATAAATAATGTGACTGCGTTCAGGAGCCCTGGTGGCTTAGTCACCCTTTACAGGAGTAGAAAGCCCTGTCTTTGTTTCGAAGAGTAGCTGGTGGCTTCAAAGTGCTGACCTTTCTGGTCACAGTAAACAATGACATCACCAGAAAGCCCCCAGAAGCAATTCTACCCTGTCCAACAGGGTGGCTGTGAGTCCTCAGTGACTCACTGGCGGTGAGTGTGGTTTGGGTGTTTGGTGTCACAGTGGGTTGTGCTTTGGACTGTGAGCCACGGATCAGCAGTCGAAACCAACTGGCTGCTTTGTGGGAGAAAGAGGAGGGGCCTGCTCCCCTGAGAGTCACAGTCTCAGAAACTCACAGGGACAGTTCTGCCCGGCCGTTAGTATCACTATGAGTTGGTGTCACTGCTCAGCAAACTTGAATCCTTGGAGGTAGAATTTAGACATCACCTTTTTTTTCTGAATAGACTCATAGTCAGCATGAAATTTTGTGAAAACTTGGATTTTGGAGTTGAAATTCCTTTAGGTATGGTCTATTATTGATGAGTCACACAACTCTAAACAATTTATCAAAATCTCTCAACTTTCCCTTTGCCACAAATAATGCTATTTCGTGTAACTTTTATGAGTATTTAATGAGATACGCAGTAGGATTCAGAGTTTTAGAAGGTCTGGACACTAAAAAATATGGTCTTATAATTGCTCCCCCCCCCTAATTAATATATAATTGAAATGAGAACAAAATAATCCATCAAAAAAACAGCAACACTAATAATCAGAAGAAACGGGTATAATAATTTCAACTTTTTCCTCTCCCCGAAGATGCCTGCATAGATGTGTCTTTGTTTTTACTTAGACAATAAATAAGCAATTTGATAAACAGGAGTTCTAATATCTTGATACCTTTATTTTGCTTGTGCCCCAAGACATGCTTAGACTGTCTTTGAGTAATGAATTGCTAAAGAACCTGAATGAAGCCAGGCAGGGCAGCTTGGAGAGGAGTGCAGGCAGACGGGGATGACTTCAGGCAAGAGATTAGCCCTCCTCTATAAGCTCCACTCTTCAGAACTGAGAAAGGAAGATAATATTTGCCTCTGAAGCTTATTGTGAAGATTGAAAGAAATGTTTGAAAAGTACTTGTGTTTAAAATGAGAGGAGGGTTGCAATTTGAAAACTGTGAGCTCTGATGCTGAACGGTATGGATTTAAATCTTAGCCTATCGTTCTCTGGCTTGTAAACCTTGAGCTGGCATTGAAAACATGATGTCATTGTGTCTCCGATTTCCCCTTGAAAAATGTAGATGAAAACGTTCCCATATAGAAGATTGTAATGAGATTAAAAATAAATAATGTTTTTAATGTTCTTGGAGCAATAATTAAC
>NW_022111369.1:26864768-26867110 GCF_000313985.2 Echinops telfairi | reverse complement strand
TTAACATACCCAAGTAGGTGTGTTGTAATCTAATTTTTCTGAAACATATTTACTCTAAATTTCAGTTATTAATTTTAATTTTTTTAATGAAGGCTGAAGCCCTTATCACACAGAAAAAATCATAGGCAATTAGTTGCCTTAGCTTAGCTTAAAGTCTGAATCTCATTACCTTCAAATTTGCTCACTCTAGTAATTTTTAACACTTAAGATTTTCTCTAAGTAAGTTTTAAATTCTGGGCCTTGGCTTCATCAATAAACTGAGAAAAAATATGACTGAGTTCATAGAGATTGTGTAAGAAGCAAATGAAATGACTAGAATATGCACATATATGTATTCTATACACACACGTATATATACACACAAACATATCTATATACGCACAGAAAGTATTGTTGTAAAATCCTAAAAAAAAAAACCTTCACTAAAAAAATATCAAAATATGAAGCGCTTTATCTCCGGATACCCTCTCTCTCTGTGTACACATTCTGAAGGCGGTGTTCCCACCTCACTAACCCTTCCCTGAGGAACCCAGTGCCGTTCAATTGACATGCTGTCAAAATGACAGTTTTGGCATTATCTAGTATCTCAGATTATGTTCCTTTAAATCATGTACTCTCAGAGTTATTTGGCCTACTCCACTTTTCAGGAAAGAAACAAAAACAGAAAACCCCGCAGCTCCACCTCCCTCAATCAATGAAATATTTTTGTACTACAGCCAATAATCTACAAAAAAGTGTAGAGATCTGTTTGTGCAGTTCCCTCCACACCCCACCCTGCCCCCAGTGCCCCTGGCAGTACCTCCCACTTTGGGAAATACTGGTTTAAATGTTCTCTGAGTTTTAGGAACAAAAGAAAGTCTGAAGAGATAAGTTCAGGGATGTAGGGTGATGGAGTAAGGTTTCCTAATGCAATGCCCATTGGACATTCCTTAGTACCCTAGAAGAATGAGCAGGGGCATTGTTGTGAGGGGAAATAATTCCTTGGAGAAACTTTTCTGTTTCTTTATTTTACCAATTCAGTTTTCAATTTTCCTAGAACTTCTAATTCTAATAATCACCCTGCACTATGTACTGATTACCTCCTATGCACTAATAATCTATGAAGATTGTTACTTTTCGCCATCCTCCCCAAACCAGCCACCATAAACTTGTGAGCTGACTTCTCTCCCTTGGCTTGAACTGACCTAGCAGCTCAACTGACTAACAAGTTCCGGTTTGGATAGGACTTATTTTAATGTACTATCAAGAGACTAATACAAGTGTATCACTGGGAGAAATCCCTGAAGTCATCAATGATGGCAGAGCCATGTTTATATACATTTGTTTGGAAAATAAAATCTGTGCATATGTGAACTAGAAGCCTAATAGCATGTTTTGTACTTACTTTCATTCATGCATGCATGTTTGTGTGTATGTTAGAATATGAGTACGTGCAAACTACCAACATTCATGCAGCCAGATTTGCTGATCGCCCAAGCATATCCTATGAAAAAATATCAATCAAATAGCTATTTCTAGAGTTGAGAAATGGGCCTCAATAACTGTATGGAACATTCTCATACTGATTGCAATAACAAGTTCTGTCACCCACGACCTGCACTGAGGCCAAAATTTACCTGTTAGGAACACAATTCCTCACAAGTCTGTTCTCACTTCTGAGAGCCAGAAACCCAGGGCTTTATAAGCTACTTTTCTCTGACCACATGGCTACACATTTAGGGGGTCTCACTAATCCCTCCGGTTTCATAATTCACTAGAACAACTCACAGAGCATCTGAACACACTTTAATTATTACAAAGGAGACAATAAGAACCGACCCAAGGGTAAGCCATATGTGAGGAAACCTGAGTATTACCAAATGGAAATGTCTACTGTCCTTTCCTCGTGGCATCAAAATATGGGCTGGCAGATTGAAGTATGAACATCTGAAGAGAGTCATTAAGTTAGAAAGAAGCGCTCTAAAGAACCACAGGGGGTGGGGGGCGTTTATGGGGCCTTCGTGATGTGGGCATGCTTCAGTGAATCCCTACCACATGAGGGAACTCAGTTGGGGGTTGGGGGTGGTGGGGAACTGGTGGCAGAGTGGTTATGCACTGGGATGCTAACCACAAGGTCAGCAGTTTGATACCACAGGAGAAAGATGAGGCTTTTTATTCTCCTAAAGGGGTACAGTCTCATAACCCCACAGAAGTATTTCTACCCTGTCCTATGGATTCAACTAGAAGTCAGTGAATTTCCCCTGCCTAGGGGAGGTCAGGTTGATGTCATGTGGACCAAGTAGCTATCTAATCACAAAATTGTTCTTTCTTAGTGGGCCAGCTCCCACCGTGAGTCATCTCAG
>NW_022111369.1:26850819-26863457 GCF_000313985.2 Echinops telfairi | reverse complement strand
TTTTTTTTAATGAAAAATTAATTCATTTTATTCGGGGCTCTTACAGCTCTTATAACATTCCATACATCAGTTGCATCAAAGATATTTGTACATATGTTGCCATTATCATTTTCCAATAACTTTTGGAAGCATACTCATAGGAAGCAAGCTCCATGTGACATCTGCTGCAGACTCTACGTCCACATGCCATAGTTCCCAGACTAGTGCCAAGTTTAGCTTTTATTAACTATATATATATATATAGGTAAATATTTTAACAAACATGGAAATAAGTGTCTGTGACATCTAAACAAATATTCAATGGGATTTGAAGGAATCTTGTGGAATTTGGGTATATGCACATGTGTATATTTGTGTGTATATATACTGTAAGAAATAAATATCATGACAGATGCAAAATATTTACTAATCGTTTCCATGATCGTCCATGACTAAAAACAAAAGGAAACATTTCATTGAATGATATTAGTATGTAAATAAAGTACCTGTATGGCCTACTACTTAAAGATTAAGTTGATCATGATATTTTAATGGAATATTTTGGTCCTGTGTTAACATTAAAATTTTTTGTCATTTTGACTTACCAGCCTACAATAAAATCTGAAATCATTGATTTTCCCAAATATATGTAACTTGAAAGGTATATTACATGTTCTTCACACTGAGTGGAACATGTTTCAGAGGTCTGGGTTTGAAAAATAACCAGCCCGCATTTTCAGAGGGATGATTGTAGCTTGTGGTTGTGACAGCGTCCCTTTGCTGCCTAAATCAAACTGTTTGCACCTTCTCACTTTAAAAGCCAAGCCTGTGTCATTAAGTGTATGTGGAAATGGTGCTGTCAGGCATGGGAATATTTAAAAATGATTATCAAGGAAGATGTTGCAACTGCTCTGTTGTGTCCAGGGGCTCTTGGTGTCTCGCACCCAAGAATGGACTTGTGAACCACCAAATGGCCAGCAGAAAGCAGAACTTAGCTGAAAAGGAAAGAAAAGCAACTGATGCAGCAGTGAATGAATGAATGAATGAATGGTGTCTAGTCGTTGTTGTCAGGTGCGAGGTACTTGGCTTGGCTGTCTCTCCAAGTTAGGAGGGACCCCCTCCTGGGACTGGTCTTATTCCTCAGGGCCAATCTTAAACCGGGTCCTGCTCTCCCCTAGGCTGGGCATGATCTGAGTGTGGATGTAGAAGTGTGCATTCAGAGGTCTGGAAACAGTCTTGGGTTGTTTGTTGTCCTCCGAGTTTGGAATCAGCCTAGGAGTCTGATGCGGGCCGGTTGATGATTAGATTGTCCCAGTCTGTTCAGATGACCCTTCCAGATACCTGCCAACCCAAAAGTTTCCCTCCACCTCCACCGAGCCTCTTTCCCTCACTCTCCCTGCAGACACTTGATATCCTGTCTCATAGAGAAAATAAAGAAGCTTGGATAAGCTAGTCAGAAACAAGCTTTGATGACAAAACAATGCTACTGATGATTAAAACTAAAAAAAACGATTTTAAAATAGAAAAATACTCCATCAATTCTTCTATATTCACTTTAGGAGCTACTTGAGACAAAATGTGTGTTTGTCTGTTTTCTGTTGTGTGTTTAACTTGAATACTTACAGACATGGTGATATATAATTAAAATCAGTATTATTTGTCAGCATAAAAGGTCAACTGGAGTCCTTTGCAGCTCCATCCCTTGCACAAGAATATTGCTTATTTCTGTTGCAGACAATATTTTATTTTTTTAATGTAGGAAATGAGGGACCCAGGGGAATAATTACACTACCCTGTACCAAAACTGTAAATCTGCTCCCTGCTGACTTTTAACAAACCACCAGGATGAAAAAACTAATGATGGGTGAGCAAGCGAGTGTCTGGTAATTTTCCTAAAGCACATTTATATTGCATGTAGAGAGTGTTTTCCTCAGGAGAGCACAAATGATTTTTTATTAACAAAGAACCATAAAGAAAAAGTGCTGCTCTCTTAAGTTTTGTTGTCCTTGCTGTTGTGAATTTAGATGTTTCCACAGTTTTATCATTTTAATACAAAATGGAAAAAGTACAATTGTTTATCCAATAAATAGTGGTTCTAGTTAACATTAAGTATGTAAATTCTAATCTTTCAAGTGTCTAATATATTTATAATATAGACCATTTCTCAATAATAAGTGGCCTTATTTTATTGCTTACCTAAAGTTATTCAAAACAGATTTATGCTTTAATAAAGAGCATTTTTTCAAAAGAATCATGCAACTGTCCTCCAATGCCGAAGGTTACCTTTAGTCTTTGTTTTAAAAGGTATGTGTTTTCTGTGAAGCACTTTCACCTATCAGTTGTGAGACTTCCATTTCAACAGAATGGAAAATTGAAAACAATTGTTAGCTACTTTAACCAATTTTTGCATCACTAGCTATTGAAAGTAACTTTTGGTTATTAATATGAGAGTACATTTTTGATGAAAAAATTTTACTGAAACTTTGTAGAACAATTGGCAGTGTTCCTCTGAATGTAGATGTGGCTCATGTATTTGTTCTTGCTATCCTTTTGCTATGTTTAATTTTCTTCCTGTTCTTTGACTAAATTTACCTTAGTCATAATTAGCTTTAGTAGTGTGTGGCCTCATTATTCTTGATCTTGATCTTATTAAAACATGAGAATAAAATATTACGAGCAATTTAGTGGTACTTCCCTTGTGGTCTCACTAGAATTTTCAGTAGCTAGGGGCTTCGACTTTTACCTCAAGAAAGAAGTCATAGAATAATTTCACTTATATCTGATATCTCTTTTTAAGATCACTCTTAGGTTGTGTGGTAAATTTAGGATTTGGGGGGGACAAATATAGCAACACTTTCCCCAATATTTATATATATGAAAGCCCCTTTCATCCATCAACCCAAGAGTCTGAGGTATACTGAATCATGAAAATTTTCAGCTAATTGAAAATTGTCAAATATCAGAATAATTTATTATTATTATTTTGCCATTATATGGGGCATACTAATATAGTCAGAAATATAGTATCGGTAGAAATAAAATTGTATGTTGAGCTTTAAAAATGAATCTTGAATGAGATCTAATATTAATCCAATCATTTCCTATTATCATAGGTGGTGTCATTTATCCCTCTCAGGATTTATTCAAATCCTACACTTCCTGTAGATGTATATCTCACCTCGCCATTGTACATTTCACCTTGGTTCCAAAGCTTCCTTGTGTCTACACCTGTTTATTCTAGTTGTGATTATTTATGTATTTTTCTCATATGTAAAAGTAGGTGTCTTAGTCCAGGCTGACTAGAGAAATAAATCCAGGGACATTCATATGTGTGTAAGAGAGAGCTTTATATCAAAAAACAATTATATATTGAGAAAACATCCGAGCCCAGTCCAGATGAAATCCATAAGTCCAATATTAGCCCACATGCTCAATACTAGTCCATACTTTCTTTGGACTCATGCAGCACATGCAATGATGCCAAATGCAGGAAGCTCACAGGCCAGTGGGTGCAAAGTGCTGTGGATCCATGGTGGTGGAGGCATCCCCCAGGCTCTGGCTGCCATTTGCTTGGCTCCATGTGACTTGTCAAAAAGCATATGTAGCAGAGAGAGAGAGTGGCTCACCTCTTCTGATGGCAGAATCAAGAGACAGGAAGTTCCCAGAATCCTCATGAGCAGGTCACACCCACACAGAGACATCATTGACTATGATCTGATTGACAGGATAGACTCCCCACCTTCACTGATAAGGTTATGTAACTACCACTGTAAGTAAATTGTTGTTGTTCTTAAGTTTCTTTGAAGTGTTCTCACGCAGAGGCCCTACATCCAATAGAGAGAAACGTTGCCTGGTCATGAGCCATTCGTGCAGTCATTGGTCTGTTTGAACTGGTTGTCACCGTCACGATGTCAATCCACTTCTTTGAGGGTCTTCCTCTTTGTCGATGGTCCACGTTCACAGGCACGGTGTCCTTTTCCAAGGTGACTACTCTGCTGATCAAATGTCCCAAGTACACAAGACACAGTCTCAACATCCGGGGGGCCTAAGGAGCCTTCTGGCTGCTCATCCTCTGAGGCAGATTTATTTGTTCAGGTAAATATAGAATGGAGAAGAGACAAGAAGCAAGAATTATGAGATGAAGTGAACTGAATGGGAATATGTATGTCCATACAAAGAATCAACTTTAAGTTTAAAGGTCACAATACATTCATTTAAACTAGAATGTAAGGAATATTTCTAGGATAGGATAGAACTACACCTGCAGTTCCAGATGGGAGTAGAAAGCCTGTGTTTCTCCTGCAGAGCAGCCGATGCTTTCAAACTCCAGACCTTTCTGATCGCAGTCCAAGGTGTAACCCCAATGCCAGGATCTCTGATCCGCATTGACGGTCAGAGTTTTTTCGTTTTTTGTTGTTGTTTGTTTGTTTTTATGCAGGAGGAAGAATAGTAACATGCAGAATATGCACTCAGGCACTCTCTCACTCACTCATTCCCTTACAGATAGATGGATAGACAGTGGTCTTGGTCTCATATCAAATGTGAACTAATGAATAGGCTTCCAAGTTTGTAGGATAAAATAAAATCTTCAAATACAGATATGCTTTTTAAAACTATGGTATTCCTTGGTTTTGGTAGACTTTTTGTTCAACGGCTGATCAGCTGGCTTTGATCTTCCCAATTGAGAGAACTTTTATTTCATACAAGTGGTACATCCCACACTTGAAGAAAGCCATCTTCTTCACGGAATCGCGCTGTGATGCAGTTCTCTCCTTTCTGCCCAAAAAGCATTTTGCACTTTACTTAAGGGACCATTTTACTTTCCACTTAGTTCTATGCTTCTGAATGTTTCACGTGCAAATGTATCCCATCAAGACAAAAAAACGGGAAGAAATGTTTTCTAAACTTCAGATTCCACAAACTGCTTTTCTTGTTGTCAATATTATTTTTTAATCATTATTATGTGCTCATTAGGAAAGTGCTGGGTGCACCTAAAGAAGCAATGGTGCACTTGTGGCAAATCTGGGAATCCAGCAAAGGTTTCCAAAGTGTGCCCTCACTGAGGAGGCCCTGAAGGTTTTGAAGCATATCTGTGCACAGCAGGTCTATCTGACAGGAGGCGTTGTCTCCTTATTTCATCACTTCATTCTCTTTGAGTAATCTTCCTCTCTCTGTGGAAAGTGCAGTTTATCACATTTGTTACTTCTGTGTCAGCATGAGAACAACAAGAAAAATAAATGTTGTGAAAATGTTTTCCTGAACTGCTACAAAAATAAAGTAATTAAAAAAACAACAACGCATAGGCTGTCCTCACAGTATCAACTTAATTTTTCCTGCTTCTATAGTGTGAAGAATCCTGACATTTAAAGGACTTTAATTTCTATGGATAATAAATGAATACACAGCCAGATATGAGAACTCTAAAGCAATTAGAGGGATGCATGTCAAGTCTTTCAGGACTCATATCAACACACAGTGCATGCTGCTTCTTATTGTTGAAAATGTCACCCTTCTACTTGATAAGTGTCTTTTGGGAAATGGCTCACTTCATTTCAAAGGGATATAATAAAAGAAAAGGGCTTGGGGCAATATTTAAGCAATGAAAGAAACAGGACATTTATGACTAGCTGGGAGGAACTGATTGCCTTTGGCTGTGCCTTGGGAAATCCCCTGGACAATACAGTAAGTTGTGATTACTATTATAAGTTAAAATAATAAAAAGCATGCAGGGAAATTTCTGTTTTCATTATGGGTGATATTTCAGATTCTCAGTGTGCCAGTGGAGTTCCTGCCCACCTCCTTTATTTCACACTGAAGTACTAGCAGAAGCATTATTAAAAATTGCAAAAGAATAACTTTCAAGAGGAGCGATTAAGAAAGAAAAAGAGGAGGGAGGCTGGAAAAAAAAAGAATATAAACTCTTGTAAGAAAATTGTAGTTTTATATACATCAATTAAATAACTCTCATAAGGCTAAAAGTGTTCTAAGACTAATTTTATCAAAATTGATATTGTGATGTTTGTTAGAATATATATGGTAAATACTTTCCTATGTGTTAACTATGATTAGTCAGAAAATTTAGGTGCCAAAATTAGCAGCTTCTATTTAATTTTATGAGTTTATTTCACCATTCGTTCATTGTTTACTTACTACTAATAGCAATGTTTAAATATGAAGGGATTTCAAAAAGTCCAGGGAAAATTCCAATATCTTTGAACTCCTTCCTCCGCCCCCATGAACATTTTAAAGCTCCTTAGTGGTCTACACACTGAGTTGCTAACCACAAGGTGAACGGTTTAAACCGACTAGTTGCTCCGAAGATGATGAGGCTATCTTTTCCTTCAAAGAATCAGTCTTGAAACCTGAAAGGGTAGCTCTGCCCTGTCCTATTGGGTCACTAACAGCCAACATCCATTTGATGACATTGAGTTGGGGGTGGGGGGTTGTTTTTCTTTTTGTTGACTTAAAATAGCAAAGCTTGGGATATGTTAAAATGTGATCTATCATTATTCCTATAGTCTTTGCTTTTTAAATTTCTATCAATTAAATATATATATATATATATCCTCCACATTTCTTAAGGTAAAAGAACAGAAGAAAAAAATCAAATCTCATTGAATTAATGTCCATCCATTTCAGAAGGTAGTATCTGATCAATAATTAATTCTATGAATAGAAGGAAGGAATTTTGGCTAACCTGAAAAACTGGAAAAAAACAAACAGACTCGGATTCAGAAATTGGTTGAATACCAACTGAAAGGCTCACAAATGAGCCCAGCCCTGGAGGTGCCCACTCTGCTACCCCAAGACATTCAGAAGACAACGACCTGCCAATCAATTTACAAATAAAATTCTATGTTTGTGCCCATTCCAAAAAAAGTTGGTATAATTAAATATAGGAATAATTGCATAATATAATACAAGCAAATTTTGCTGATGAAATTCCTACATTTTTGGAACAGCAAGTTTACAGGGAGCTACCAGAAGTTCAGGCCAGCTTCAAAAGAACATGTAGCATGAGGGATTTCATTGCTGAAACCATAGTCTTGGCTCAACACAGAGAATGCCAGGAAGATATTTGCCTCTGTTCTGTTGAATATGCATAGGCATTGTACTAGATATCTAGTTCATAAAAAGTTATGGTAACATTGAGAAAATATTGTGGCAATATTGTGTGCTTTAAAATCAGGAAAAGGATGAATCAAGATTGTATTATTTCACTAAATCTATTTAATCTGTGTGTTGAGCATATAATTCAAGAAGTTGGACTGTTTGAAGTAGAATATGGCATTCTTATTGGAGGAGGACTGTGACAGTTAGGTTTATTGTGCCAGCTAGGCCAATAGAAAGGTGGGTGGAGTTTAATCAGGTCGCAGCTTGATTGGAGGCAAACGAGATTAATGGCTTTCCAAGACCTGCCCCCTTCTATGTTCCTCCCTAGTAAGTGGACCAGTGCCTTAACCATGTGCTGCCCTACCTGTGGGCCAAACCAACCCTTGAATTGTGTTCCTAGAGCTTGAGGCTCCTTGGAGACCTGCTTAGCCATGCTGCTGGCATGTAAATCACTCGAGCTTGTGGTCCCTGGATCCTATTGTCATGCATCTTTTGAGTTTAAGATCCCATCAGGGCCTGCTTCACTGAGCTCCTGTGCTATAGACTGTTGTTGACCCACCTGCTGTCTGCTGCCTGTGAGCACACTTTGCCTGACCTGCCTGAGGGAGGATTTCACTGTCTCCTTCCTCAAACTTGAGCCAGCAGCCACGTGAGGGGGAGGACTTTCTGTGTATTCACTATTCCATGAAAGTGAGTTAAACTACGCCCTTGTACTGCTTTGTGAACTAATTAGCTGTTATGTTCCTTCTCGTGGTATAAGCCTATCTATATATATATAATCATAAGTGTCCTGGTTTTGTTTCTCTAGAGAACCCTACTTAATACAAGCACTCACTAAAAACCTGTGCTATAAAGATGACACAGCCTTGCTCACTTAGAGATAAAAGGGTTTGAAAGATTTACTGATAAATATCAAAGACCTCAGGCTTTATTATGGATGACACCTCAACATAAAGAAAACAAAGTGCTCACAACTGGACCAATGAGCAGCATCAAGGCAAATGGAGAAGAATTGAAGTTATTTAGTATTACATTTTATTGGGTCTACAATTAACACCCATGAAAAAAAACCCAAAACCCAAATCCCTTCCCTGTCAACAAGTCAATTCCAACTCATAGATCCCAATAGAATAAATTAGAACTGGGTAAGGGGTTTCTGAGACTGTGTATCTTTATGGATTCAGACAGCTTCATCTTTCTCCCCTCCGGAAAGCTGGCAGGTTTGAACTGCTGGTGTTAGGGCTAGCAGAAAAGTGATTTTGCTTAATTCACATTGTCAATAGAGATCTAATGAAGCAGCATTTAGGAAAGCAAGCCATGCATTAAACGGTAAAATTTCTGTCAAATATCTCTTTAAAATATATATATTTTTAAAGCCATCATTTTGAGGGTGTGTGACTCAAGTCATGATATTTTCAGTTACCTCATAGACATGCAAACATTGGAAAATGCAGAGCGAAGAGCACAGCAGAATTGATGCCTTTGAACTACAGTGTTGACCAGGAATATTAAACATAACATGGAACTTCCAGAAATGAGCCAATCTATGTTAGCAGATATGCAGCCCGATTGTTCTTTGTCGTTTTTTTGTTGTTAGGTTCCATCAAGTAGGTGCTTTCCCATTGAGACCCTATGCACAAGAGAAGGAAGCACTCGCTGGTCATGCGCCATCTTCACAGCTGGTCCTCTGCTTGAATCCATTGTACAGTGACTGTGTCAATTAATCTCATTGAGTACCTGCCAGAATGTTCCTTACAAGCAAGGATAGTCACACTTACAAAGTATTCGGGAGTACTTTAGATATTTCATCATGAGGGACTAATCTTTAGAGAAGGTCATCGTGCTTGGAAAACAAGAGGGCAAGTAAAGAGAAGGAAGATATATAATGAGATGGATTGACACTACATCATAGCAAGGAGGCAGGTGTCAGACACGCCTCCATGTTTCATCCTTCTTTACCTACTCTGACACCAACTGGTCCTCCCAAGGAATTCTGCTTCTAAACTGTGTTCAATACTTCCTTGTAACAACCACAATTATGAGTGCTTATTAGGAAACTTGTTAAATTAAGTTTATTAGGAAATTAATATAGTTAAGTCATCATAAGTCAGAACCAGTAAACAGTAAGGATACAGTCATTTTATACAGCAACACCTCTCTTCAACCAGCAACCAAGTCTTTCTCTGGTCCTTGACCTCTCAGTCCTGTGGTTCCTTGGCTTCTGCCTTCCTGAACCAGAAGCCTGCGTGTCACATAGTGTAGAGGTGCTGCTTGCTCCTATTGCTCTGTCCACTCGTCTCCATGCCACAATCGCTGGCATCTCTGGTTTCAACCTCCACCACTTCAGACAGAAATCTGGAACTTGCCCTTCTAATGTTCCTGCTTTAGAGATGGCTCATCCTTAAGGCCAGAAGTGTGGTCAAGAAAACGGACCAATTCCCTCTATTAGTATTGCACAAGCTCATTTGCATAGTCCTACCCAATCATTTGGTGGAAGTTAAGGAGACCTACGTAGAAGGGCCAATTAATAAAATTTACTCCACCACAGACACAGTCACAGTTGGATTTTTTGTTAATAGTCATTTTATTAGGGGCTCATACAACTCTTCACAATCCGTACATACATCATTTGTGTCTAGCACATTGGTACATATGTTGACCTCATCATTCTCACAACACCCACTTTCCACTTGAGCCCTTGGTGTCAGCTCCTCATTTTCCCCCTCCCTCCCCCCTACCCCCAAAACCTTGATAATTTATAAATCATTATTATTTTATCATATCTTAACCCATCCGATGTCTCCCTCACCCACTTCTACGCTGTCTGTCCCTCAGGGAGGAGGCCATATGGAGACCTGGTCATCTGTTACCCCTTTCTCCCTCACCTTCCCTCCACCCTCCAGATATATCCACTCTCTCCACTGGTCCTGGTGGGGGGGGTGTTCATCTGTCCTGGATTCACTGTATTTCCAGTTCCTATCTGTGCCAGTGTACATCTGGCTGGATTTTTAATAGTAGAAATTCACCTTGATTATCACTGCTTGATTATGTAAAGATTAGAAACTAGATTTGGAAAACTCCATTTCTTTAAAGGCCCTTTTGCTTTGCAAGTTCTGTTCATAGCCTGACCTGATTAATGAGCATGTAACTCTGTTTATACCGTCCGAGGTGACAGATCAAGGGCAAGTGCTGGGCTTGTGCTACAAGAGGTCTTTTGAGAAAGATACAATTTTAATGTGTTCTTTTTGAGGCCTTTGAAAAAGAGTTGATGCAATTATCAAAATGAGAATCATAATTATCAAAATGAGATTCAAAATTTACTTATCATATAATTTAGGCACCTAAAGTATACACCAGTGAATATTTTTCATATTTAAAAGAATCTCCAAGAATCCACAGAAGTTTTCCAGAAATTGTTAATCTGTCTTTGTTAATTAGTTCTTGCAGGTTGTTCTGGATTTATATATAAAATTAAAAAAAATGATTCTTAAAATATTAAATAAGAATTTCATCCAAAAGGTGGAATGTATGTGACAATAAGCATATCTTTATTCAAAATATCTTTTGTATTTAAAATTACATCTTTTCATATTAGTTAAAATGTTTGTATTCAATAAAACCTATGATGTCCTTATATATGATCATGCCAAAGTTAATGGCATGAGGTTTCATTTTATTAACGATCATTCCAGAAATGGAGTCCTCTGCTGAAATGATAGGCTTAGACAAAATATTATATACACAAATACATTTTTCTTTAGCTATTTTATTATAAAGATAATTTTCACTTTGAAGATCTATCTAATGCCTTAGGAGTAGGCTCAGACCTAGGAGCAGTGGTGAAGATGGCATAGGACTGGGTGGTATTTGGCTCTGTTGTGCACAGGGTCATTATGGGCCTGAACCAATGCTATGCATCTGACAATAACTGACTATAAGACTGTTCATTTTCTTAGAATTGTATATTCCCTTTGTTTCTCATGATTTAATTTAAAAGTAACTTCATAGCGTTACTTTTATCTTTCAGCAAATTTGTGATCCAGAAAGCATATTCAAGTAAATAAAATCCCCTGAAGACACAAAATTTTTTTTTGTAACTTATTTGATATACAAATTTTACCTTAGCATGAAGGAAAGAAGTTATTTGTAATATTTTTCTACATTCTCTCTTTTAAATCACATTGATATAATCATACTTTTTGTTGTAAAATATTAAAATTATATTAGATTACTCCAGCCAGGTTAATGACTTGTAATGATTTGTAATTCCAAAAATTGACCTAGGCTTTGAGTATGGAGATTTATATGATGTTTTTAATCTTCATATTTCCATTCCATATCTAGTAAAAGTTTTGAAATTTTTTGCATGTATGTTTGAAATGAGTAAATAAGTCTTGAAATCATATTGAGATATTATTTTAACATATTTTCAGGTAATAAAAAACATGTTGGATTCTACCCCAACCAGAGGGCATATTCTTTTCTTTACTATTGCTCAGCAACACACCATAGTCTGTTCTTACAAAATACTTAAAGAAGAAAATAAGTTCAACACATTCGTAGTAATTTTATGGCTCCATTTCCTTTTATTTCATGGAGTTCTGGTTTTTATTTTCCCCTCTGGTTCCAGAATCATGTGCTTGTTTCAGCTCTGATTTATAGCTAAGGTGGTTTTCAATGAAAATCACCATCTGCAGATAATTCACGGTACAGCCTTGCAGCTGTCTGAGTCTGTGGTCAACTCCCCCTTGATTAAAGAGACTGAAAATGGTAGTGATATGCTACCGGAATGTGGAAGCCAAAGAAACTCAGATCTGGGCCTGCCACATTATAGCTTTTTCATGATGGAAATAACTTTGCCTCCTCTGCACATGATTTGCTCAGTCTCTATGCTGAACAAATAACCCAAGAAGCTTGACTATTTGAAGCCTGATTGGAAGAAGGCTCATTGACACTTGCAACATTCAATGGAGATGCTTTCAGTTGGAATCGAGTTGAATTTGGGCAGTGAGTGAATGAGTTGGAAAAAATTTAGGGTGCTTTGTGAGACAAAGGAATAAAAGTATAGAGTATTTGTTGAGACAGAACACATTTGCTGATGCTTCAAATAATTTTGGCATTGCTAGTATAGCAATACCAATAAATAAACACATGACTTGTAAGGCACTGTAAAAAGTATTAAATACATGCAATGATGTCTGATGAAAATTTTAATCACATTTACATAGTTAAGAAGGGTCTTTTGTTCTGGAGTAAAATAAACCTATGTTTACATACCCAGTTTAGGAACCTGGTTGGTAGTGGTCACATGTTGGGCCCCTAACCACAGGATCAGCAATTCAAAACCAGAAGGTTCTTCACCGGAGAAAGGTGATTTTCCATTTATTTATTTATTTTAAAAATCATTTTATTGGGGCTCACACAATTCATCACAATACATAGATCAATTGTGTAAAGCACAGCTATACATTTGTTGCCCTCATCATTCCCAAAATTTGCTTTCCTCTTGGGTTCCCGGAATCAGCTCATTTTCTTTTTTCCCTTCC
>NW_022111369.1:26833935-26850109 GCF_000313985.2 Echinops telfairi | reverse complement strand
TTTGTCTTCGGCATTTATATGGGGAAGGTGGTCACACTGATGGTTTTTGTTCTTTGGAAAACCATCAGTGTGTGACCACCTTCCCCACATAAACGCTGAAGACGAATGTGTGCATAAGAAAGGTGATGTTTTTTACTCTCTTGACGAGTTGCCATGTTGGAAACACTTAGACGTACTTCTATCCAATCCTAGAGGGTCTCAATTTGAATCAACCCTACCACTATGAGTTTTGAATGGGATTTAAGCAGAATTTTCTTTCTAATATAGCTCTTTCTTGTCTCCCTTTATTATCGCAATGATACAAAAAAGCCTGAATTTCCCTTAAAGTACAATGCTGAGTAGTATGTTGATGTCACCAGCTTATTTATTCTTTTACTTTAAATGTAAAACATTGGTGTAGCCAGGAATCTGATTCAATGCTTAATGGTGAATAACTGATAGATCTGTTGCTATTAACTACTCTTGGGCCTCTTCAGCAAAATCCTGCAACACTGTGTTTTTTCCTAGGCAGAGCTAGTAATATAGCATGGAATATGCTCAGACATTGCTATGCAGGCCAAGGTGTATTTAAGTACATACGTACATCGTAGGTGAATAATAATGCGTATTGCCCAAAAGACACGCCTCTCCCTAAATGGATTAAGGATGTAAAGAGGGATTTGCAAGTTTTGTTTATCTTTCTTAGGCTCAAACATAGCAATAATTGTGAGGATGGTACAAGATGGCAACCTTTTATTCTTTTGTGTATGAGGTTGCAACAACCCCAAGCTAACTTCATGTATCTAATAATGTTGCACAATGCAAATTAATTTTACAAGGCAAGTTCTTTATTTGATATACCTTAAGAGAAGCCAAGATCATAATACTGTTTGTTTTCCTTGTTAGAAGGAAAATTTATTCAATGGTAATAACAGGATTGTTTTGTGAATCCCCCACCTTCATTTCAACTACTTAAATGTTGAAATTATCCAATCCCATTGTCATAGAATTTTTAAGAAGTTTTACTGACATATAATTCACATATCCTATGATTCAGGGGTTTAAATATATTAATGAGAGCTGTGTATTCATCACACAATCAATGTAATAACATTTTTTTTCATTCTCCTATCTTGTTAGCGCTCCATTTTCCCCAACCACTCCTATAATAAGCCTAAAAATTTAATAATCTGGTTGCTGTCTCTATAGTCCTACCTATCCTGAATTTCATATAAAGAAAACCATGCCCCTGCCCTCAAAAAACACAAGAACAGAATAAAACACATAAATACCTCAATCCAAAAGATAGTAGAAAGTGTTAAAAAAAAATAGAACAGAGAAGTGGGTGAAGGGAGACGTTGGACAGGGCAAGATATGACAAAATAATAATTTATAAATTATCAAGGGCTCATGAGGGAGGGGGGAGCCGGGAGGGAGGGGAAAAATGAAGACTTAATGCCTGGGGCTTAAGTTGAGAGGAAATGTTTTGAGAATGATGAGGGCAATGAATGTATAAATGCGTTTTACACAATTGATGTATGTATGGATTATGATAAGAGTTGTATGAGCCCCTAATAAAATGATTAAAAAAATTTAAAAAAGAAAAGAAAATGATGATGCCAGCAATTGTACAACTATGCTTGATGTAATGTACCTATGGATTGTAATGATACAGTATATGCAAGAGCTCCTAATAAAATGTTTTACAAGGAGAAAAAAAATAGAACAAGTTAAAGATGGATAAAAAGGGAAAGCAAATAGAAAAATGTTAAGTTTCAATCTAACTCTACCTGCAGTAATCTATTTTCCATACAACATTTAGGACAAGACTATTTACATTGTTCGTCAAAGCATTGGGGAATTCAATGGAGGCTTAATACCAGTTGGGGCTTTGTAAATGGATTTAGGCTTTCATTGTCATCTGTTGTCTTCTGCAAACTAAGTGCTCTGAATTTAAACTCTAATACAGTCTCCCCTACTGATCTTGCATTTTAATGTATATAATCCTTTGATCACACTGACTAGTGTGATTTTTCAATGTGCTTGGTTTTTTTCAGCTGACACCACACTTGTTTTAAGACATCTTTCAGATGCAACCCATCTGATTTTTCACTACACTAGAGTACTCATATGTTCAGTGCTCACTTATTGAACATTCCCACAGAATTGATTCCAACAAATTTTGGGCCTATAGAACAGAGTAAAACTTCCCTATCGGGTTTATAAGCCTGTAAATATTTATGGTCAGTGTCTGCTACAGCACTATCCCATTGAATGCCTCATGGTTTCCGACTGTGGACCTCAGTTTGCAACTGAGTATATTCGCCACCAGGCTCCTCTCAAAATCTCAAATAATCTTAAGAACTTCGCTATTTTCAAAACCTCTTCCAAAATTGTTTAACTTTAAAATGAGTTATTTCATCAGCAAAATGGAAATAATGGTAAATACGAATTAAAAGTGCTAACCACCTAAGGAACTGACTAACTGAACCAAGTATGTTTTAAGTTCTAAACATAGGAGCTTCACAGAGTAGTCAATAAACTGTCGTCTTTTCCAAACATTCTACAATTTGTAACTTTTTATATTTATAATGAAGTATTGATTTGCAGAGAAGTCTATATTTCTTTAACATTTTCAAAGTTTTCCTTGACTATATTATTCTGTAATTTTGTGGCAGGGCAGTGCAATTTAAATTGCAATGCTTTCTTAGCAGGGGCTTTTGAACTGGAAGGGCATAGCAAAGAGCCAGACTGTGGTCATTCTAACTCTGTGTCTATCACAGATGATGAGTATCTTCATTCAGTAATTTTTCTTCATGTTTCACCATGCTGATATTCGGTGATCACAGTTTACACGTAAGGCCTGTTTTATGGAGGTTCTTATATGTGTTTGAAATAGTCTTGGGGATGGAAGGAGAAAAGGACAACTACTAGGGCAGCACGTAGCTTAAAAGACTTTGAGAAACTGCATCAGCTAAGGAATTGGTGCAAGGGAACCTACTTTTTAAGGAGGCCACTTCATAAATACCATGTGTGTTCCACTTTTCATAAGACTTCTTTCCTGTCAAATCTGAGCATCCCCATCCTTATTGTAAATGTTCTCTTTCTTTCGTATTTTAATACACATAAACTTTTCTAATTTAATTTCCTACAAAGGTGACTTTTATCTGAAAATATGTACAATAACTGAAAGGCTTTATTTAATTAAAGCAACTTTTAGACCATCTCTATTTCGTATCCCATTTCTTTTTCTTTATTCATTTCTCCACCATTTTCTACTGTTATTAATGCTGACATCACTTTCTCCACAAAAAAAATGTGTTTTATTTACAGGGCACAGCTTATGGAAGTGCTCCTGTACCTTCTCGCAGGCAATTATGTGAGTCTCTTCAATTCAGCTCTGTGTTGTAAACATGTGTTCCTGTGCTGTAGCATGGCATGCTGACTGAGACCAAGTGCCTTCAGGTCAATATGCAATCCCTAGTGTTGTATATTACCTATCATGTGTTTGTAGCAATTTGGTTCCCTTTGCCTTCTCCTTAACTGTTTGTCAATATCCAGCCCATTGAAGAAAAATGGATTGGGATGTGCCCAAGTACATTGAGACTCTGGCATAATGGCTCAACGTCTGGGGCAAAGTAAGAAGTGACCCTTATTGAAGTATGCTTTCATCTAGCAACAATGGTAGCACTTCCTCTCTCAGCTGACTTGGTAAACTTTCTTAAATCCCAACTTCTTAGACTGACTTGTGCAAAGAGCTCTCCACATCTGTGCTTTGACTACTGCTTAATGAGACTTCTTTTCTACACAGGAAAATCCATTAGGAAAACAATAGCAATAACAACAACAAACACATTCTGGTGACTTTTGAAACCTTGACTTTTGTTTTGCCCTGTCACACATAAATCAATTAAAATAATATATGAATGTGAATTTTCATATAGAACCCTGAAGGTTGAGCACCTTGCTCAGCTGGGTGATGAATATATGCACCTCTGCAGAGTCAGATACCTGCATTTTGGTTCTGGAAATTTCTTTGACAGCTTGTCTGCTTTAACATGAACTTTTTGTCAATGAGATATGTTTATGTAAATTTAATAAGTAAACTCTCTAAAGGGCCATCAGACTTTGAGAAACAGCTATCTCCATTGCCCATTTCCATCACACCCTGCTCTTTGCTCCACACAGCACCCATCAGAAAGTCATGGTTGTTTATTGCTCTTCCAGACAGCTACACAAACAAACCACATGATTATTACTGTTGTGGCCAGCAATCCATGCCAAATAGATTCATTGAAACATGCTGTTAAAGGTGATTCAAAGGTGCAAGCCTGTTTGCAACATTGTTTTTTTCACTATTGACAGAAAGCACAGGATTTGATAACAATCTCTTGTGAATGAATTAAAAAAGAAAAAGAAAAAAGACAGCCCTTGGCTACATTTTGAAGCTGTCCACCCAAACAACAAAGAAAACTAAGTGTTCCGCTATATCTTTTCTCATGAATAACTTTGGATTGTATTTCCAACTAAAATAACTTTTGGATTTTTATGTGCTGAGAAAAAAAAATAGATGGTAGCAGAAAGAACTACTGAAGTAGATAGAACTTAGATGTGTTGAAAAAATAATTTAAGGTTAAATAACCATATGTAGTTTGAAAATTATCCTGTTGTTACTTCTTCTATCTGTCTCTCTATAACTAATGATCTGAAGCATACTAAGGGAGAAAGATGGGACTTTTTATTCCCCCTAAAGCGGTTTAGTCCCAGAAACCCAGGAGGGCAGTTTTACCTTGTCCTAGAGGGCTGCCGTGGGCCAGAATCAATGCAGAGGCAGCGGGTGTGGTTTTCGTTGTTGGTTTACATGTGCACGTGGAGGGTGGGCAACACCTCAGGGAGCGTGGCGGAGACTGCTGTATTTGCATTATGGTGCTAGGGAAGAGCGTTGAACGTACTGACTCCAAGAAGACAGACTTGATGGTACATTTCTAAAGATATTACAGTAAAACCATGAACATTGAAAACACACAAGCCACCCTGTCGAGTTCAGTTCTACTCTACAACACATTCCATGATTTAGGAAAAACGGGAAAGCAGTGGCTTTGGCTTTTATGGAAGTGTCACCAGGCCCTTCTTCAGCAGTGCTGCCGGGTAGATTTGAACTGCTAACCTTTGATTAAAGGTTCCTAAAACGATAGGTTATTAGAATGGCTATATGAATGTACTGGTAGAAAATTCACATTCCCAACTTGGGAAATATTGTGATTAATTAACAAGTCCACTCAAGTATACCTTTATATATTACTAATAATTAATCAAAGTTAAACTGGATATATGTGGTTTTGATTAATGATTATAACTTTCAGAGAAGTGCCTGCAGAATTAATTAACTAGCTTGGGTCAGAGGAAGTCTCCTATGTTGTTTGAAAACTTAGTGCACTTTTTACCTAAATGCTAAAAGACGATATTATTCATTTAAACAGTATTGGCTTCTTAAATTTTACCAATGACTCAAGCTATCACATTCTAGATGTTCAACTCTAAATAAGATAGCACATATGTAAATAAAGTTCAGTAAGATTTGGCCCCTAAAATGCTTTTCCTAAAATTAATGAAGTATTGACTCTTTTCACATTAGATTTTGTTTTTTTCTTTGTGATAATAGTAATTATCACAAATCATTTATTTCTATAAAATACATGTCTTATTTTCTCAAATGAATATTTTAAATTTAGATAAACTAATTTTAAACCTTACATTTAATTTAGAATATTAATATAGAAAATTAAATTTATAAATAGAAATATTAATTCCATTCTTAAATATATTTTTAAATTTTAAAACTTTAATGAAATATATTTCTTACGGAAAAAAATGTGACTTCAAATGTTAAAATGTGTGCCAAATTTCAATAACAGTTTGGTTAAAATAATTGAATTTAATGCTCTATTTTCATGTTTCATGGCCTGGCTTCATTATTCTTCCATTTATGAATGAATGAAGCAGCAAATATTTGGAAGATTCAATGGTAATTATCTAATTGAGCTGAGCCCTTCCCCAGGTAGCTAAATGTCAGTACAACTGACATAACTATAAATGACAAGTGCAGAATCAGCTAACAGTTGCCTTACAGCCTAGTTAAAACTGAATGAATATAATGAAGAGTGGTGGGCATACACATTTAAAATACATACTTGTATAATCTAGTAAATAAATAATGAAGTAATTATCTTCAACATGAGAAGAAAATATTTCTCTATCTTACTAATGTGATTATAAGATTAAATATTTCAACAGGATAAATTTATATTTTCAAGATTATTTCTCATATTTTTTCAAATTACTTCCTTCTTATCCCCTCTTATTTTTAGGCAAGTTTTTATTTTTTACTTTACAATTAAATAACATTTTTAATCCTAACTTCATTTCCTCAGCAAGTGATTTTGAACCACTCATCCTTGCTGTTTTCAGGAGGGTAAATGACATACTTCACACTGAGTTACAAACATTTCCCCTTATGATGGGCATTTCTGTGTGTGTCTCATGCAAGATGCCTGGCTTTCAAGAACAATTATGAACCATATGGAATTACAAGCAGGAAAAACATGAATGGAGTTAGATGTATATATGACACAGAAGTTACACATAAAAGAGAGGAATAAAAATAATCATAATTAAAATGTTAAAGGTATTAGTTAAACAAGAAGACAAAATGCAAGGACACATATAACTCCATCAGAGATAGAGTTATAATTAATTGAAAACAGTATGAATTCAAGTCAATCAAAGATGAAGAACATCTATGATTATTTGTTGAGGAGACTGAACACTGAAAGAATCACTAAGCTTCTAGAGAGGTCATTGGAAATGGTGCAAACAGCCACGCACATGCACGGCATGCAAACCAACAAGCAGAAATAATTGGAAGATCCAAGAGTTCTGGAACAATATAAAGTGATCTAATCTGTGTAATCCTAGAGATAAAAGAGGCAAGTAAAATGGCAAAAGATACTTTTGAGAAGCATTGTTCACCAATTTTCTAAAGTTAATGACATGACCAAATTACAGACTCAAGCAGCTCAAAAAGTCCCAAAGAAGATCCAGAACAGGACATCCAGGCACGTCTACTCAGACCGGTAAAATGCAAATACAAAATGTAAAAGTAGTCAGGGGGGAGGCGGGGAGGTGGGGGGGAGACCACATGCTACATACCAAGTAAATAAACTTTAAGAAGTATAGTAGATGTTAGGAAAATGAAAACAAGGAAACAGTTAAATTATATCTTTGCAGTCTGAGGAGAAACCTTCAATATTGACAATAGTGAGGGTATCTTTGAAAATTAAATACAGAAGAAAGCCTTTTGCAGATAAACAAAAGCAGAAAACATATCACCAGCCGACATGCACAATAACAATGTTAAGGAACATTTGATGAGCCCTGAAAGCACACTAAATGACAGTACAATTTTCCTTCATCTTTCAAAAGAAACCCGTAGAGAACTCTGGGATATCTGTGTCCGTATGTAGCACTTGTACATATACATCCAATGTCTCACTTAACTAATAGTGCTGAGCCGCAAATCTGATTCTTCCTAAGACGTTGCCAAAATCCTCACCTTAAAGTTTTTCTAGCTCACGCCCCCTGCTTCTGTAATGTTTGTCTTTTATGAACATTTCATTTTGTGTGTATACCTGTGTGCATTCATATGTAAATCCAGGTAATGCTGGACATTAAAAGTAAACAATAAAGCAAAATCTGTACACTCTCTGGATGAGAGGAGTGGCAGTATTATGAGGCTCTCCCACCAAAAATATGGTTTGTAAATCCTGCTCTCTATGTAGTAACACATTCATGTATTTCCTTTTGTGATATTCCTTTGATAGCAGGGACTTTTAACAAAAACAGGTGAGAGCCATTTTAAATCTGAAGAATCCAGTGTTTTTTTGCTATTCCATATTTATGTATCTTAATGGCTATAATATTTTGTGCTACTGTTACTGTCTCATCTTTTTTAAAAAAACAACAAAAAAGATGATCTTACTCATTAAAACTAATGTTTGTAATAAGGGCCACATAGGAAATCCAACAGCCAATAATCACACTCAATGGTAAAAAGGTGAAATCATTTCCACAAAAAGTGAGAACTAGAAAAGTATGCCCCATATCACCATTCATCTTCCTTCTGTGCTAGAAGTCTGAGCCAGAGCCATTAGTCAAAATAAAGAAATCAAGGAAATACAATTCATCAAAGAAGTGAAACTCTCACTATTTGAGGATGATGTGCTTTTATATATAGAAAATCCAAGGCATTCACATAAAGATTTTGGGGAACAATTGAGGGATTTGGTAATGTACCAAAATACAAAAGCAATATGGAGAAATCAGTTGGATTCCTATGTATCAGGGATGAGAGTTCCAAAAAAGATATCAAGAAAATAGTCCAGTTTGCAAAAGCCACACAAAGACGGAAGACAGGAATGAGCTTAGCCACAGGCACAAAAGACCTGTACAGCAAACCTACAGAACATTATTACTCAAAACCAAAAGAGACCTACACACATGGAAGATTATCTTATGTTCATAGCTAGGCAACTTAATATTGTGCAAATGCCAATACTACCTAAAGCAATCTACAAATACAATGCAATTCTGATCCAAATCCCAACATTATTCTTAAAAGAAATGGAAAAAACTACATAGGTTTGCTATGACTCTGCATGGACTTGATAGCAGTGACTGTTTTATTTGTTTGTTTGGTTTTGTTTTCATGGAGAAAGAAGATGAAAGTAGGAGGCCATGCACCACCCCACCTAAAAGCCTCCCACCCAGCCACAGTAGTCACAACAATTTGATACAGCAACAGACATATCAACCAATGGAACAAGATAGAAAATCCAGAAATAAAAGAATCCAGTTATAGATAATTGATTTTTGACAAAGGACCAAAACACATTAAATGGGAAAGAGATACTCCTTAACCAATGGTACTAGAAAACCACACCACTAGCTGCAGAAGAATGAAACAGAATCCATATATTGCCCCTGCACAAAACGAGCTCTACATTTTAGGGACCTAAAATGTAAACTCTAGACCTATACGAGTCATCAGTGAGGAAATTGGGACAAACTTAAGAGCTATCTTCAAACTACCAAATATAATATAGCATACACAATGGAAGACAAATTAGATGTCAGAAAACTTTTATAAATAAAATACTTATGCACATCAAAAAAGTAAAATGAGATCCCATGTGTGTTAGACAGGGTTCTCTAGAGAAACAAAAACAGGACACTTATGATTTTTTTTATATAGATAGAAATATACAGCACAAAGGAATATAATAGCTAATTTGTCCACACAACAGTACAGAGGGCTCCGTTCAACTCCCTTCCGTGATACAGTTAATACACTGGAAGTCCTTCAACTCAAGAGGGCTGCTTGGTCGAAGGTCAAGGAAGCAGATGGCTGAGTCTTCCCTAGAGCAACGCAGGCAGTCCAGCCAGAGGCAGCAAACAGCAGGGCAGGTCATCAATAGTCAGCCAGTTGGGATCCAGCAGTCCCAAGCTCAAGTGATATATACACCAAAAGCATGGTGAAGCAGGTCTTGAAGGAACCTCAAGCTCTAGTGACACAATCCATGGGTTAGCTGTCCCACAGGTAGTGTAGCTCACAAGTTGAGGCAGAGAACTAGCTAAGGCAGTGGCACACTGGTCTGATCACCAGAGACCAAGGGAGTAAGAGGTTGGGCTTGCAGATCCATTTATCTCTTTGCCTTCCAATCAAACTGTGAACTTATTAATTCCACATGTTCTTATTGGCCAGGTTGGCACAATAAACTTACTATCATACCCTGGATTTGGAAAAAGATATTTAGTCAATGGACTTTTGTAATATCTTCAAAAGAAACCAAAAAATTCAATTAAAAAGTGGGCAAGGATACGAAAACAATTCATAAGAGGTGACACTTGAATGGCTAACAAACACATATGGAAATTCTCATGATCACTGGTCACAATGGTAGACCAATTCAAAAAGAGCAAAGAACAACAAAGGTTGTAGAGAGTGTGGAGAGATGGAACTTGTACACACTGCTGGTGGGCTTGTGAGTACATAGAACCATTATGGAAAGCAATCTGTTGCTACTTAAAACAAACGGTAATGGGAATAGAAATACCATAACATCTAGGAATACTTTTACTGGTTACATACCTCAAAGAAATGATAGCCAGAACATGAACACATGTTTGATCTTCCATGTTTATTGCAGCCCAGTTCACAATAGCTAGAAGCTGGAAACAGCACAAAGCCCATCAGTAGAAGAATGGATAAACAAACTCTGGTTCATAAGCACAGTGGAATACTACACATCCCTAAAAAAAAACAAACATGCTATGACCATGAACACCTCATGAGATGGATGGACCTGGAAACCATTATAGTAAAAAACAATCACAAAGAGACAAAGAATGTATAAGTCCACTACTATAAGAATAAACATCAAGATCAAATAGGCTTCTGCTGTTGGGCCATGTAATCTTCTAATCTGGTCTCCCAAGCAATAGAAGAGAGCCTGCCTGAGGCCCATGAATGACATATCGCCCCATTCATATGTACGTCTTTGAAAGCATTTTGACACAGGAGAGTCGCCTCAGCTGGGGTCAGTTTTTCAAGATGGTGGAAAAGGAAAAGCGCATTCATTTGAAATCAGCAGACACTCCTCCTAATGTGATAAGTGAAACTTACTGGAAATTCAAGATGGGCAGACGAGAACAAGTATGTCTTCAAGAAGGTGATTATACTTCTGTTGGTGGGTAAACCAAGTGGAGCAACTTCTCATTGGGAATAACTAACACGTATGTAGAACCCAAGGGGAGCATACACTCAACTCTAGGTTGGCCACTTTTGACTTAGTTTCTATCCAGCCCTTGGTGAACCAGGCAGTGTGTTATAGACCACTAGAACTTGAGACTGTCCTGTCTTGAAGCATAATATTCTTCATAGACCCAAGTAGAAGGAGTCTATGTGGAAACCCCACCAAGCTAACTGGGCTTTCCCTCAGTCGCTAATATCAGATTGAAGGAACTTGTATATTTCCTCTCTATGTCTGATTGGCCACAGCGCGAGAAGAAGCAGATGATTGCTATCTCACAGTTATGGAATTAATGGCTGTTGGACTTTGGCTGGAATTTCTTGCTTTGAGGATGCCCAATGAATGGTGGCTTGGGACTGCCATATATTTATTCTTTCAATACCCTTCTTATTTATCACATGTATTAGTCAGATAGGCATGGGCCTACCAGAGTCATTTTTGAATGAGAGTTATTGAAAGTTTTGCCTGACCACCAACTTCATTGCTTGTGTAAACAGTGCCCAGTAACTTAAGGGATTAATCTGTAAAAGCTAATAATTCATTTATTAGCTAATAATTCGTTTATTTTGGTCCTAAGCCAACCTATACTTGTATAATTTCCTTTTATCAACAATGTTTTGAATTTTATACCATAGATTAATTTATTGACATATATTAAGTTACCTCATGTTCTGGGAGAGATTCATAATGTTCTTTATCAAAAAATGGTAATGGTGTCTCTAAGGTCAATCAGAGACATATATAAACCATAGATATAAGAATGGATTTTGGGTTCATCCGTAATTCTATCAAAGATCAATTGTCGTATTTCTTATGACATGGCCCTACTGCTTGACCAACAGGAGGAGCACTGTGCTTTTTCCCATTCCAAAGAAAGATGACTCAATGGAATGTGGAAACATCATAATATAACATGCCACTACAGTTTTGCTGAAGGAACTCAAATGTGGCAGCAGACTCTCCACAGGGACCTGCACAAGATTCAAGTCAGACTCAAAAGAGCACATGGAAAAAGGAACATCGTTTTTGATTTCAGATGTATTTTGACAGCGGGCAGAGAATGCCAGAAAAGTCTATCTGGGTTTGGCACACTATGCAAAAAGGCATTCTACTGATTGAATCACAATAAATTATATAAAACATTATGAATATTAGGAATTACAGAATGCTTCATTGTACTCATATGTTTTCTGAACTTACATCAAAAAGTAGCCACTCAAACAGAATAAGAGGATGTTGTCTGGCTTACTATCAGGAAGCATGTGCATGGATGGTGTCCTTTTACCGTATGCACTCAGTCTGTAGGCTGATCAAGCGGTTGGATCATCTGGACGACATGAAGTAGTATTGAGATGGGAGAACACCCTGTTAACAACTTGCACTACGCAGAGGACAGTCTTCCTTTCTCAATGTGAGGAAACTTTGAAGCACTTATAAATGAAGAACAAAGAGAAATTATAGCATGAACCATGTTTTAAAAAAGAGAAAACTTCCCACAACTATATCAATAAGCAGTTTCATGATAAACAGAGCAAAGGTAGAAGTTCCCAAGGATCTTATTTTACTTGAATCTACCACCAATGCCCCTGTAAACAGCAGTCAAGAAATCAAATGTTACATTGCGTCAAACAAGTTGTCAACAAGACTTCTTTAAAGTGCTCAAAAGCAAAGATGTCACTTTGTGGAATAAACTCTGCCTGACCCAAACCACAGTATTTTCAATTGTCTCATATACATAGAAAAGCTGAAAAATGGATTAGGAAAACCAGAGAAAAATTCATGTCTTTGAATTCCAGTGTGGGGAAGAAATATTGAATATACTATGGACAGAAGACTGAACAAATCTATTTGTAGGAGTTCGGCTAGTAAGGCTGGCAAGAATTTATCTTATGTGTATTGGACATATTACTGAGAGAGGTCAGGCCAGCATGCGCAGTAAAGTAGGGGATCAATGAAAAAGAAGAAAGTGCTCAACAATCTGAATTGACAGAGTAGTTGCAACAATGAGCACAAACATAGCACTGATGGTGAGCGTGAACAGGACTGGACTCTATTTTATGCTGTTGTTCGTCGGTTTGCCTTAAATTGGAACTAACTTGATGGCATTTAACAACAAAATCTTATTCAGTAAATATTACAGTTTTGCTTAAATGGGTGTGTGATGACCTGAAGTAGTTATGTTCAAGTGTGTCCCTTAATTTGTTTACTTGGAAAAATTATGACTAATTTGTGGTCCATAATGTGTTAATCTGGAGCATTGCTCAGTCTTTATAAAATGCCAATATAATATATATATATATATATTATAGTACCCTTCAGGAGACATAACCATTTGTGGTTAAGAATGACCGCAGAACTAAAATCAATGCCTAATAGATTTGGACCTAGGTCTGCAAAGTACCTTAAATTGGAAAATTATTGACCCAACTCGTCAATTCTAAAATGTGGCTCTATGTGAATCCAATATGTAAAAAATGTTGAAGTAGAGATTAGTCAGAAATGCAGACAAACAACACAAGCAAAAGAATAAAAAAAGATAAGAATTCAAGTAGACACCTATGATTGAGCCAGAGATAGACCCCAACATTTTGATCGGTTTCCACATATGAGCTGCTGATTTGGGTGGTAGATTTAGTGGATTATGGAAGTGCACCCACGAGCTCATTCAGTCCAATGCTGGATCATTTTCTGTTAGTATCATTTCTTGGTCCTCATCTGTGATGTTTTACCATGTGTCACCTACTTGGAAAAAATAATGCTGGGGTCCGTGGCATTAAGGAACTGAATTTTTTCAGAACTGATAATTCAAATTGGATATAAATAAAGTGACACTAAATTGGATACACTTACCACACTTTCATCAATAGTAACCACTTCATTTTTGGTCCATTTTCCATCTGAAGGACTAAAGATACAATTCTTGGAAACTCACTATGCACTGAGGAATATTTTTTAGGAGACTCCAAGAGGAGCCTTGCCTAAAGAAACTTCCCTACACAATTCTTCCCCCAACCAACCTTTTCTATACTGGCCATGTACCTTTAGAACAAGGTAAACATCAGTAGATAAATTTCTTTTCAACATTCAATGTCCATTTACTAGACCTTTATAGTGTTTGGAAATGTCCTAAGCATTGTATGGCACCATTTGATTAAAAAGTTTCTATTATTATCAATCTCTAGTCAAAATTAATACATAAATGTCGTATTAAATAAAATACCTTATACTTGAATATCATTTTAATCTCTGATATATCAACCAGGGTTGCTGTTGCATGCTGTATCTTGTTGAGTCAATACCAACTCAACCGTGATGCTGCAGGACAAAGATGAACTGCCCTACACAGGTTCTGTGAGAAAGAACCCTGGTGAAGGAGGGGCTTGCTTACACATCCGCCTGCTTTCCACAAGATCAGCAGTTCAAAACCACCAGGCACCCCAAGGGAGAATAGGCTTTGTACTTCTGTAAAGAATGACCATCCTAGAAGCCCCTAGGGCTGTTCCATTTTAGCCCATAGCTTCTCTTTGAGTCAGAAACCACTCGATAGCAGGGAGTTGCTTTCATTGGTTTGAATCTCTAGGAGATGAGATGACCTGGTCTTTTCTTTTGCAGAGTCACCGGTGTGTTGTAACCTATGATTTTTTCAGTTAATAAGTTAAGTGATTTAACCATTGCACCACCAGGATTTCTTGAAATTAATACAATACAATTTTATTTGGTAACAACTGCTTGTATTGCAAATATGAGTATTGCATGGCAGATGTGAGTAATAATCTTTTATAAAGATAAGTATGCATTAAACACTGAATGATCTTGGGTCAGAATCTTTGCTAGGATTGTGTGACTAGAGAAATAAATCCTGTGGCACATATGTATGTCTAGATGTCTAAGAAGGAGCTTACAGCAAGAAGTCATTATCCATCAAGAAACCATTCCAGCCCATTTCCATTCCCAAAGTCCTCCTTAGAAGAAGGCCACACCCCCAAGAAGGTCAGATCAGGTCAGGCTTTGACCTGGCTGACAAGTTGGATACCACCCCTATACATTTATGTATCTTCAAGTTGACATAAAATGATCGAACGCTACCAAAATCCATCAAGGATGTGTTTTAGTGTAGTTTTATTATTTTCTAGGTTATCTTTGTTTAAAAATTTGTGCTTTCAAGATATTATATGAATTGAAAAATGTACTATAGCATCAATTTTGATTTTTGTTTAAAGTTTTTATTTACTATTTACCAAAATGTGTTTCATTGTCCTCTTATAAATGACAAATGGGAAGAGTCAAAATATGAAAACAAATACAACTGATAATGTAAAGTGCACTGTTATGTGTGAGATCTTTTAAAAATTATGAAATATTTAAACGTACTTACAGATAACTTCATGAAACTTAATATGGGCCCGGCTGTGTTTAGTGTTCCACTTCCTCTTATTTCTTAATTCCTTTGCTCTGCGCGACAGGTGACATCACCTATTGTGAGTTAGTGCAACGGGGGGATCTAGGATCACAACTTCTGGGAAGATGGAGTCTCAGAAACCCACAGGGACAGTCCAACTGGTTCTGTAGGGTCATTATGAGTGAGTTTTCAGAATGTGTAATGACTCTGTTTACATAAAGATTTACAGTTTTAGAAATTCTATGGGGCGGTTTCTCTCTGTCCTACAGGATTTTACTATGAATTGGAGTCAATTCAGTGGTAGTGGGTTTGGTTTGGTTATATAACAGCTTAACAATAAATATTCCCTGTATTTAATTGAATTTTCTCACATTGTTGGTTCCTAAATCATTAGCAATGGAGGCACTATTCCTGAAAATTGCCTCTTAATGGATTATAGTTTATGTAAACTTATACAAATTATGTTTATTATACTCCTTGCTAATAGAAGCATATTTCACATAGAATATTTTGGGAAATCCTAGTAGATACTGCTCCTGGGAGGTTTTCAGAAAGGAAACAATATGTTTTAGTCCCTGCTGGATATCAGAAAGGGTGTTATACACTTTTGGGAAGTTATATTACTGAATCTTCTTTAACAGAACTGAAAAAAATGAACATTAAATACATTTTAATTGCATTTTTTAAAGAGAGCCCTAACTCTCTAAATAACTATATGCTCTGATGGCACCGAGATGAAGTGCTCAGTTATTAATCAAAAAAGTGAAGGGTCAAGAGAGACCTGAGTATGCTTCAGTAAACAAATTATGAGATGGTTTACTTCTGTGAGATTGTAGCCAAAGAAATCCTATGGTGCAGTTCTACTCTGTTCTAGAGGAAAGGACTTCAAAAAGCTTGTGGGAAAATATAATGAAAAGATAATGGGATT
>NW_022111369.1:26831280-26832681 GCF_000313985.2 Echinops telfairi | reverse complement strand
GGATGTTTTCTCAATATACAATTGCTCTTTGATATAACGCTCTCTCTTCCACCTATATGAGTCGCTGGATTTGTTTCTCTAGTCAATCTGGTCTAACACAACCAACATCTACAATCAGATGTTGATAAAAATGTTCATTAGTAATTATAGTTGATTGGATTGTGAAAGTTGAAAATAAAGAAGAAGGAATAGTAGTTGGACAAATAGAATTCAAAGTGGAAATTGCAGATTTGGCTAAACCCAGACCTTATTTATTGCAAATATATTTTTCAATAACATAAATGGTGACTATGTACATGGAACTTACCTGTCTGGATAGGGACCCCTGGTAGCATCGGGGACTAACCATTAACAAGGTCAGAAATTCCAACCTATTAGCTGTTATATGGGAGAGAGTTGAAGTTGGCTACTCCCCATCTTCTTGTCTCAGAACACAAAGGAGAGGTTCTCCTCTGCCCTATCTGCATTAGTCTGAAGTGATTTGATGACTGTAGGGTTGGAGAATGCCTAGAATAGCTATCTTTAGGCATTCCATTTTATTTGAGATGACCTCCAGTTTCCCTATAGTCATATTTTGTACATTTCATTTTCAAATTATTAATAAGTGTTTGCAGCTGTTTCTTCTCATTTTGAGTTTTGTCCCATTAACAATTGCAAGTCCCCCAAACTTTGCTCTTCCAGCATCATTTCTTCAACTTTAATTTGAGGTGATTGATCTTTTCTAGTCAAAAAATTCTTCTTCATAAAAACAAGCCTCTCCAATTATTTGCTCAGGTTACAGTCTAGTCAATTTCAATTCATGGCAGCTTCATGTGCAGAGTAGAACAGCATCACAAGGCTCTCAAGACTATGAACTAAACCTTCCTGAATGTGATTCTAAGTTCTTAAAGGAAAGCATGGTGAGGGATAGAAGCAAAAAAGAGAAACACAAGATACAAAAGATATAACACCTGAAGTCACTGAAGACAATGGGTGCACAAGCAAGTGTGGTGAAGAAAGCTGATGGTGCTCAGCTACCAAAAGATATAGCACCTGAAGCCTTAAAGACCTGAAGATAAACAAGCACCATCTAGCTGAGAAACAACAAAACCCACACGGAAGAAGCACATCAGCCTACTCCTACTCGATTGCCGAGGACAAAGGGGGTGCATTAGCAAAAGTGGTGAAGAAAGCAGATGCTGCCTGGCTATCAAATGATACAGCATCTGGGGTCTTAAAGGCTTGAAGACAAACAGACGGCCATCTAGCTAAAAAACAACAAAACCCACAAGGAAGAAGCACACTAGCCTACCCGGACCCGAATGCTGAAGAAAAAGCGGGTATATAAGCAAATGCGGTGAAGAAAGCTGATGGTGCAAAGCTGTCAAATTACACAGAATCTGGGGTCCCACATGCTGGAAG
>NW_022111369.1:26828315-26830454 GCF_000313985.2 Echinops telfairi | reverse complement strand
CAAGTCATGGCCGAGTAGGGAGCGCAGTACAAGCCACATGCCTCTCGTTTGTCTATCATTCACCTTCTGTTCTTGAGGTAATGGGCCATTTTGTTGCCTTCACTTTGGAATAAAGTTTGAAGAGTCAGGAAGTCAATAATGCTTTTTGGAAGAGAAAATTTGTGAGTCTTTCAGTGAAACCAATTTCAGTGATATCAATGGGGCCTATTATAGAACTATTGCAAACAGTACTTATTTAATCACCTATCTGAAATATAACTACTTGTAATTTTATTTTTCTGTTATATACTGTGTGAAAGCTTTCTGATAATAAGGATTTTATAAAGGTGGTGTATTAAAATGTCTACTTCGATCTACTCATTATTTTAGATTAATTACAACACTGAATAAGACTTGAAAGCAATACATTTTAGTGTCAATGAAATAAAGTTAGGTATGTTCGTGGTAACATCATCAGTTCTGTAAGAAAAATAATATATAAAAGAGTTAATTGCTTTCAGATACTGAGGCATCTGTACCTCAGGTAGACATCAATTTAACAATGTTGTTTAAAGTCTAGGTAATTATTCAGCCATGAAATATAAATCACTTCAGTATTGTAAAAGTAATGCTGTCCCCCAGCACATATATAGAGGTGAACTGTTTTTGTTTTGTTTACTTTAAACATTTAATTTTATTTATCAATGAGAATGATGTTAATTCAAGATACTTCTAGGAGGTTTTAAAGATTTACAGGTGACAGTTGGAAGAAGAATGAGAAAATTGATATAAAGTGCCATTCAGAAGAAAATATATTATTATTAAAATATTTATTACACAAGAGGAAATTTAAATTTATCATTATGAGTAACATGTAATAGTTTTGGTAAGCTAGCTTAGCATTAAACTACTATCCCAGCAAGTGCTTAGAATATATTCTAAGTTTAGTTTTATCATTGCTTATATAGGTATTTTTAAGGGTTAAATTTGGAGGAATTTAAAAATTGTTTTAGCACTTCCACTATGAATTTGCTTCATTTATACTTTATACTTGATACTTTATACTTTATACTTGATACAAGTATACTTGATACTTGATAGGCACAAATAATGTAGATATTTTAAAGTAAATGTGGATAAACATGCTATTACTTGATAATGAAGTGATATTCAAAGGTTATTAAAATGTAGAACATAGTTATAATTGTCTCATTTAATAATAAATGTGTGGGATCATTTTAGATCTTTTTCTTTTTATAAAAAGAATGTATAGTAGATTTTCATACATTATGTATTCAAATAATAGAACATCTGCTCTTCTCTTGGAATTTTATAATATGACAAAGTTTATTTCTTTAAATTGAGGTATTAGCAAAGTAAAAGCCAGTATATTAATTATTTGTGATAAACTACCTGTCACAAGTGCCACATGATTAAAAAGTGTTTACCTGTTAACATTTTAACAGTACGTTTATCAGAAGGAGCCGTTCCAACTCTTCCTCTGGAATTGGTGGGGACAGTTATCATCACAACATTCTTACACTGTGGTTTTTAAATGCTGTTGAAATAGTTCTGGCTCATGGAGAGCCCATGCACAAGAAAAAGAAACTGTGAAATCCTCCCACTTGCTTGTCTGTTTGAGCCCCTTGTGGCAGCCACGGTGGCAGTCTTAAGAACACTTTTTATTTATGTGGCATGTATGAGAGGTTTTTTTATTTTATTCTATTTTATGTACATGCTGAAGGTTGCAGTCTCTGATCTTCATCAGTAAGTTTCTCAATTTGTCCTTGCTCTTAGCAAGCCAGATTGTGATCTCTACAACCTGCAGGTTGTGTACATCCTTCCTCGAATTCTGATGCTGCCTTCTTCTGCAGAGTCAAGCTCCTCGGACGGTTCACTCATATCTGGATTGAATGTGCCTTAGGCTTGCTAGTTGGTCATACATTGGTGGCTTGTGTACTGCTGTGTATTTCAAATGGCAGGGTCACCCCAAATGAAGAGGTTTCAGAGAAGCTTCAAGAGTAAGAACAAATTTAAACTAGGCAATATCCCCCTTTTCCGTTCTAAGGATTGTACACGGAAGGAAAATTACTTGATATCGCTCTTCTAACCATAGTCTCTGTCACCCCCCACCCAGTGATTGCATGGAACTAGACAGTG